>NW_020837955.1:0-147301 GCF_003676395.1 Aethalodelphis obliquidens
TTATTGTGTTGTTCATCGTTGTTTGTTTCATGTTTAGTTCTTCTAAGTCCTTGTTAAATGTTTCTTGCATTTTGTCCATTCTATTTCCAAGATTTTGCATCATCTTTACTATCATTATTCTTAATTCTTTTTCAGGTAGACTGCCTATTTCCTCTTTATTTTTTAGGTCTGGTGGGTTTTTATATTGCTCCTTCATCTGCGGTGTGTTTTCTCTCGTGGGTTTTTATATTGCTCCTTCATCTGCGGTGTGTTTTTCTGTCTTCTCATTTTGCTTATCTTACTGTGTTTGGGGTCTCCTTTTTGCAGGCTGCAGGTTCGTAGTTCCCGTTGTTTTTGGTGTCTGCCCCCAGTGGCTAAGGTTGGTTCAGTGGGTTGTGTAGGCTTCCTGGTGGAGGGGACTTGTGCCTGTGTCTGGTGGATGAGGCTGGATCTTTTCTTTCTTGTGGGCGGGTCCGCATCTGGTGGTGTGTTTTGGGGTGTCTGTGGACTTATTATGATTTTAGGCAGCCTCTCTGCTAATGAGTGGGGTTGTGTTCCTGTCTTGCTGGTTGTTTGGCATAGGATGTTCAGCACTGTAGCTTGCTGGTCGTTGAGTGAAGCTGGGTGCTGGCGTTGAGATGGAGATCTCTGGGTGGTTTTTGCCGTTTGATATTATGTAGAGCTGGGAGGGCTCTTGTTGACCAGTGTCATGAAGTTGACTCTCCCACTTCAGAGGCACAGTACTAACTCCTGGCTGCAGCACCAAGAGCCTTTCATCCACACGGCTCAGGTTAAAAGGGAGAAAAAGTAGAGAGAAAGAATTAGTAGAAGTAGGACGAAAGAGAGAAACAAAGGAAGGAAGGAAGGAAGAAAGAAGAAAAGGAAAGGAGGGAGGGAGGGAGGGAGGGAGGGAGGGACGGTGGGAGTAAGGAGGGAAGGAAGGAAAAAAGAAAGAAGATAAAGTAAATAAAATAAAGTAAAATATAGTAAAGTTATTAAAGTTAAAAATAATTATTAAGAAAAAGAATTTAAAAACAACAAAAACAAAAAAAACCGGAGGGATAGAACCTTAGGACAAATGGTGGAAGCAAAGCTATACAGACAAAATCTCATACAGAAACATACACATCCACACTCTAGAAAAAGAGGAAAAGGGAATAAAATCATAAATCTTGCTCTCAAAGTCCACCTCCTCAGTTTGGGATGATTCGTTGTCTAAAGGAGGGAAGGGAGGAAAGAAAGAAAAGATAAATTAAAATAAAATAGAGTTATTAAAATTAAAATTAATTATTAAGGAAAAAATTTTTTAAAAAAATGGACGCATAGAACCCCAGGACAAATGGTGGAAGCAAAGCTATACAGACAAAATCTCACACAGAAGCATGCACATACACACTCACAAAAAGAGAAAAAGGGGAAAAAATCATAAATCTTGCTCTCAAAGTCCACCTCCTCAATTTGGGATGATTTGTTGTCTATTCATGTATTCCACAGATGCAGGGTGCATCAAGTTGATTGTGGAGCTTTAATCCGCCGCTTCTGAGGCTTTTGGGAGGTCTGAGGTCTTCTGCAAGTGTTCAGTAGGTGTCCTGTAGGAGTTGTTCCACGTGTAGATGTATTTCTGGTGTATTAACGTGGTTGCAGTTGGAGGCCTCAGTTTCTTGCCCCATGGATCTCTCCATAGGGCTGCTTGAGTGTCCTCATGATATGGAAGCTGGCTTACCCCCGCATGAGTGATCCGGCCCGTGGTCTTCAGGACTGTCGTGGCTTCGGCTTCCGGGGCCCCTCCAGAGCTGGCAGCCTCAGTGAGGCCGCCCTCCCCTCGGGCTCCGGGGCAGTTCCGTGACGGTAGAGGGAAGAGACCCCGAGCCGGGAATTCCAGTTCTGCGGAAATGCGGGCTCCGTTCTCTGAGGTGGGTCTTTTGTAGACAGCATATGTCTTGTTTTTGTATCGATTCAACCAGTCTACGTCTTTTGGATGGAGCATTTAATCCATTTATATTTAAGGTGATTATCAGTATGTATGTTCTTATTGCCATTTTGTTAATTGTTTTCGATTTGTTATTGAAAGTCTTTATTTTCCTTTCTTTCCTCTTTGTTCTTTTGTCTTCTGATTTGATGACTATCATTAATGTTGTATTTGGACTCCTTTTTCTTTTTTGTGTGTATATGTATTGCAGATTTTTGGTTTGCAATTGCCATGAGGTTTGATATAGCAGACTATACATATACGTGATTGTTTTAAGTTGTTGATGTCTTAATTTCAAATGCATTTCAAATATCCTGAATTTATACTCTCCTTCTCTCCTGATTACTGGATTAGATATCATATATTACATCTAATTGTTTTTTTGTTTTTTGTTATTTTTTTTTTTGCCGTACGTGGGCCTCTCACTGCTGTGGCCTCTACGTTGCGGAGCACAGGCTCCAGATGCGCATGCTCAGCAGCCATGACTCACGGGCCCAGCCACTCCGCGGCATGCGGGATCGTCCTGGACTGGGGCAAGAACTCGTGTCCCCTGCATCGGCAGGCGGACTCTCAACCACTGCGCCACCAGGGAAGCCCCGTCTAATTGTTTTGTGTATCCCTTAACTGCTTATTGTGGATATAGATGATTTTATTACTTTTATCTTTTGACCTTCCTACTAGTTTCTGTGTGGACAAAAAGCATTTCCTCTAAGATCAGGAACAAGACAAGGATGTCCACTATCACCACTTTTATTCAATATAGTTTTGGAAGTCCTAGGCACAGCAATCAGAGAAGAAAAAGAAATAAAAGGAATCCAAATTGGAAAAGAAAACTGTCACTGTTTGCAGATGACATGATGCTATAACTAGAAAATCCTAAAGATGTTACCAGAACTACTAGGTCTCATCAATGAATTCAGTAAAGATGCAGTATACAAAATTAATACACAGAAATCTGTTGCATTTGTATACCTTAAAGATCTGAAAGAGAAATTAAGGGAATAATCCCGTTTATCATCGCATGCAGGAGAATAAAATACCTGGGAATAAACCTGCCTAAGGAGACAAAAGACCTGTATGTAGAAAACTATAAGACACTAAGAAATAAATTGAAGACGACACAGATGGAAAGATATACCGTGTTCGTGGACTGTTAGAATCAACAGTAGTCAATGTTAAAATGACTGTTCTACTCAAGGCAATCTACAGATAAAATGTTATCCCTATCAAATTACCAATGGCATTTTTCATAGAACTAGAAAAAAAAATCTTAAATTTGTATGGAAACATAAAAGACCCTGAGTAGCCAAAGCAATCTCGAGAAAGAAAAATAGAGCTGGAGGAATCAGGCTCCCTGACTTCAGACTGTACTACAAAGCTGCACTCATCAAAACAGTATGGTACTGGCATAAAAACAAATATAGATCAATGAACAGGATAGAAGATCCAGAAATAATCCCACACACCTATGGACAATTAATTTACAACAAAGGTGACAAGAATATACAATGGAGAAAAGACATTCTCTTCAGTAACTGGCGCTGGGGAAACTGGGCAGCTACATGTAAAAAAATGAAGTTAGAACATTCTCTAACACCACATACAAAAATAAACTCAAAATGGATTAAAGACCTAAATGTAAGAATGGATACTATAAAACTCCTAGAGAAAAACATAGGCAGAACACTCTTTGATACAATTTGCAACAATACCTTTTTGGATCTGTCTCCTAGAGTAATGAAAATAAAAACAAAAGGAAACAAGGACCTAATTAAACTTCAAAGCTTTTGCACAGCAAAGGAAACCATAATCAAAACAAAAAGATAACCTACAGAATGGGAAAAAATATTTGCAAATGATGTGACTGACAAAAGATTAATTTCCAAACTATACAAAGAGCTCATACAGCACAATATCAAGAAAACAAACAACCCAATCAAAAAATGGGCAGAAGATCTAAATAGACATTTCTCCAAAGAAGACATACAGATGGGCAAAAGGCGTATGAAAAGGTGCTCAACATCACTAATTATTAGAGAAATTCAAATCAAACCACAGTGAGGTATCACCTCACACTGGTCAGCATCAACATTAAAAAGTCTACAAGTAACAAGTGCTGAAGAAGGTGTGGAGGAAAAGGAACCCTTGTACACTGTTGGTGGGAATGTAAATTGGTGCAGCCACAATGGAGCAACGGTATGGAGGTTCCTTAAAAAACTAAAAATCGAGTTACCATATGATCCAGTGATCTAGTCCTGAGCATATATCCAGAGAAAACTGATTCGAAAAGATACATGCATCCCAATGTTCATTGCAGCACTATTTACAATAGCCAAGACATGGAAGCAACCTAAATGTCCATCAACAAATGGATGGATAAAGAAGATGTGGTATATATATATATATATATATATATATATATATATATATACACAGTGGAATATTACGCAGCCATAAAAAAGAATGAAGTAATGCCATTTGCAGCAACATGAATGGACCTAGAGATTATCATACTGAGTGAAGTAAGCCAGACAGAGAAGGAAACATATCCATATGATATCACTTATGTGGAATCCAAAAAGTGGATTACACTTGTATCCAAAAAGTGGATACAAGTGAACTTATGTACAAAACAGAAATAGACCCACAGACATAGAATGAAAACTTATGGTTACCAAAGGGGAAAGGGTGGGATAAATTAGGAGTTTGGTATCAACAATATACTGCTATATATAAAATAGATAACCAACAAGGACCTACTGTTGCACAGGGAACTATACTTATTTTTTTGTAATAAACTATAAGGGAAAATAATCTGAAAAAAGAATAGATATGTGTATATATATATGTATAACTGAATTACAGTGCTGTACACCTGACACTAATACAACATTGTAAATCAACTATACTTCAATTAAAAAGAAAGTCAATAACAAGTGGTGAAGATGTGGAGAAATTGAAACACTGCTGGTGGGATTTTAAAATGGTCAGCTACTTTGGAAAACAGTTTGGCATTTCCTCAAAATGTTAAACATAGAGTTGCCATACTACCCTGGAATTTCTTTCCTAGAAAAATTCTCCAAGAGAAATAAAAATATATGTTTATACAAAGACTTGAAGGTGAGTGTTCATTGCAGCATTATTTACAATAGCCAAAATAGTGGAAACAACCCAAGTGTCCACCAACTGTTGAACAGATGAACAACATATGGTATATCCTTACAGTGGAATATTATTCAGCCATGAGAGGGAAATAAGTACTATGCATGCTATACCATGGATGAACCTCAAAAATATTATGCACAGTTAAGGAAGCCAGACACAAAGACCACATATTTGTTTGGCCAAGAAGTTCATTTGGGTTTTTCATAAGATCGTAGGGAAAAACCCAAACGAACTTTTTGGCCAACTCAATATATGATTCCATTGGTATGAATTGTCCAGAGAAGTCACTGATCTAGAGACAGGGCACTGGAAGTGAGAGTTGAGTACATGGTCATGATGTTTCCTTTGGGGTGATGGAAATATTTAAAATTAAATTGTGGTGATGGTTGCACACCTCTGTAAATATACTAAAAAAAATCGTTGAAGTGTACACTTAAAACAGGTGAGTTTTATTGTATGTAAATTATATGTCAGGAAGCTGTTTTTTCAAAAATTGTCTTTCATTTATCCTTTTCTCCCTTTTTTCCTCCTGTCCTGCTTTCTTTTCTTCCCTTCCTTACTTTTTCTTTTCTCCTCTTTCCCCAACTCTTAAACACAGATGAGCATTTAAAACATAAATGTTCAGCAAGCATCCATGCTACTACTCCTCGAGTCATACATTGAATATTTCTAGCTGTTCAGAGGGCTCCCAACATACAAGTGCCAGCTATCCTCACTTCTACTGGAGTCACTTTCTCATTTTTAAAAAAATATTCTTAATACTGTGTGTTTATGACTCTATTTCTGGGTCTATTCTCACAACCATGATGTTGAATGAAAGAAACCAGACACAAAAGTATGCATAATGTGTGAATATCTGTATCTATACCTATCTATTTCAAAAACAAGCAAACATAACGTTTAGTGTTTAGGGATGCACACAGTGAAAGTGTCTTGGAGTTGATCATTCTAAGGCAATTTTACATGGTAACCAGTGGGCCTTTTCAATATGTAAATTCAAACCTTAATTTATCTCTGGAAAGTTTTCTTGGATTATACTTTTAAATATTTGTTCTGTTTCTTTGTTTTGTTTTCCTTCTTCAGGGATTCCTAGTATATGTATGTTGGCTCTTCTTTGCCTGTCTCCTGTTTAAACCATTTTCTCTCTGATCCTTTTCTTAATCTCATTTAAAATTTTTCTTTGTTATTTTCCTGCTTTTCTTTGATCGTCCTTATAAAATTTCTATTTGATTGTATTCCCCTTTGGGCATTTTGAAATTTAGTCTTTATTTCTGATATGACTTTATATTTTGCTTCCTTTCCATTCTTCAATCAACTCATGTTTTATTTCTTATTTCTTTGTCTATTTCTTTTAAGTTTTGAATTTTTGATGCAAGGTGTTTTTCAAATCTTTATGCACTTGTTTTAGGCTAATACAGATTGGACTGTTGTGTTACAGTTTTCTTCTGTTTTATGGTTTTAGGGAGGTTTTCATCAGCTGAAATGTTCTGACTCCTCTTTTCTGTTTTCTTCTCATTTTAGCTTTTTATAGATTAAAACTACATATGTATGCATTCCATGAACAATATTGGTACATTTGGTGAGTTACAAAATTCACACTTTAAGAATCCCCTCTCTCTCTCCTGGCAATGTAGCTAAGTGCATTTTCCTTAATAGATGGCTTGGGGGAAGGATATACATGTGAGGGGGAATTTTATGCATCCTTTGACTTTTTGTCTTTTTTCTCTTCGAAGGTGCTATGTTTCCCTCTCTTGTATATATATTTTTTCCTTTTACCATCCAGGCTTCAGAAGTGATTCCTCCTCTTTTTTTCTAGCATTTTTTTGTGAGGATGTTCAAATATACAGAAAAGTTGAAGTAATTTTCCAGCCAACACACATATACTTATCACTTAGATTCTACAGCTAACATTTTTCAGTTTTCACTTATCATATTGGTGAAACTATGCCTCTATCCATCCGTTAATCCATTTTATTTTTGATGCATTTCAAAGTAAATTGTCCACATTACTGCATTTCCCCTTAAATGCTTTATCATGAATATCATTAAATAGAACACAATATTTTTTTACAATTGCTAATGTAAAATATACATACAAAGAAATGCACAAATATTTAGTATATATTTGCTAAGTTTTAATAATTGCATAGATCTGTGTAACCCAAACCACTATCAAGATATAGAACATCACCAGCACCCTAGACAGTTTCCTTATTCCACTTTCCAGTAAATCCTCTACCCCATACTGACAGAGATAACATCATTCTGCTTTTTCCACCATGGATTAATTTTGTTTATTCTAGAATTTCATATTAATTAAACCATACAGTATGTATGTTTTTGTGTAGGCTTATTTCACTCAGCATGTTTTTGAGATTCATCCATTGCTGTTTTTGTTTTGTCAGTAATTCATTCCTTTTTATTTCTGAGTAGTAGTCTATTGTGTGAGTATAGCAAAGATTGCTTATTTATTCTCCTCATGGCCTTTTGTATTGTTTCCAATTTGAGGCTATTAGGAAAAAGCTGCTATGAACATTCTTGTGCATGTATTTTTGCATACATGTGTTCCATTTCTGTTAGGTAAAGTGAGGTGTGGAATTGATGAGACATAGGGTATTGAGCTTTACAGGAAACTGGCTGACGTTTATCCAAAGTAGTTGTACAATTTTACACTCCTATCAAAAATGTTAAAGGATTCTGTTGGTCTGCAACATTGCCAAGATTTAATTTTGTCATCTTTTAAATTTTAGCCATTTGTAAGTCTTCTTTTGTGAAATTCAAAACTTCTGCCCTATTTCCTTGAGTTAGTTCTCTTTATGCTATTGAGTTGTAGGAATTCATACATTTTGGTACCATTCCTTTGTCAGATATAGGTTTGCAAACGTTTATTCCTAGTCTTTGGCTTACCTGTTAAATTTATATATGTATCTTTGAAGAGCATAAACTTAACTGTGATAGTCTAATTAATCTGTTTTATCTCTGATGCTTAATGTTTCCTTGACCTGCCTAGGAGATTTTTGCCTACATTCAAGTCATGAAGATATTCTAAGTTTTCCTTTAAAAGCTTTATGATTGTAACTTTTATGTTTAGATCTACAATCCATCTCAAGTTAAATTTTATGTATACTGGAGAGAAGGGTTGATGTTCTTTTTTTTTTCCCCTATGGGCATCCAGTTATTCCAACAATATCTGTTGAAAACCTTTCCTTTCCCCATTGGATTATTCAGGCAACTTTGTTGAAAATCAACTGATAATATAAGTTAGGGGTCTATTTCTGGCTCTCTATTCTGGTCCATTGATCTATTTATTTATACTTATATACACTATATGTACTCTACTATAGTATCAAACTGTCTTGATTTCTGTAATGTTCTAGTAACTCTTGAAATTGAGTAGTTAATTCCTTCAAGTGTATCTTTCTTCAGCTTTACTTTGTATATTATAGGTTCTTTGCACCTACACATACATTTTAGAATCAGCTGGTTAATTTCTGCAGTATGGCTGGTGGGATTTTCATTAGGATTATGTTGAATCTATGAATTAATTTGAGGAAAATGGATATGGATCAACAATATTGAACCCTCCAACCCATGTGTGTGGTGTATCTCTCATCTTATTTAAACTTCCTTTAATTTCTCTCAGCAAGGATTTATGGGTTTTAGTGCACAGGTCTTTAGTTAATTTATTCCAAAGTAGTTTGTGTTTTTGTTGCTGTTGTTGTAAGTGCAGTTTTAAAAATTTCATTGCTAATTATTAGCTGCTGGTGCATAAAACACAATTGAGTTTTTAAAATATTAATCTTACATACTGTGACTGCAAAATTCACTCATTAATTTTGTTAGTTTTTTTTGTAGATTCCTTAGGATTTTCTGTGTAAATAATCATGCCATTTGAAAATTGAAACAGATTTACTTTTTCCTTTTTGATATTTATATCTTTCATCTCATTTTCTTGCCTTATTAGAATGGCTAGGACTTCCAGTTCCAATAGAAGTAGTATGAGTGAACAACTTTGTCTTGTTTCTGATCTTAGGGGGAAATATTAAATATTTCATCATTAATATGATATTAGTTGTATGTTATTTGGAGATGCCCTTGATCGCTCTGAAGAAGTTTCCTCTACTCCTAGCTTGCTGAGAGTTTTTGTCATGGAAGGGTGTTGCTTTTTTTTTTTCCCCCCTAAAAAATAATCCTTCTCTCCTAGAAACAATGCCTTTCAAAGCTGCCACTTGAGTCCCATAAACTTTAATGTCCCTTCCTTTTGGTTATATTACTCTGATCTGTAAAACTGTTTTTCAGAATTTTAAATTATTTAACAGCTTCATTGACATGTAATTCACATACCATATAATTCACCCATTTAAATTGTTCAATTCAGTGGTTGTTAGCATATTCACAGACAAGTACAACCATCACCACAGACAATTTTTAGAACATTTTCATCACCTTAAGAAGAAACATGATATCCTTTAGCTATCACACTTATCCCTCCATTCCTTGTCCCCCGCCCTAAGCAACAACTAATCTACTTTCTGTCTCCATAGACATCCCTATTCTGGACTTTCTCATGAATGAAACAGAGTGTGGTCTTTTGTGACCTGCTTCTTTCTCTTAGCAGAGTGTTTCCTAGGGTCATCTATACTGTAGCATATATCAGTACTCCATTCTTTTTAATGGCCACATAATATTTCATTGTTTGAATATACCGTATTTTGTTAATCCATTCATCCACTGATGGACACTGGGTTGTTTCTACCTTTTGCCTATTGTGAATAATGCTGCTATAAACATTCATGTAGAAATTTCTGTGTGGACATGTATTTTTACTTCTCGTGTTCTATTTCCTAGAGTGGAATCCTGGGTGATCTGGTAATCTTCTGTTTAATTGTTTGAGGAAATACTAGATTGTTTTTCTAAGTGTTGGGCTACTTTTACACTCCCAATGGCAGTGTATCAGTGTTCAAATTTCTCCACAACCTCACCAACAATTATTATCTGACTTTTCAATTCTAGTCATCCTGCTGGGCACGAAGTGGTATCTCATTGTGATTTTGATTTGCATTTTCTTTATGACTAATGATGTTGAGCATTGTTTCGTGTGCTTGTTTGCCACTTGTGTCTCTTCTTTGGAGAAATGTCTATTCACATCATTTGCCCATTTAAAAAACTGGATTGGGGGAGGAGCTTCGAGATGGTGGAAGAGTAAGATGCGGAGATCACCTTCCTCCCCACAAATACATCAGAAATACATATGCATATGGAACAACTCCTACAGAACACCTACTGAACGCTGGTAGAAGACCTCAGACCTCCCAAAAGACAAGAAACTCCCCACATACCTGGGTAGGGCAAAAGAAACCAAAAAACAGAGACAAAAGAATAGGGACGGGACCTGCACCAGTGGGAGGGAGTTGTGAAGGAGGAAAGGTTTCCACACACTGGGAAGCCCCTTCGCAGATGGAGACTGCGGGAGGCAGAGAGGGGGAGCTTTGGAGCCACGATGGAGAGTGCAGCAATGGGTGTGGAGGGCAAAGTGGAGAGATTCCCGCACAGAGGATCGGTGCCAACCAGCGCTCACCAGCCCAAGAGACTTGTCTGCTCACCCGCCTGGACAGGTGGGGGCTGGGAGCTGAGGCTTGGGCTTCAGTCGGATCCCAGGGAGAGGACTGGGGTTGGCGGCATGAACAGAGCCTGAAGGAGGCTAGTGCACCACAGCTAGCTGGGAGGGAGTCCGGGAAAAAGTCTGGATCTGCCTAAGAGGCAAGAGACTTTTTCTTGCCTCTTTGTTTCCTGGTGCCGAGGAGACGGGATTAAGAGCGCTGCTTAAAGGAGCTCCAGAAATGGGCGCGAGCCGCGGCTATCAGCGCGGACCCCAGAGACGGGCATGAGATGCTAAGGCTGCTGCTGCCGCCACCAAGAAGCCTGTGCACAAGCACAGCTCACTCTCCACACCTCCCCTCCCAGGAGCCTGTGCAGCCCACCACTGCCAGAGTCCTGTGATCCAGGGACAACTTCTCTGGGAGAACGCACAGTGCGCCTCAGGCTGGTGCAATGTCACGCCGGCCTCTGCTGCTGCAGGCTCGCCCCGCATCCGTACCCCTCCCTCCCCCTGGCCTGAGTGAGCCAGAGCCCCTGAATCAGCTGCTCCTTTAATCCCGTCCTGTCTGAGCGAAGAACAGGCACCCTCAGGCAACCTACACACAGAGGTGGGTCCAAATCCAAAGCTGAACACTGGGAGCTGTGCGAACAAAGAAGAGAAAGGGAAATTTCTCCCAGCAGCCTCAGGAGCAGCAGATTAAATCTCCATAATCAACTTGATGTACCCTGCATCTGTGGAATACCTGAATAGA
Organism: Aethalodelphis obliquidens; assembly: GCF_003676395.1. Classification (NCBI taxonomy): domain Eukaryota; kingdom Metazoa; phylum Chordata; class Mammalia; order Artiodactyla; family Delphinidae; genus Aethalodelphis; species Aethalodelphis obliquidens. Next base: position 11,464 of record NW_020837955.1, read on the forward strand.
CAACCAATCATTCCAAATTGAGGAGGTGGACTTTGGGAGCAATGATATATATATATATTTTTTTCCTTATTCTCTTTTTGTGAGTGTGTATGTATATGCTTCTGTGTGTGATTTTGTCTGTATAGCTTTGCTTTTACCACTTGTCCTAGGGTTCTGTCCTTTTTTTTTATTACTTAAAAAATTGGTTTTTTCTTAATAATTATTTTTTATTTTAATAACTTTATTTTATTTTACTTTATTTTATCTTCTTTCTTTCTTTTTTTTTCCCCTTTTATTCTGAGCCATGTGGATGACAGGCTCTTGGTGCTCCAGCCAGGTGTCAGGGCTGTGCCTCTGAGATGGGAGAGGCTGCCTAAATCATAATAAGGCCACAAACACCCCAAAACACACAACCAGATGTGGACCTGCCCACAAGAAAGACAAGATCCAGCCTCATCCACCAGAACACAGGCACCAGTCCCCTCCACCAGGAAGCATACACAACCCACTGAACCAACCTTAGCCACTGGGGACAGACACCAAACACAATGGAACTACGAACCTGCAGCCTGCAAAAAGGAGACCCCAAACACAGTAAGATAAGCAAAATGAGAAGACAGAAGTACACACCGCAGATGAAGGAGCAATATAAAAACCCACCAGTCCTAACAAATGAAGAGGAAATAGGCAGTCTACCTGAAAAAGAATTAAGAATAATGATAGTAAAGATGATGCAAAATCTTGGAAATAGAATGGACAAAATGCAAGAAACATTTAACAAGGACCTAGAAGAACTAAACATGAAACAAACAATGACGAACAACACAATAAATGAAATGAAAAATACTCAAGATGGGATCAATAGCAGAATAACTGAGGCAGAAGAACGGATAAGTGACTTGGAAGATAGAATAGTAGAAATAACTACTGCAGAGCAGAATAAAGAAAAAAGAATGAAAAGAACTGAGGACAGTCTCAGAGACGTCTGGGACAACATTAAACACAACAACATTCGAATTATATGGGTTCCAGAAGAAGAAGAGAAAAAGAAAGGGACTGAGAAAATATATGAAGAGATTATAGTTGAAAACTTCCCTAATATGGGAAAGGAAATAGTTAATCAAGTCCAGGAAGCACAGAGAGTCCCATACAGGATAAATCCAAGGAGAAACACGCCAAGACACATATTAATCAAACTGTCAAAAATTAAATAGAAAACATATTAAAAGCAGCGAGGGAAAAACAACAAATAACACACAAGGGAATCCCCATAAGGTTGACAGCTGACCTTTCAGCAGAAACTCTGCAAACCAGAAGGGACTGGCAGGACATATTTAAAGTGAAGGAGGAAAACCAACCAAGATTACTCTACCCAGCAAGGATCTCATTCAGATTTGATGGAGAAATTAAAAGCTTTACAGACAATCAAAAGCTAAGAGAATTCAGCACCACCAAACCAGCTTTACAACAAATGCTAAAGGAACTTCTCTAGGCAGGAAACACAAGAGAAGGAAAAGGCATACAATAATAAACCCAAAACAATTAAGAAAATGGTAATAGGAACATACATATTGATAATTACCTTAAAAGTAAATGGATTAAATGCTCCAACCAAAAGACACAGACTGGCTGAATGGATACAAAAACAAGACCCGTATATATGCTGTCTACAAGAGACCCACTTCAGACCTAGGGACACATACAGACTGAAAGTGAGGGGATGGAAAAAGATATTCCATGCAAATGGAAATGAGAAGAAACCTGGAGTAGCAATTCTCATATCAGACAAAATAGACTTTAAAACAAAGACTATTACAATAGACAAAGAAGGACACTACATAATGATCAAGGGATTAATCCAAGAAGAAGATATAACAATTGTAAATATTTATTCACCCAACATAGGAGGCACCTCAATATATAAGGCAAATACTAACAGCCATAAAAGGGGAAATCGACAGTAACACAATCAGAGTAGGGGACTTTAACACCCCACTTTTACCAATGGACAGATCATCCGAAATGAAAATAAATAAGGAAACACAAGCTTTAAATGATACATTAAACAAGATGGACTTAATTGATATTTATAGGACATTCCGTCCAACAACAACAGAATACACATTCTTCTCAAGTGCTTATGGAACATTCTCCAAGATAGATCATATCTTGGGTCACAAATCAAACCTTGGTAAATTTAAGAAAATTGAAATCATATCAAGTATCTTTTCTGACCACAATGCTATGAGACTAGATATCAATTACAGGGAAAAATCTGTAAGAAATACAAACACATGGAGGCTAAACAACACACTACTTAATAACCGAGAGATCACTGAAGAATTCAAAGAGGAAATCAAAAAATACCTAGAAACAAATGACAGTGAAAACACAATGACCCAAAACCTATGGGATGCAGCAAAAGCAGTTCTAAGAGGGAAGTTTACAGCTATAAAAGCCTACCTTAAGAAACAAGAAATAAACAATCTAACCTGACACCTAAAGCAATTAGAGAAAGAAGAACAAAAAACCCCCAAAGTTAGCATAAGGAAAGGAATCATAAAGATCAGATCTGAAATAAATAGACATTTCTCCAAAGAAGTTATACAGATTGCCAACAAACACATGAAAGAATGCTCAACATCATTAATCATTAGAGAAATGCAAATCAGAACTACAATGAGATATCATCTCACACCAGTCACAATGGCCATCATCAAAAAATCTACAAACACTAAATGCTGGACAGGGTGTGGAGAAAAGGGAACCCTCTTGCACTGTTGGTGGGAATGTTAATTGATACAGACACTATGGAGAACAATATGGAGGTTCCTTAAAAAACTAAAAATAGAACTACCGTATGACCCAGCAATCCCACTACTGGGCGTATACCCTGAGAAAACTATAATTCAAAAAGAGTCATGTACCAAAATGTTCATTGCAGGTCTATTTACAATAGCCAGGACATGGAAGCAACCTAAGTGTCCATCATCAGATGAATGGATAAAGAAGATGTGGCACATATATACAATGGAATATTACTCAGCCATAAAAAGTAATGAAACTGAGTTATTTGTAGTGAGGTGGATGGACCTAGAGACTGTCATACAGAGTGAAGTAAGTCAGAAAGAGAAAAACAAATACCATATGCTAACACATATATATATGGAATCTAAAAAGAAAAGAAGAAAGAAGGTCAGAAGAACCTAGGGGCAAGATGGGAATAAAAATGCAGACCTACTAGAGAATGGACTTGAGGATATGAGGAGGGGGAAGGGTAAGCTGGGACAAAGTGATAGAGTGGCATGTACATATATACACTACCAAACGTAAAATAGGTAGTGGGAAGCAGCCGCATAGCATAGGGAGATCAGCTCTCAGCTCGGTGCTTTATGACCACCTAGGGGGGTGGGATAGGGAGGGTGGGAGGGAGGGAGATGCAAGAGGGAAGAGATATGGGGACATATGTATATGTATAACTGATTCACTTTTGTTATTAAGCAGAAACTAACACACCATTGTAAAGCAAGTATACTCTAATGAAGATGTTTAAAATAAAAAAAAGAAAAACTGGATTATTTTTCTTTTTATTATTGTAATAGTTACTTATGTATTCTAAATACAAATCCCTTATTAGATATATGCAAAAATGTTCTCCCATTTTGTGGGCTGTCTTTTCACTCTCTTGTTTCTTTTGAAACACAAACCTTTTAAATTTTTATTTAGTCCAACTTCCGTATTTTCCCTTTTACCATTTTTACTTTTATTGCCATAGCTAAGAATCTCTTACCATAGCTAAGAGTCTCTTACCAAGTCCAAGGTCATGAAGAATTTTTTAATTTTATTTTTTATTGTGGTAAATTATGCATAACATAAAATTTTGCATTTTAACCATTTTAAGTGGACTTTTCAGTGGCATTAAGTACATTCACATTGTTGTTCAACCATCACCATTACCCATCTCCAGAACTTTTTCATCAAACCAAACAGAAACTCTGTCCCCATTAAACAGTAACTCCCTATACTCCACTCCCCCATCCCTGGTAAACACTGTTCTACTTTTTGTCTCTATGCATTTGACTATTCTAGGTACCTCAGATAGGTAGAGTTATACAATATGTGTCCTTTTTTATCTGGCTTATTTCACTTAGTATTGTCTTCAAGGCTTATCTATGTTGTAGCATATATTAGAATTTCCTTATTTCTTAAAGCTGAATAATATTCCAGTGTATGCATATCACATTTTGTTGATCAGTTCATCTGTTGATAGATATTTGTGTTGTTTCTTCCTGTTGGCTATTTTGAATAATGCTGCTGTGAACATTGTTGTACAAATATCTGTTTGAGTCCCAGGTTTCAAGTCTTTTGTATATATACCCAAAGTAGAATTGCTGGATCAAATGGCAAATCAATGTTTAATTTTTTGAGGAACTGCAAGGTCATCAGGATTTACATCTCCATTTTCTTCTTGGAGTTTTATAGTTTTTGCTCTTACATTTAGGTCTTTGATCCATTTTCAGTTAACTTAACTTATATGTATACATGGTAAAGTTCTAATTTCATTGTTTTGCATGTGGCTATCCAGTTGTCCTATTACCATTGTTGAAAAGACTATTCTATCCCCACTAAATGGTGTTGGCAACCTTACAGAAAATCAGTTGACCACAGATGTATGAGTTTATTTCTAGACTCACAATCTGTTACACTGATCTATATTATCTATCCTGGTACTAGTTTTGAAACTGGGAAATGTGAGTCCTTTTACTTTTTTCTCTATTTTCAGGATTATTTTGGCTCTTCTGATTCCTTTGCAATTCCATGTGAATTTTAGAATCACCTCATCATTTGTATAAAGAAGTCAGCTAGAGTTCTCTTAGGGATTGCACTGAATCTGGAGATCAGTTTGGGGAATACTGCTATCTTAACAATATTGTCTTGATCCTTGAAAGTGGTAAGCTTTTCCATTTATTTAGATCTTCTTTAACTGCTTTCAACAATGCATTGTATTTTTCAGAGTATAAATTTTGCACTTCTTTTGTTAAATTTATTCCAGAGTACCTTATTCTTTTTGATGCTATTATAAAAGAAATTCCTTTCATAATTTCATTTTCAAATAGACCATTGCAAGTGTATAGAAATACAGTTAATTTTTGTACATGATCTTGATCCTGAAACCTTGCTGAACTCATTTCTTAGTTCTAAAAGTTGTCAGTGGGTTCCTTAGAATTTTCTATGTATAGGATCATACCATCTGTGACTAGAAATACTTTCATTTCTTCCTTTCCAAACTAAATGTCTGTTCCTTACTTTTCCTGTTTAATTGCCCAGGATAGACCCTCCTGTACAATGTTGAATAGAAGTGGTGAAATCATAAATCCCTGTCTCATTCCTGATCTTACGGGAAATGATAGTCTTTCATCAAGTATGATGTTACCTGAGGGTTTTTTGTAGATGTGTTTTATTAGGTTGAATAAATTCCCTTGTATTTCTAGTTTGTTGAGTACTTTCAATCATGAAAGGATGTTCAATTTTGTCAAATGCTTTTTCTACATCTATTGAGATTATAAGGTGATTTTTGTTTTTATTCTATTGATATGATGTATTACATGAATTGATTTTCAGATGTTAACCAAACCTTGCATTCCTGGGATAAATCCTGCTTTGTCAAGGTGTATAATTTATTTTATATGTTTGCTGAATTTAGTTTGCTAGTGTGTTCTAGAGGATTTTGCTTCCATATTCATAAGAGATATTGGTGTGACGTTTTCTTGTACTGTCTTTGTCTACTGTTATTATTGGAATAATACTTGTTTCAGAAGGATTTGGGAAGTTTTACTGCCTCTTCTATGTTTGGAAGACTTTGTGAAGGATTGGTTGGTATTAATTCTTGTAATGTTTGGTAGAATTTAGCAGTGAAGCCATATCAGCCTAGGCCTATCTTTGTGGTTAGTTTTGAAAAATTATTGTTTTGAAAAATTATCTATTCAATATTTCTACTTGCTATAGGTCTATTCAGATTGTCTCTTTCTTCTTGAGTCAGTTTCAGTAACTTGGGTCTTCCTAAGAATTTGTCCATTTCACCTAAGTTAATTTGTTGGCAAATAATTGTTCATGGTATTCCTTCATAATTATTTTTACATCTGTAAGATTAGTACTAATGTCCCTCTTTCAATTCTGATTCTAGTAATTTGATTCTTCTCTTTTCTTCTTTGTCAAACTACCTAAAGGTATATCAGTTACGTTGAACTTTTCAAAGAGCCAGATTTTTGTTTCATTAATTATCTCTATTGTTTTCTGTTCATTGTTTCATTTTTTCCTGCTCTCATCTTTATTGTTTCCTTTCTTCTATTTGTAGGTTTAATTTGTTCTGCTTTTTCCAGTGTCTTAGGGTGGAAGGTTAAGTTATTGATTTGAGATCTTTCGTTTTTCTTAGTGTAGGCATTTACAGATACAAATTTGTCTCTAAGAACTGCTTTAGCTGCATCTCATAAGATTTGGTATATTGTGTCTTCATTTTTATTCATTGAAAAGTATTTTCTGATTTTCTGTTTGATTTCTTCTTTGACCCATTGGTTATTTAGGACCACTAGTCATTAGAATATATATGTTAGAATATCTATATATACACATAACATATATATATTTCCATTCATATTTCTATTCTTTGAATGATTACTCATGAAATTTTTAACATCCGTATTAAACATTTATATTTAACAATGACTTATACCTCCACTTGAAAAATACAAGAATGTGAAAACATTATTTCTGATCACTTGCCTCTAAAATTCCATGTGATTGTTACCCATTATTTTACTTTAGTCCTTATTTTTAACTTCATGAATTAGGCATTAATGTTTTTCTTGCTTTTAAAATTATATTTACATATACATTGCTAGTTTATTTCTTCATCACTCTTCCTAAAGTATATCCTTTTAGAGTTTGCTTTAGTAAAAGCTTGATATGGTAAACACTTAATTTTTGTTTTACCGAAAAATAGCTTTATTTTCATTCTTGAAATGTGGTCAAGTGGGTTAACAACTATTCTTCCAGCATGTAAAGATGTTATTTCATAAATTTTACTCATTAATATATTATTTTTATTAATTTCCAATGAATAAAAGTCAAGACACAATATACAAAAATTTATGATTATAGTAATATAATTATATTTGTTATAATAACATTATTTCATTAATTTTTTTTAACAGAATATCACTCTTTTCTATTTTCCTGCTTTTAAGATCTGCTTTTAGTCTCTGCTTTAGTCCTGCAGTTTCACTCTGATGTTTTTAGGAATGTATTTCATTAGTCCTAGAAAATGATCTTCAAGTATTGCCTTTGCCCCACTGTCCCTATTCTTTTCTGGGACTCCGATCAGACCCATTTAAATCTGAGTCTGTCCTCCACTTCTCTTAGTTATTTTTATTTATTTATTTATTAACATCTTTATTGGAGTATAATTGCTTTACAATGGTGTGTTAGTTTCTGCTTTATAACAAAGTGAATCAGTTATACATATACATATGTTCCCATATCTCTTCCCTCTTGCGTCTCCCTCCCACCCTCCCTATCCCATCCCTCTAGGTGGTCATGAACCACCGAGCTGATCTCCCTGTGCTATGCGGCTGCTTCCCACTAGCTATCTATTTTACATTTGGTAGTATATATAAGTCCATGCCACTCTCTTTAGTTATTTTAAATTAAACTTTTTCCATGTTAAAAAGAAAAAAATATTGTTTCCACCTTGTTCACAGCTTGGAAAAGTGTCTGGAGGAGTATATAAACAACTGCCCTTGGGATGGGAGCAGAAGTTCAGGTGGAGTCCCTGAAGACAGGGGAATGTAAGAGTGCCCCTCAAGGGCCACTGAATTCAGGAGGTCTCTAATCATGCTTGAGTGTGAGTCTTTCAAAGAGGTACTACCCGAGCCTGACGTGTAGAGGTTGGTCAGGTGGAAGCACATCTTCTTGATGCGTTCCACTTCCTGCTGTAGGAAGTGGTGCTTTCAGAAGTCACAGACACGAGGAGCTGTGCTGTCAGAGCCCAGAGGATGCAGATCTATTAGGGCCAGCTTCAGTTCTTCTCCTCTAAGGCATCCAAGGTGTAACCTGACTCATCTTGAGATGGCTTCTGTTTATCCTCAAAGAAGGCACCATCACTAAACTAGTTTTGCAAGGAGGCATTTGGTGCCTTTGTGCTTCTGCCTTGACAACTTCCAGAAGTGGCACACACCCTTTAGAGGGCCACATTGTTGCAATTAAAATAGTAGCCCAGGGACTTCCCTTGTGGTGCAGTGGTTAAGAATCCGCCTGCCAATGCAGGGGACACAGGTTTGATCCCTGGTCCAGGAAGATCCCACATGTTGCAGAGCAACTAAGCCCATGCGCCACAACTATTCAGCCTGCACTCTAGCGCCTGCGTGCCACAGCTACTGGGCCTGCGTGCCCTAGAGCCCATGTGCTGCAACTACTGAGCCCGCATGCCTAGAGCCTGTGCTCTGCAACAAGAGAAGCCACTGCAATGAGAAGCCCACGTACCGCAACGAGAAGCCCGCGTACCGCAATGAAGAGTAGCCCCCACTCACTGCAACTAGAGAAAGCCCGTGCCCAGTAATGAAGACCCAACATGGCATAAATAAGAAAGAAAGAAAGAGAGAGAAAGAAAAGAAAGATAGAAAGAAAGAAAAGAAAGAAAGAAGGAAAGAAAGAGAAAGGAAGAAAGGAAGAGAAATGAAGAAAGGAAGAGAAAGGAAGGAAGAAAGAAGCCCAGAGACAGGTGTTAGAGATTCACAAATGCAGCTTGGCCAGATAGTGGATAGTGAGTGGTCTTGGCCTCATTTGAATAATTCTGAAGGATCTGGGAGCTCTTGTTGGAGACAAGGCACTGGCCACAAAATACAGTGTTAGCTGGTCTTGGAGGCATGAGACGTGAGCTGGTTCAGAGGTACTTTGGAGGCTGAGGTTGGACAGAACATTGAAGTGTGGTCAGAGCCTAGAAGGAGAATAGTCCTGGGTTATCTTCCATCCAAATACTGTTGAATCAAAAGACAGATCTGTGAAGGCTGTCAAATGAACCATCTCATTTAATTTTTATCCATTGACTTGCCTCTCTGTATCTCACTTTGAGTAATCAGATATAGCTGCCAATCTCAAACCTTCTCTTCAACTGTGTCTAATCCGTCATTTAACCAATTTTATTTTCCATTTCTTTTGTTTTAATTGACTCTTCTTTTAATCTGCCTAGTCATTCCCCCTTCTTTATTGGCCCAAAGTATAGTAATACAAGTTATAGTGCAATTTTTGGCACCCACCCTCAGGACAGCCCTTTCTCTCCCCTTTGCTTACCATTTACTATTCCTAGATTTAGTTTTAATTCACTTGGCGGGAGGCTGAAAGGAGGTGGGACTTTTCAAGAACAAAAAAATCCATAAAGGTATGTTATATCTAGAGTATAGTTGGGTTTTTAAATTTAATTAATTAATTAATTTATTTATTTTTGGCTGCATTGGGTCTTTGTTGCTGCGCGCAGGCTTTCTGTAGTTGTGGCGAGCGGGGGCTGCTCTTCGTTGTGGTGCATGGGCTTCTCATTGCGGTGGCTTCCCTTGTTGTGGAGCATGGGCTCTAGGTGTGCAGGCTTCAGTAGTTGTGGCTCGCAGGCTCTGGAGCGCAGGCTCAGTAGTTGTGGCACACAGGCTTAGTTGCTCTGCAGCATGTGGGATCTTCCCGGACCAGGAATTGAACCCATGTCCCCTGCACTGGCAGGCGGATTCTTAACCACTGTGCCACCGAGGAAGCCCTGGGGTTTTTAAAAAATCATTTACTCTACCTTACTGATAGAAGTAGAATTCTCTGGGCCCCTTCATATCCTCAAGGACTGATAAACTCTTAAAATTCCAGTATTTGGAGCAAATGTTTGTTGAATTTAGGCTTACTATTTTATAAAAGGAAGGGAGAGTTGGTATATTCATAGACACATGAAGGTACAGAGAATTACATTTCAGTAGACTAGTGAAAAAGTCTCAAGACCTCCATCATCAACAAGAGGCCTGGAAATAGCAGATGTTCAACCCTAAACCTTGACACTGGGTACCTGAGTCCTATCAGTGGCACCCCATTGTTTTTAGACAGTGAAATCTTCAATGCAGCTCAAAGCCATGCGAAGTCCGGCCCCACAATCAACTCATACTATTCTCTCTTTCTCATTGCCTCCCCCCGCCTCCCTCCCCCTCTTTTAAAAGAGAGTTTATTTTTTAGAGAAATTTTGGGTTTACAGAAAGTTCACAAGATAGTATGTGTAGTTCCTAAACACTTCCTCTTCCCCAGAGTTTCCCCTATTCTTAACTTCTTGTATTAGTGTGGTACATTTGTAACTGGTAAGTCAATATTGCTACTTATTATTTTTTTTTAATTAATTTTGGGCTGCGTTGCATCTTCGTTGCTGTGCACGGGCTTTCTCTAGTTGTGGCAAGAGGGGTCTACTCTTTGTTGTGGTGCGCAGGCTTCTCTTTGCAGTGGCTTCTCTTGTTGCGGAGCATGGGCTCTAAGCATGCGGGCTTCAGTAGTTGTGGCACTCGGGCTCGGTAGTTGTGGCTGTCAGGCTCAGTAGTTGTGGCACACGGGCTTAGTTGCTCTGCGGCATGTGGGATCTTCCCGGACCAGGGCTCGAACCCATGTCCCCTGCATTGGCAGGTGGATTCTTAACCACTGCGCCACCAGGGAAGTCCCAATATTGCTACTTATTATTAAAGTCCCTAGTTCACTTTGGTGTTCACTGCTTGTGTTGTACAGTTCTGTGGGGTTTCACAAGTGCATAATGTCATGTATCTAACATTACATTATCATATGGTCTGATCACCCTAAAAATTCCATGCCCCAACTTTTCACTCCTTCCCCCATCTCTGTTCCCCACTCCAAACTCCTGGCAACCACTGTTCTTTTTACTATCTCTGTAGTTGTACCTTTTCTAGAAGTCATATAGTTAGAATCATACAATATGTAGCCTTTTCAGACTGGCTTCTTTCACTTAGCAATGTGAATTTGAGGTTCTCCCATGTCTTTTTGTGGTTTGGTATTTCATTTGTTTTTATCATTGAATAATATTCCAATGTATGGATGTTCCACAGGCTGTTCACCGACCAGAGGAGCTCTTGATTGCTTCCAGTTTTGACAATCATAAATGAAGCCACTGTATACATTCGTGTGCAGAATTTTCTGTGGACATAAGTTTTCATCTCACTTGGGTAAATATGTAGGAATGTGATTGCTGGATCATATGATAAGACTAAGTTTACTTTTGTAAGAAACTACCAAACTGTCTTCCAAAGTGGCTGTACTATTTTGCATTTCTACCAGCAATGACTGAGAGTTCCTTTGTTTCCATACTCTCACCAGCATTTGATATTGTTAGTGCTGCAGATTTTAACCATTCTAATACATGTGTAGCAGTTCTCTTGTCTATTTTTTAATTGGATTGTTATTGTTCAGTTTTTAAGAGTTCTTCATACATTTTGGAATGTACAAGTCTTTTATCAAGTGTGTGTTTCACAAACATTTTCTCTCAGTCTGTAGCTTGCCTTTTCATTTCATTTATAGTGTCTTTTGCAGAGGAGGAGTTATTCGTTTTAACCTATTTTTTCTTTCATGGATGATGCTTTTGGTGTTGTATCTAAAAACTCATCACCAAGCCCAAGTCGCCTAGATTTTGGCTTGTGTTAGCTTCAAGAAATTTTAGAGTTTTGTGTTTTACATTTAACCTATGACCTATTTTTAGTTAATTTTTGTGAAAGCTGTAAGGTCTGGATTAATTTTTTTGCATGTGGATGTCCAGTTTGAACATCTGTTGAAAAGGCTATCCTTTCTTCATTGAATGGCCTTTGTTCTTTTGCCAAAGATCAATTGGCTGTATTTATGTGGTTCTACCTCTGGGCTCTTTATTCTGTTCCATTGATCTGTTAGTCTATACTTTTGGCAATACCACACTGTCTTGATTACTGTACTTTATAGTAAGACTTGAAGTCAGGTAATGTAAGCCTGCTGATGGTGCTTTTCTTGTTTTGTATTATGTTGGCCATTCTGGGTCTTTTGCCTTTCCATATAAACTTTAGAATCAGTTTGTCTATATCCAAAAATAACTTGCTGGGAGTTTGACTGAGGTTGCATTGGAATCTATGGATCAATGCATATTGTGCCATCCTGACAATATTGAGTCTTCCTATTCATGAACATGGATTATGTCTCCATTCATTTAGGTCATCTTTGATTTGTTTAATCAGTTTTGTAGTTTTTCTCAGATCCTGTACATATTTTGTGACATACCTAATTATTTTATTTTTGGGCTATTAATGTAAATGTCATTATATTTTAAATTTCACATTCCAATTGTTTATTGCTGGTATATAGCAAAGGAATTGATTTTTTTAAATTTATTTATTTTTGGCTGCGTTGGGTATTCGTTACTGCACACGGGCTTTCTCTAATTGCAGTGAGCAGGGGCTACTCTTCGTTGCAGTGCACGGGCTTCTCGTTGCGGTGGCTTGTTGCAGAGCACGGGCTCTAGGCATACGGCTTCAGTAGTTGTGGCACACAGGCTCAGTAGTTGTGGCTCTTGGGCTCTAGAGCACAGGCTCAGTAGTTGTGGCGCAAGGGCTTAGTTGCTCCATGGCATGTGGGAATCTTCCCAGACCAGGTCTTGAACCCATGTCCCCTGCACTGGCAGGCGGATTCTTAACCACTGCACCACCAGGGAAGTCCCAAAGCAATTGATTTTTGTGTATTAACCTTGTATCCTGAAACCTTAATACAGTGGCTTATTAGTTCAGGAGTTTTTTGTTCATCTTTGGGATTTTCTACAACAATAATCATGTAACTGGGAACAAAATCAGTTTTATTTCTTCCTTCCCAACCTACCTGTATACCTTTTACTGTTATATTGCATTAGCTAGAACTTCCAGTATGATGTGGGATAGACGTAGTGAGAGATCCTTGCCTTGTTCCTGATCTTAGGAAGAAATCATCTAGTTTCTAAACATTGAGCACAGTGTTAACTGTAGACTTTTATAGATTTTGTGTGTGTATGTCATGTTGAGGAAGTTCCCCTGTATTCTAGTTTGCTGAATGTTTATCATGAATATGTCTTGGATTTTGTCAAATGCTTTTTCTGCATCTTTTGATATGATCATATGACTTCCTTAGCCTGTTGCTATGATTACATTAATTGAACCAGCTTTGCATACCTGGGATAAATCCCACTTGGTCATGGTGTATAATTCTTTACTATATTGCTGAATTCTATTTGCTAACACTTTGTTAAGAATTTTTCTATCTCTAATCATGAGAGATATTGGTCTGAAGTTCTCTTTGTGTTTTTACTGTCTTTGGCTTTGGTATCAAGGTAATAAAACAAATTGGGAAGTTTTCCCTCCTCTCTCCTATTTCAGGAAGAGTTTGTATAGTCATGTTAATTCTTCTTTAAACAGCTGGTAGAATTCTCCAATAAAACCATGTAGGTGTGAAGATTGCTTTGTGAGAGTTACAAAATTACAAACTCAATTTCCATAATAGTTATATGGTTATTCAAATTATACATTTTATATTTGATGAGTTGTAGTACTTTGTACTTTTTGAGGAATTGCTCCATATAATCAAAGTTGTCAGATATATGTGTAGAGTTGTTTGTGGTATTCCATTATTATATTTTTAATGTCTGCAGGGTCTATAGTAATATCCCTTATTTTATTTTTGATGTTAGTAACTTGAGTCTCCTCTATTTTTCCCTTTCAGTCTTGTGAGAGGTTTGTCAATTTGATTGAACATTTCAAAGCTTTTTGTTTCATTTGTGTTTCTCAATTAACTTTTTTCTGTCCCATTCATTTCAGCTCTTTATTTTTGCATTCTGCTTGAGTTTATTTTGCTTTTTCCCCCCTAGTTTCTTGAGGTAGTAGCCTTGATTTGTGATCTTTCCTCTTTTTAATTGAAATATAGTTGGTTTCAGGTGTACAGCAGTGGTTCATATATATATATATATATATATATTTTTTTAGATTATTTTCCCTTATTGGTTATTATAAAATATTGAGTATAGTTCTCTGTGCTATACAGTAGGTCCTTGTTGGTTATCTGTTTTATATACAGTAGTGTGTATATATTTTCACTTTCATTCTGTTAAACATATATCTTAAAATTTCCCTTGAGACTTAACCCATGAATTATTTAGAAGTGTGTTGTTTAGTTTCTAAGTGTTTGGAAATTTTCCTTTTAGCTTTCTGTTATTGATTTCTAATTGATTCCATTGTGGCCAGAGGACACATTTTATATTATTTCAATTCTTTTCAATTTGTTGAGGTTTGTTTTATAGCTTAGGAATGGTCTATCTTGACATATATTCCCCAGGTACTTGAAAAGATTGTGCATTCTGTCATTGTTGAGTGTTTTTTAAGTGTTTAGATCACATTGATTGATTGATGGGATGATGTTGAGTTCTATATCCTTGTTTCTTTGTGTTTTTTGGCCGCACCACATGGCTTGTGGGATCTTAGTTCACTGACCAGGGATTGAACCCGTGGCCTCAGCATGAAAGTGCAGAGTCCTAACAATTGGACCGCTAGGGAATTCCCTTTGCTGATTTTCTATCAAATTGTTCTATCAATTGTTGAGAGAGGGATGTTGAAGTCATTAACTATAATTTTATATTTGTCTGTTTCCATTCATCTGTCAGTTTTTGCTTCACATATTTTGCATCCTTATTACTTTGTACATAAAAATTTAAGATTGCTGTCTTCTTAGTGGATTGACCCTTTTATCACTATGAAACATCCCTCCCTATCCCTAAATTTCTTGCTCTAAAGTCTACATTATTTGATACCAATATAGCCACTCCTGCTTTTGATTAATGTTTCAAAGTATATCTTTTATTCCATCCTTTCACTTTCAACCTCCCTTTATCATTATATTTGAAGTGAGTTTCTTACAGATACCATATAGTTCATATAATTGGGTCATATTTTTAATGCACTGCCAATCTCTGTCTTTAATATTTAGTGTCTTGTTATTTAATGTAATTATGATGTATGCATATTTAAGTCTGCCATTATTTTTTATTTTCTGGTTCTCTATGTTTTAATATTTTTCTGTTTTCCTGCCTATCTGTGGGTTAATTGAACTTTTAAAATTCCATTTTGATGTATCTATTGCATTTTTGAGTGTACCTCTTTCTATAGCTTTCAGAGTGGTTGCTCTAGGTATTACCTTATAAGTACATAACTTGTCACTGTCTACTGGCATCAATATTTTACGTTTGAGCAAAGTATAAAAAACTTACGTCTCTTTATGCCCTTGACCCTCCCATTTATAATTGTCTTATTTCCTCTATATACATTGAAAACCACAATAGACAGCTATAATTTTTGCTTCAACAAACGTAATTTAGAAAACTCAAGAAAAATACAGTGTACTGTATTTATCCATATTTTTACTCTTTCTGTTCTTCCTGATGTTTCAAGATTCCTTCTTTTATCATTTCCTTTCTGTTTCAAGAACTTCCTTTAGTCATTCTTTTAGGGCAGGTATGCTGGAAACAAGTTCTCTTAGTTTTCCTTCATCTGAGAATGCCTTGATTTTCCCCCTTCATCCCTGAAGCATATTTTTACTAGATATAGAATTCTGCATTGGCAGTTCTTTTCTTTCAGAATTTGAAAAGTGTTGTGCCACTTCCTTCTGGCCTTCATTGTTCCTGATGAGAAACCAATTGTAATTTTCTTTTACACACATAAAATGAGACATTTATTATGCCAAAGAATGGGCTTTATTTTTCATTTTCCCAAAACACTAAAATAGCACACGGCATAGTAATTTAGCACACGATATAAACTAATATATGCAGTCAAATAATTCTGAAATTGGTTAAGTCTTACTTTGGGACTCCTTAAAAACTTACACTCTTAAGTGCCTTTCATCAAAGTTATCAACACACAACAAAAGGAGTTAACCCAGAAAAATCTAAGTGTAAGAGATACCTTGACTCCTATAAACTGGAAACCTTCTATAAGGGAAATACTTGATTTGCCTCTCTATAACTGAGCAAGGACAGATAGCCTCAAGCTCCTTTTTATTTCAAATAACACTGCTAGGGTTCCTAATTAGAGAAAGGTTTATCTAAAGGTAAGGTTAATGTTGCAACTTTCACTGTAGGGCCTCCACTTATTGCATTTGAAGTGGAAGGAAAGGCATGTGAGAAGAGAAATCAAATTTTGTTGACCAAAATTATTCTACAAAATGTAGAAATGGGGCTTCCCTGGTGGCGCAGTGGTTGAGAGTCCACCTGCCGATGCAGGGGACACGGGTTCGTGCCCCAGTCCGGGAAGATCCCACATGCCACGGAGTGGCTGGGCCCGTGAGCCATGGCCGCTGAGCCTGTGCGTCCGGAGCCTGTGCTCTGCAATGGGAGAGGCCACAACAGTGAGAGGCCCACGTACTGCAAAAAAAAAAAAAAAAATGCAGAAATGGTAACAGCTTACCATCAACTCAGCCTGGCTCAGAGCAAGTACAGAGGGGTTGATTTTACAAATATCTACTTCCATTAGATGGTCAGAGACAGTATCTGGGACCGTAGCCCTTTAGAATGGGTGTTGAAGGCATATTAAATGCTTCATGTTAAATCTTTAGGGTCTAATCTGATATTTATGTAGGATATATCAATATTCTCCTTGAAATGGTTTCCCAATCCTGAATGTCTTTCAAGCACAATTTAAAAGTCAAAAATTTCCTTCCATATCAACCAGCTTTCCATGAATTTGAATTCCACTTACTTTAAGTCTATCTGGTCATACAAACCAAAGCAGGAGCTTCATGGCTGCATGGTTTGCATCCAGACTTAATGCAAAAGAAATCATTTAGGACTTTTAAAATTAATCTATTTTTATTGTTCTGCTTGTACCTTAATTATGACATAACAGATTTGCAAATTCAAAAGCTTGTAGAGCCAGTAATGCCAGTGTTATCTGCAGATCATTTGAGGTACTTTTTTCACATGAAAGCATTTTCTTGTATTCTACTGTTTGCTCTGAAAACATGAGCTTTGAATGGTCAGGGAAAACACATTTTGTCTCATCATTCAAAAATATTTGGGGATGTGCTGCAGCAGTGTAGACAGGATGGAATGCAGGCAAGACAGTTCCAACTCAGAGTCTAGCCTCTCCAGAAAAGCACTTGGTGGTTCATCCTCACAAATCCCCATTTCTGACCATTTTTGAGAGGATGGTAGTCCTGACTCCCCAGGCTCTCCTTTGTGGCTCTGTCCTCTGTGGCTCTCAGTTGCAGTGGGCCCTCCTCCCAGCCAGTGCCTCACCTGAGCTTCTCCAGTGCCACAGGACACCCCAGCAAAACACTCTTTTGCAGGAGCAAAGAACAGATCCAGTCTTCCTCTGAACAGCTGCTGAAGCTGAATTTCTTCTTATTGATTCTTGCAAACATGGAAGTGCTTTGTTGCCATCGTGAAGCAAGAAGCTGACCTCACTCAGATCATTTTCATTTCCAGTGTTAACTCCTCATTTTGTGAATTACCATTTACATCAACTGCAAGCTTATTCGTCCTGGAAGTTATATCTGATGGGCAAGGGCTCTCCTTCTGTGTTCTGTTAAGTCTATACAGTATTTTGTCTGAGTCATCACCTGCTCCCTTCTCTTCTGCGAGGCGGATGCTGAGTCCCTGACTCTCTGATGTCAGGTGTTCTCTGATGCCCCGAGCCTAAGGACACGTCTGTCAGTCCGAGGAAGGCCTTCGATGGATCTCAATATGAACCTGCATGTGGACTTTGAGCATCATGGAAGCTATGATGAAGACGTAGGGGAAGTTGATGCGCAGCCACCAGGCCAGGTCTAAGACAAGCAGTATTTGGGTCAGCCCCTTGCAGAAGACCCTGTAGGAGCCGGTGGTGGCCGAGTGTAAGAGCCAGACAGCCCCACAGAGCTGCTGCCATATAGACCCACCACCGTGATGTCTCCTGGCCTCTGCCCTGGCAGGTAAGATGTCATTTCTGACTGCTTTCAATAATTTTTCTTTTTTGGTTCCAGAAGTTTGAGTATGATGTGCTTTTGGTGTGGAATTTTTTTAGTTTATCCTGTTTGGAGTTCATTCAGCTTTTTGAATCTATAGGTTTTTATGTCTTTTGATAAATTTGGGAAATTTTTTTAGAAACTATTTCTTTGAACACTTCTTCATCCCACACCATCTTTCTCCTCTCTTCTGGAATTCCAATGATATGAATGTTATATGTTACAGTCTCAGATTTTCCTGAGGCCCTATTTTTTATTATTTTTCAGTCTATTTTTATCATTGTTCAAATTGGCTAATTTCTATGGTTCCATTTTCAAGTTCACTGATTCTTTCCTCTATCCTCTTTATTCTGTTGTTGAGCTCATTCTTGGAGGGTTTTTTAAAAATTTGTTATTGTATTTTTTTAGTTTTAAAATTTTAAATTGGTTTTTCTTATATATCCTACCTCTTGGTTGAGACTTTCTACTTTCTTGCTGAGACTTTTTCATTTATTTCAAGTGTTCATAATTGTTTGTTGAAGCATTTTTATGATGGCTGCTTTAAAATCCTTGTCAGGTAATTCTAACATTTGTGTCATCACCGTATTGCTGTTTGTTGGTTGCCTTTTGTCACTCAAGTTGAGATCTTCCTGGTTCTTGGTATGATAAGTGACTTTTCATTCAAAGTGATTTTTCATTGAACATTTTGGATATTATGAGAATCTGGGATCTCATTAAATCTTGTGTTTTAGCAGGCCTCCTCTGATACCTGTTTTTTTTGTTTTGTTTTGTTTTTTCTTTTTGTGGTACGCGGGCCTCACCGCTGTGGCCTCTCCTGTTGCAGAGCACAGGCTCCGGACGCGCAGGCTCAGCGGCCATGGCTCATGGGCCCAGCCGCTCCGCGGCATGTGGGATCTTCCCGGACCGGGGCACGAACCTGCGTCCCCTGCATTGGCAGGCAGACTCCCAACCACTGCGCCACCAGGAAAGCCCTGATACCTGTTTTAGCTGGCCTCAGGTACTGTTCCAGCTGGGGAACAAGACACTGCCTCGTTACAGCCAGATGGAGATGGATGTTCAGGTTCTCCTCTCTGCCTCAGTTGACACATAGAGGGGAGGGCTCCTTGTCACTGCTTGGTAGAAATTGGAGTTCAGGCTCCACTGTAGGCTGTGCTGACATAATTCTGGCTAGGAAGGGGAGCACCCTGATGCTCTTCATGTATTCTCCATTGACAATGCAGAATGGTAGATGGAAGTGCATGAATGGCCTCAGTTCTGCTGAGAAGTGGGAAAAAGTTCTGTCAGTTAGGCTTCCTCTGACACTTCCTAGTGGAAGGGGCAGGGCACCTAACAGGAAACGGGAGAGGAGCCATGTTAGCCCAGGTGGAGATAGAAGTCCAGTGTTCGCATGTGTTCTCCACTCACACTGCGTTGGGAGAGACCCCCTTTACCACCTGACCTACTGGAGCATTTTGTTGTAACCTGGAAAGGGTGAAAGTCTAGGCTCTATACATTATCTTTGCTGGTAGGGTCTTAGTTTTGTTGTTGTTTTTGTGTGTTTGGCTTGAATAGAGGGTTTATTACATAAAAGTTTCTGTCTTGTAGGCTGCCCCTTTCCTGGTCCATTGGCTAAAGGGAGTAGGCTTTTCTTGGGCCTTTCTTTATCTGCACTCAGAATTTCCAGGTGGCTGCCTTTTCCAGTAATCACTATAGAATATAAGACCAATAAGAAAATCCAGGGAACTTACCACTGTATTGTTCCTTGGTTCCCAGGATTCCCCTAGCCAGTCTGCCTTCTCTCTTCCCCCTTTCAGAATTTTATATTTGTTTTATATATCATGTTCATGGTTTTTAGCTGTACTTAGCAGGAAGAATAGGGAAATGTTTGTGTACTCCATGTTTTGGAATAAGAAGTCCTTTCTATTTTAGTGTGATGGTATTGTGGTACAGTCTTTAAAGACATATATTATGTCTGGGGTGAACTTCAAAAAACTGGGGTGGGTAATAGGTAGGAATATGGAGCAAACGAGATTAGCTATGAATTGGTAATTGTTGAAGATGGGTGATGTATGTAGGTTTATTACCCTACTTTATTTTTGTATATGTCTGAAATTCCCCTTAAAAAGAAAACCATTTCCTGACTACCCAGTCTAAGTCATGTTACAAGCTCTTGTCTGTGTTCTCCACTACAGTGTAAACTTGATAACAAGGACCCAGTCTATCTTGGTCACAATTACAGCTCCAAAGCTTAAAACTGACTGGTATATGGCTGGCATTCTAATTACTATGTTTCCTCAAATATAAGATTCCATAGATTATAAAATACATTTATTTTATTACCATTAAAAAATACTGCAAATTAAATTATGATATACCACCAAGTTTTAGAAGTATTTGGATTCCAGATGCTACAATGTGAAAAAAAATATTTTAGAATTAATGAAATATGATATCTGTGGAATAAATGAATACTCTAAAATACTGCAAGGTCAAGATTCTGATGACGATGCTTCATACATGTTCAAGAGCAGATCAGGGTATATTTTTGAGAGTATTATCAATTCTACAGTGAGTATATTTCTTCCAAAATATTGAAATTTTTTATGCCCAACTTTATAGGTTCTTGTTACAAATCTTAATAGAAAATGCAACACTCTGCCATGGTCTCCCATCTTTTCACCACCAAGGACCCTTTTATTATTTTATCCCCAAGGTTCCCATATTTTGAAATATTTTGATGCCAAGTAAAATTTATTTTTTCCTTGATATCAAGTAAAAGCTAATTTTCATTTTTCATCTATTAAATGTATAGTATTCAAACTGAGGCAATATAATTCCAGCTAAAATAAACATGACCTTCTACCTACCCTGTGTGGACTCACCATAGGGAAAAGTAACATTTCTATTAGGAAATCTACTTTTTAGCGTCCAGTGCCACTTTCTCAGAATCCAAGAACCAAAGATGGCAGGCACTTGAGATGATAGGAATCAAGATGGCAAGAAGCCACATGCCAGCTCCTATATTAAGTCAAGAAAGGGCATTTAGGTAGCCCATCTAAACGTTATAAGTTAGGCCATTTGTTTATACAACTCTCCAACAGAGAAAGTTGTGTAAGGGCATTAAACACTCTGGTGAACTGACATTGTCCAGGGGCCTATTCGAATTTCTAAAATTGTTAGCATAAAAATTCAATTCGTTTTTCTAGGTTGAATTGCAACACAGTAGTGAAAAGAAAATGATATTTGTGGGGTTTTTTGCATCACCCTCTCTCTGTGCCTCAGTTTAGATCTGAGTGCAGAGGACAAGTCATTCATCTTTGCATCCCTGAGCAGACAGTTCAATGGTTGCCCAGAGAAGGCACTTGTGTTTGTGAATATGTGAATGAATGGAAGGACGGTGGTCCTCAGAACTTTCAAGACATCTTCTTATTTGAGCTCTCTTGAGGGAAGATGGAAACTAGGAAAAGGAAATGAACAGGAAACATGACCTCAGGAACCTGGCAAGGAAGAAAAACTAAGGCATCCTGAATTCTCTTTACCTTTGGAAAGTTCCTTATGCCTGTGACCATTTCTACATGCCTAACACCTAATGTGGAATAACAAATCTATATGCAAAAACTTTAACCAAATACCTAAGACACACATTTTTAAAATGAGAGCATGGGGCTTCCCTGGTGGTGCAGTGGTTGGGAATCCGCCTGCCAATGCAGGGGACACAGGTTCCAGCCCTGGTCCAGGAAGATCCCACATGCCACGGAGCAACTAGGCCCATGCACCAAAACTACTGAGCCTGTGCTCTAGAGCCCATGAGCCACAACTACTGAGCCCGCATGCCACAACTACTGAAGCCCATGCACCTAGAGCCTGTGCTCTGCAACAAGAGAAACCACTGCAGTGAGAAGCCCGCACACTGCAACGAAGAGTAGCCCCCGCTCTCTGCAACTAGAGAAAGCCCGTCTGGAGCAATGAAGATCCAACGGAGCCAAAAATAAATAAATGAAATAAATTAAAAAATAAATAAAATGAGAGTATGTATATTAGGTGGTACCAAGGGGATCAAAATTTCTTTATTCTCTTCCTAGAAAAATCATGTAAACATTAGCACAGATCTCTCCCTATCCCCCAGGTTCAAAATCATCATGACCTGTTAGCCCTACATTTAAAATAAACAGTCAGGAAAAATAAAACCAGTTATCAGATGAACAGTTTTGGTTGTCTTCTTTGGGAAACCTTGCACTTTAAAGGCTCAGTAGGTCTGTGTGAATCTGGTGAGGAGGGACTAAGGGGACTCCAGTGGGCACGGAGCACAGCAGTGGGTCAGTGGATTCCGGCAGTTTGTTCTAATAAGTATCACATTAGGACCCACTTCCAGCCCCCAAAGGACAGGATTAAATATTCTGAGCTCACGTTCCAGGAATGGCTGGTCTTTCCCTTCCCTCCAGAAAAAGGACTGGGGCAGATCCACAGGGTTGAGAGGAGGAAGGACACACCTTCTTAACCTTTGTTTGTCTTTAAAGCAGACTTCCTAGGATGCACTTCTTCCTTACATCAGAAAAAAGCCATGAATATGCAGCCACATGGATTGGAGAAGACAGAAGAAAACAGGTGAGAATCTATGCAATTGCTTCTCTTCCTGTTGAAGTGTTAAAGAATATAATCCAGTGACTTTTTTGTTCCGTCATATTCTTGGAGTGGGGCAACTTAATGCTTGGTTTCCAAAGCAATATATTATTGGCTAAGTACCTGACATAGCAATCCTGGAGCTTGGTTAGATCTTCTTTTCAATCTCGCTTTCAAATACCTATCTTCTTGCCTTTCGTGTCACTTCAACCAGGAAGAAAAGAGGTAAGTCTCAGAGACCATTTAATATACCCCACTGATAACTAGTTATTTATGATGAAGAATAAGCTGTACTACGAACTTGGTAGAGAGCAAGAGTGTCAGAACCTTTGCTCTATCAGATTACAAAGTAAGTCTCCTTTCATAATGAACTCCTGGAAGTTGAGATGGTACTCCCTAACGTCTGGGCATCTGTTAGCCCATGGGTAAAACGGGCTAAAATATATAAAGCAATGAGCACAGTCCCTAGTGTACAGTAGGTGCCCCATACATGTTTCTGGTCAACTAAAATAGTTGGCATTTATTAAGGACCAACTGAGTGCCAGACCCTATGCTCGTTGCTTTATATACAGTATTTCTTGGTAGGTGCTAATAACCCATTTTCTAAATGAGTTAAGTAAGGCTCAGCAATTCAGTTTATCCAAAGAAGGTTAAAATGTTAGCTGGGGATACAGTTAGCAATTGAACCCAGCTGGCCTGATTTTAAATCTCACGCCCTTTCCATTAGTCCACATTGTTTCCTTAAACTGTTATTGTACTTTTGAGTGAGCTAGATAGAAAGTGAAAAGCAAGTGAGTTATATTAAAAACCTAAGAATTCTAAACTGAAAATATCCTTTCATGCCTCAGTAGATTAAAGAAGGGAAGGGTAAACAACATGTAATAAAAGAAACCCTAAATGAAAGAGAACAAAAAGGTGCTGTTAAATGTCTTAAAATAGATACAAATGTTAGTTCAGTGTCTGATTTTGTCCCTCTTTTTACAGAGGGCCTTTAGGAACAAAGTAATCATGTTCTCTCCACCACCCTCCCCACCACAAAAAATGGACATTATTTCTCTCTATACATTCCTCATGATTAAACCGTCCCAATTCAAGACTGTACTGGGACAAAGAAGTAGGCAGGCTTTTATTCTTGAAAACCCCTCAATAGCAGAAAGGCAGTCAGGAAGATGGCCTGGTCACCAACCTGTTCAGTACTAAGAGCTGAGTCTTAGTACCTGTATTCTGTAATATTAGGCTGGGGGGACTTCTTACCTGGACTCAATGATTTCTCTACCACATGAACCTCCTAAACTGTTCATGCAACATTTTAAAGAACTGTTTACTTAGTCTTGGGGCTAGATAAGAGGGAAAGAATATAGAGATAGATAAAAAGAAATGAAATATACCATGAATGCTTAACCAAAGCATGGAATGGGTTGGGAAGGAAAGAAAAGACTTTAGTACCAGTAGAAATAAAGCCAGACACCTTGGACTCAGAGATGATGAAAAATCTTAAAAAACCTCATCAGTGACAAGTGGCTGCCTTCAGGTGCCAAATTCCACTAACCTCTCAATCTCTATATAAACAAAAAGAGTTGCAGATGCTGGCCAAGGCCCCATTTTTTCCCTGCCAATATTGATACCAGGTGTTTGGACCATCTACTTAAAACTCCTTATTAATAGGATTTGACCACCAATAGCTTTCCCTGACAGTTGACTATAAACTAGAACTTCAACAGTATGGTTTAGAATTACTTTAGAAATATAAATAAGTGCTTCTGTGCTTAAACTCTACTCTCAGTTAACACAGAATTGACATTGGCTTTAACTTCTGAGAGACATTATTATTTATGTTTGTTGCCCATTTTAAATGGACACAATTGTAAATAAAGAATTTTAAACAGAGCCCCTAATAAAGCCTAAACCTAATCATTTCCACAATTCCAGTTTTATTTAGATTTTATATGCTTGCATGTAGACACACTTAAAGAACATATATTTTTTATATATATGAAATATAGATGATATGGGAGTTTGACAAATGATTTGTTAATGAAAATTTATTAACTATATAACCTTTGAGTACTAGGGAAACTTCACTATGTACAGATCACCATGAAGTTCCCAGTTTCTAAACTCTGGTTATATGAATATGCCTCAAGCACCAAGGAACAAACAATAATCCTAATTCAAAAAGAAAGAAAAAAAAAAAACCCCAAGAAACAAAAGATCCTTCAAGTCTCTTGAATCTGTTTGTATTTTAAACACCATTTGGGAAACACTTTTATTCTACATTTCCTTCCATTTAGGTCAGTTTCCAAAAACAGTATCAATAAAAATTGATCAGGGAAAAAGGACAGACAAACCATTACAGATAAAGGTGATGTCACTAAATAACTTTCTGGAAATTATTCTGCCTTAAATACAAAACTTTTAACGCAGGGGATCTGCATTATGTAACATGTATGAAAAAAAAAACCCCAACTCTTAATTTTCAAAAATCAAAAACTCCAACAATGCAATCATAAGAAGAGTAGGGGGTGAAAGGCTCACAGGGAGATCTTTAGCAGACCCAGTTAGTTAAACAGATTCTAGGATTTCACCTTCTTCCCTGGCATCTGCTAGCTGCAGAGGCAATTTGTATAATATACAGGCATCAAAAAAGAGACCTGACAGGCTGAGCACAAACTTTCATGAAATTTCACAAGAAATCTTATGGGCAAAAGAAAGAAAAATCAAAGAATGAAGACTGAAATAGAAAAAAATGGAAACAAAATATGTCTGAATCTATGTTTGTGGAAGGGACTGCATCCTTGCCTACAAATGTGGATTATATACACATTTATATTAAGTCAGTTCATATGTTACACCTGACAGTTCAGAAAGGATGTTTCTCATGAGAGGTGGAAGGAGGTTCTATTCACTTGGATCCTCAGGCCCCAGTCCTTTGTCCTGGCTGGTTGGTGGTCTCCGCACAAGACTCAACAGCTTGGTATATGAATGGATAAAGCTTGATGTCTGGTCCAGGGGTGGAACAGTTTCTACATTCTTCATTGTAATATCGTAGCAACAGCTTATATACTTCTCCTGAAGAGCAGAAAGCCAGACCAATTTGCACATTAAGGTATGTAGATGGGTAAAACTACTACAGAACACTTCAGTTTTATCTTAATCTAAATAATATACTCACATTTGGCTTTTGAAAATAGAGCATGAAGGCTTTATTTTTAAAAAAAAAAGCCTGGAAGGCTTTCCTGATATAAAGTTAAAATTTTTTAGAATACCTTAAAGAAACTACTTATTAGTTCATAATTACAGCAGGCTATACATGGTGCATCATCCATGCATTGTTTTGGGAGTTCGTGGCAACTCTAATTTTACATTTAGCTCCCATATAGCAAGGCCTTTCAGGTCCAGCTGAAACAGTAGATGGAGGATGCTGGCATGTCTGATAAACATGACTCAGAGTGAGGCCGCTTAGGTTTTAACTTACCCGCCAATACCTTCCCTCTTTCAGTTTTCTATACACAAAAAAGTAAAAAGTGGACACTAACTCCAACTTCTCGGCCTTAAATTAATAAGCTGACATACTCATTCAAGATTGAGGAGGAAAGTTTGCCAGAAAAAGATTCTGCAAGTGTTGCCCCTCTAAGACCTTGTCGCCCCATCAAAGTCACACTTCCATTTTTTCTTATCCACTATGATCTATCCAGATTTAGCAAGTGCTCCTCCTGGATGGTGTACAATCCATCTAGATACCAAGTGTCAAGACTATCCCCTACTTACCAACAGTCAGTTTCCTTTCAGTAAGGAACGTGTGCATGCTGTAAATGTCTCTCATCAATTCTGAGTCCCCAAAGGTGAAATAAACCACATCTCGCTCAGCTACAGCAGCTGCCAGTATCTGTATTAAGGCTGTAGCAAAGAGAAGAAACACAACTATATTATGACACTTCAAGATACCTTCTGTTCTTTCAACCAGGTAAATATTATAGCTGGTGTCATAGCTTTATCCTGGATTAAAGATTTATAAACCTAATATACACGTTATTAGCAATGGCAAATACAGGATGAATATAAATCATCTAGTTTTGTGACTTAACAGACATGCTGCTGAGAATATCATCAAGCCACAGAATTCCCAAGTAAGTAAGCATCTTTGTGGGAAAACAAAGGAAGGTGCATCTGAGGCAGCACAGTTAAGGCACTGAAGTGGTATTTTTTTTTTCACTTACACTAATCTGGAACTAAAATTTTTGTGTTTGCTTGCTTGATTTAATTATGTTATCTTATACATAGTCATTGTTTTTTTTCTGTCAAAGGAGTCTCTGTGATTTCCCATGAGCAATATACTTGGGAGGTTCTACTGTTCTCATTAACCCTACAGCAAGCAAGCATTCTCAAAAATGGGTTAGAGAAGACATCCTTATCCCTCCTGCACTCCCACCTCCACCCAATCACTACAGCATGGAGTGAATGTTACTGAAAACATTGGACAGTTAACTCTGGTGTACTGGAAAAGGAAAATCATTGAGAACCACTGTCCCCACAAATCAGAGTTACAAATCACTCAGCCTGGAGTATATTTCCAAAAGTTAAATTCCTTTATAATCTTAATCTCAATAGACAAAATTTATTTTTTTAATTATTTTTAAAAATAAATTTATTTTATGTATTTTGGGCTGCATTGGGTTGCACTGGGTCTTCGTCGCTACGCATGGGCTTTTCTCTAGATGCAGAGAGTGGGGGCTACTCTTTGTTGCTATGTGCAGGCTTCTCACTGTGGTGGCTTCTCTTGTTGCAGAGCACGGGCTCTAGGCGCACAGGCTCAGTAGTTGTGTTGCACGGGCTTAGTTGCTCCATGGCATGTGGGATCTTCCTGGACCCAGGTTCCAATCCGTGTCCCCTGCATTGGCAGGCAGATTCTTAACCACTGCGCCAGGGAAGCCCGACAAAATTTACTTTAAATAACAAAAATGAACAAAGGTACAATAAATGCCCTTTTGCTAGTAACAAATCTTTTCCTTCATACAATGGGAGGTGGGAATCAAACTAAAACACTATGGAGGATAAATATAGTTTTGATTTTTTGAGAGCATGTTAATATTCTACATATTCAAAACAAAATTAAAACAATAAGAATGGGGATGGGGAGGAACCTGTAGCTGAAAGCAAAGTAAAACAAATGAGCCTAATTTTATTTCAAAAGAATAGCACTACAGGGAAAGGAAAAATGAAAGGATGAAAGTAAGAACTAATCCAAGTAACTTATGAACACAATATTTGACTAATATGCCTTCAGTCTTGGGCAAAGAGGAAAGAATTGCAAACAATTCCTGGACTCTTTTTACTAGACTTGCTTACCACAGTAGTACAGGTGAAGCAATTCTGAAACTATTTTAAAATATATTTCAGGACTGAACAAATGAGTTAATTTGTTGATGTTGCTGGCAGCTGTAGTTCTCAGTATGGAAGAGGGAATACAACACGGAATGGGAAAAGACAAAAAAGAACTCTGTGGTGATTGATAGATTGAAATGGAAGGCACTGGTATGTACTCATGACTTCTAAAATATGTACATTTGTGTGTGTGTGAGTGAGAGAGAGAGAGAGAGAGTGAGTGTGTGTGTGTATGTATGTGCATTTCTTAGTTTTGTCTGCTGAAAGGGCCAAAAAGAAGACATCTTAGTAGCAATGAGCACATCTAGTGCCCAGATCTTGGTATCTAATACCATGCCACCTAACAGAGCTGTATTCCTCAGGGAACACCTGATTCCATGGTTAGGACAGGACAGGTACAAGATGAACCCAGAATGTTTTATTATACCAGAAAGTGAAGAAGTGCTCAAAAACAGGAAAACTGATGGATGTTTGTCACAAGAATATAAGAGCCAGTTTGAAGGAGCTCCTACTAGCCAAATCTGGACAAGCTAAGCATCAAAATATTATGTACAGTAATAACTTACAAATCACTGAAAAAATATAAATTCCTGAGTTCACAATGATAATATATAATAAATAGAAAGAAAGAAGGGCTTTTACTCACAGGAGAAAGCCAAAGACTAACTGGGTAAGTCGGGAGGGAGTGCTAGAACGAGATAATCCTCTTTTTGCAACCATCATGGTAAAGACTGAATCAGGCAAAGATCAATAAAGGATGCTAAACCTAAGGGAAATTTTGTCTCAAAGTGTCTTCCTACAGACTACTTAATTAACTACAAGAGAGGAAAAAAACTCTGCAACAGAGGTGGAAAAATCAGATAACACCTTGACTGGGTGACCAAAATTAACATCACTAATGGGGTCAGATGACTACTAAGTGCCTCCAGACACTATCACCTATAGGTATTGCTCTGATCAAGAATGCATACTATAACCCTAATTATGAGGGAACAGCAGATAAACTCAAGGAATGTTGTATTTTTCAAACATGTCAATGTCATAAAAGAAAGACAAAGAAAGGCTGTGGAAATACCCAGATTCAAAAGGAGGCTCAGACATTAACTAAATGCAATACCTGACCCTGGACCCTGTATTGGAGGGCAAAATGGCTACAACGGGTTTGATTAGGGCACCTGATAAAACTGCAACAGGGATGAGAAGATTAAAATACTATATCAGTGTACATTTATGAATTTATAACTGTAATGTGTTTATATAAGAGAATAGGAAAAACACACTTAAGTATTTAGCAAAGGGGGTATAATGTATGTAACTTAAGCTCAAATCATTCAGAAAAAAATTGTATATAATACACAAGCATATATGTACATAAACATACACAGAGTTGTTTAACTTTTTGTAACTTTTTGTAAATTTGAAGTTATTTTCAAATAAAAAGTTTAAAAATTATGTAGGAAGGAAAAATATTTTTAAGATGAACTAGTAAATTTGATATAGCTGAGTATCTCCAAATTTGGGAAACAATGTAAGACATTAGAATACATGTGATATTCTAAAATACCAAAGTATTTCCTAATTTCCAAACTAATATTTATTGAGTATCCCCAACATGTGAGGTACCATGACTAGGCCTCATTAATCTTGGAGTGTTGAAAGTAATTATCTCAAAATAGAGATACGTTTTAATTAAAACCACTCAACCAACTTGTACATACATTAAAGCTTCAGTGCACTCAATTTTAAAAGGTTCCTAATTAACCTAAACTACATATAAAAAGGGAAACCAATGAATCGTCATCTTCTACCAGAGGTATCATTTTTTTATCTTTTGGTTTGAATGAAATTTGGCTTTAAGTATTTCCTATTTAAGAGACAGAGAGGAGAGAGAGACCCAAAGAAAAGTCCTTTTAGTCCTACTTCGTCCTTACATACAGAAATACTAGATCACTGGTCATTTGCCATTTATGAAATAAAATATTAATAAAAACATTTAAAATGTATCTCCCTATAGAGTTTAAGTTTTAAATGCTTCACAGGCCACTTTGTCCCTGTGGATAGGCTCCTGGAGCTAAGCTTGACAGATCTACCAAAAAAGAGCCTGGATCCTAATAAGAGAACCAGTTCATATTACATTCTTGATTTCACATCCATTTCTGTTTGGGTACACATGGTAACAAAAGCTGGGACTGGAGACTGAAGACCTGAACTCAGGCCTTGCCCTTCTGCTAGCTATCTAAGCTCTATGACTTTGGCCAAGTCACTTAACTCTCCTGCCTGCATTTTTGCCATCTGTGCAATGAAAAAGTTGAATCAGATGATCCCTAAAGACTCTTTCAGAGTATAATTCCATAATCTGTTATAACTTTTCTCCTTGCATTGGATATTAGACTATAAATACACAAAGGAAATTTTCAGAACTTTAAATTAATCTTGACCTTAAATACATCAGTAATCACTAACAAAAGATCATTTTAAACAGAACTGTCTTCAGGCCTCACTACATCCCCAAGATCTTTGCACATCTAGACAATTATGTCTCGCAATTTAAGTGAACTCTCCTGTTATCACAATTTAGATGAGAATAAATCACAAATCTAATAGGGTGTATGGACTGACTCCAAGTATGATATAAAACCATCAAATTCTAACTTCAAGCACAACTAGGTGCCAAAATAATCACTTAAATTAACCTGCAGGGAGCTTGGTTTTAATTTTCTTTTTGGCATCAATGTTAAGCTGTGAAAATTCTTCAAATAAATATGAATAATGTCAAAAAACAATTCACAGTGTCCTCTTGTAACAAATGAACCAAACAAAAAATGAGTAAAACCATGGATACTTTATACCACAGGTATGGTCTGAGGCCATTAGCATGTAACATTAGTAACAACTGCTAACACTGAGCTCTATACTGTAGCATGCTGAACGTTCTAGCAGCTTTTTTTAAAGGATAAACTCAAGATTCACAAGGATTAACTCACTTAATCCTTACAAAAACTGAATAAACGTTAGTATTATTTCCATTTTGAAAATCAGGAAATAAAGGCACCAAAAGATTAATTAACCTGTCTAAGGTCACAAAGCCAGAAAGCGGTGGAGCTGAAATTTCTATTTGTCAAATAGAAATTCATTAAGCTTATTTTATTTGCAAGTCACTATTAGGTAGTGAAGGTAGGGAATGGGGATAGAAAAGAAAATGCACAGGACTGCATCAAGATAGCTTCAAATTATGGTAAGCTAGCAATGGCATAATCTTTCACAAGTCAGATAACACAGTATGGAGAGGTACAAAAAATAAACACTGAGGATGTGCAATGAGAAATTGACAAAAACACAACAAAAAGAACTTTAGAGCACCACTTGATTCCTTCGGAAAGCAGGCAAACAAAACTAGAAAAATACAGGGTCTGATCTAATAGGTATAGAATCTAACAAAGTATAAATTCTATACCCTTCAGAGACGTCTTTCCAAGTGCCAACATAATATATACAACAATTATGTTAGGCCACAAGTAAAAGCCCAAAAAACTCTTAAAAAGTAGAGATAATTTTATCTATACTCTTTGATTACAATGCAATAAAATTAGAAATAAGAGATGAAACAAACATAATTTGCTTTAAAAACTATTTAGAAATGGTTTCAAGTTATCTCCTAAAAATCTCATGGGTGCCTGGTGGTACACTTAGGGGGCAGGAGCCCACTCAACAGTCTCTACTGAGATGGGATAAATAATGCTGCAAAAAACAAACAAAAAAAGCAAAAAACAGTGCTTCTACTCCATCTAACAATGAGAAAAGGCCAAGTAATCTACAGAATCATAACTTTTCCTGAGTCTACCAGAGAGCTGAGTTTTCAGGGCAACCAAAGTACAACAAGCTCTACCAAGAAGAGACAAAACACATGAACTATTATCTTGAAAGAACACAGGAGAAAGAGGTAGCTACCATAGAAATGGGTGAGAATAAAATTTTGAAAGCCAAGTGTGAACTGGAGGTGGGGGTTAGTGTCACTTTGTAATAGCTATGAGCTCCAGAAAGGAGAATTCACATTCACTCAAAAGCTCTTTTCCACGGGCCTCCAGAGGGTCCTCAGAAAGATGAGGGGCCAGGCAGGAGGACAGAGAGAGCCCCTTTGGTTCCACAAGCCTGCAGGAGGTAACTGGCTGCTGCTGGAGGACAGGCATCAAGCCCCTCTTCCCTATGTCCCTTCTTTCCTACCCTCTGGCTCATAGGGCCATTGGCTGTCTGGGGCAGAAAGCTGTTAATCAATGTCTGTTGAATGAATGAATATATGAAAAATATTCTCTTACTAGTTGTTAGCATAACGTACAATGAAAGCCATTCAAAATTAAATTGTTACAAACTGAAAAACTCATGCACAGTTAGGCAACAAGCATGTTAAAAAATATTTAGCCTTATTTCTAATAAAAGAAATGTAAGTTTAAGGGTTTATTATATGCCCATGTTCTCCCTCCATGAAGTTTTTTGTTTGCTTGTTTTAACTGTCCTTCCTCCCTTCTTTCTTATAGGGTAGGGATAGCATCTGATGGTTCAGATGAGTCTTCCTGAAACATTACTAAGACCTAGGGACAGATAAAGATGGCCAGTTCAGAGAAGTTAATATTGGCCCTGTCTTTATCTGCTCTCAAAGGGTTTTTGTTTACCAACTTTATTTAATCTATCAATACTTTGAACTGGACCATAGCTTCTGATTCTTCTCTGTGCACCCGCTCTGCCTCTCTAATGTTGGTTCATCAGCGAACATCTCTTTCTTAATGCTCTCTTCTCTTGGAAATTAATCTAGGATTTAAATGCTCCCTTGCTCATATATGCTATGTGGCTAATGAGAAAGTGGGCTTATAAAAGAGGGGTTTTTATACAGTTCCTACGGCTGACTCTTTTTTTTTGTACAATCAGAATATAATTGACATATAGCATTATATTCATTTCAGGTGTACAACATAATTAGATATTTGTATATATTGCAAAATGATCACCACAATAAATCTAGTTAACATCCACCACCACACATAGCTACATATTTTTTGTGATGAGAACTTGCAAGATTTACTCTTTTAGCAACTTTCAAATATACAATACAGTATTATTAACTATAATCACCATGCTGCACATTACATCCCCACGATTTATTCATTTTATAACTGGAAGTCTGTACCTTTTGACCTCTTTCACACATTTTGTGCACTCTCCATCCTATACCTCTGGCAACCACTGATCTGTTCTGTGTATCTATGAGCTCTTTTTTTTTTTTTTAAGGTTCCACATATAAGTGAGATCATATGGTATCTATCTCACTTAGCATCATTCTTTCAAGGTCATCCATGTTGTTGAGAACATTTTTAATAAGATTTTTTAAAATTACAAAAACAATAACGGATTTGATGCAATCTCTTTCAAAATATCAATGGCATTTTTCACAGAAATAAAATAATTCTAAAATTTGTATGGAAACACAAAAGACCCTAAATAGCCAAAGCAATTTTTTTTTTTTTTGCTGTACACGGGCCTCACACTGTTGTGGCCTCTCCCGTTGCGGAGCACAGGCTCCGGACGCGCAGGCTCAGTGGCCATGGCTCACAGGCCTAGCCGCTCCACGGCATGTGGGATCTTCCCGGACCGGGACACAAACCCGTGTCCCCTGCATCGGCAGGTGAACTCTCAACTACTGCACCACCAGGGAAGCCCGCCAAAGCAATTTTTGGCAAAGAATAACAAAGCTGGACAAATCACACTCCCTGATTTCAAACTCTACTACAGAGCTACAGTAGTCAATACAGCATGGTACTGGAACAAAAACACACACACAGATCAATGGAACTGAATAGAGAGCCCAGAAATGAACCCATATTTGTATGGGCAATTAATCTATAACAAAGGAGGCAAGAATACACAATGGGGAAAAGACAGCCTCTTCAATAAATGATGTTGGGAAAACTGGACAGCTACATGCGAAAGAATTAAACCGGACCACTTTCACATACCATATACAAAAATAAATTCAAAATGGATTAAAAGTAACACCTAGGGCTTCCCTGGTGGCGCAGTGGTTGAGAGTCCGCCTACCGATGCAGGCGACATGGGTTCGTGCCCTGGTCCGGGAGGATCCCACATGCCGCGGAGCGGCTGGGCCCATGAGCCATGGCCGCTGAGCCTGCGCGTCCGGAGCCTGTGCTCCGCAACGGGAGAGGCCACAACGGTGAGAGGCCCGCATACTGCAAAAAAAAAAAAAAAAGTAACACCTAAAACCACGAAACTTCTAGAAGAAAACATAGTCAGTATGCTCTTTGACATAAGTCTTAGCAATATTTTTTGGATATGTCTCCTGAGACAATGAAAACAGAAGCAAAAATCAACAAATGGACTACAGTAAACAAACAAGCTTTTGCACAGTGAAGGAAACCAACAAAACGAAAAGGGCCACCTACTGAATGGGACAAGATATTTGCAAATGATATATCCAAAAAGGGGTTAATATCCAAAATATACAAAGAACTCATACATCTCAATGCCAAAAAAACAAACAACCAGATTAAAAACTGGCCAGAGGACCTAGATAGACATTTTTCCAAAGAAGACATACAGATGGCCAAGAGGCACATGAAAATATGCTCAACATCACTAATCATCAGGGAAATGCAAGTCAAAACCACAATGAAATTGCACCTCACACCTTTCAGAATGGCTATTATCAAAAGACAACAATAAGTGTTGGTGAGGATGTGGAGAAAAGGGAACCCTTGTGTACTGCTGATGAGAATATATATTGATGCAATATATATGGAATATAGTATGAAGGTTCCTCAAAAAGTTAAAACTAGAACTACCATACAATCCAGCAATTCCACTTCTGGGTATTTATCTGAAGAAAATGAAAACACTAATTAGGAAAGATATATGTACCCCTATGTTCATTGCAGCATTATTTACAATAGCAAGATATGGAAGCAATCTAAGTGCCCATCAATAGATAAGTGGATAAAGATGGGGTATATATATACAATGAAATACTACTTGGCCATAAAAAAGAATGAAATCTTGCCATTTGCAACAACATGGATGGACCTAGAGGGTATTATGCTAAGTGGAATAGAAAGACAAATACTGTATGATTTCACTTATGGGTACAATCTAAAAACAAAACAAAATAAATGAACAAACATAACCAAACAGAAACAGAGTAATAGATACAGAGAACAAACAGGTGGCTTCCAGAAGGGAGGGGGTAGGGAGGAGGAGAGAAATAGGTGAGGGGGAAGAGGTATAAACTTCCAGTTGCAAAATAAATGAGTCATGGGTATGAAATGTACAGTCCAGGGAATACGGTCAGTAATTACATAAGATCTTTGCATGGTGACAGAAGACAACTAGACTTATCATGGAGATCATTTTGAAATATACAGAAATATAGAATCACTATGTTGTATACCAGGAGCTAACGTAGTATAAGTAGGTCAATTATACTTCAGAAACAAATAAACAAACTCATAAGAAAATATCAGATTTCTGTCTACCAGAGGCAGGAGGTTGGGGGAAAGGGAATTAGATGAAGGTAGTCAAAAGGTACAAACCTCCAGTTATAAGATAAGTAAGTACTAGGAATGTAATGTACAACATGATAAAGATAATTAACACTGCTGTACATTATAAATGAAAGTTGCTAAGCAAGTAAAGCCTGAGAATTCTCATCACAAGGAAAACAGTTTTTTTCTACTTCTTTAATGTTGTATCTGTATGAGATGATAGATGTTCACTAAACCTACTTGATATTCATTTCATGATGTAAGTCAAATCATTATGTTGTACACCTTAAAATTATATAGTTCTGTATGTCAATTATATTTCAGTAAAGCTGGAAAAAACCAACAAAACAATATATGCTCACAACAGAAAAATAATCTCGATAATTGAGAAAATTACACAATGAGAATCTTGTGTATACTATACTACCCTTAATAGTCACCAGAGCAAGCAAAGCCGCAGTCTGAGAGAAAGGCTTTTATGCCATGAAGAAAAGAAACAAAATGAACACATTTATAAAGCTTCCCAAATTGTCCATCACAAATGACCAAGGCTTATGGTAGACCTGGTTTCTGGATTGATGAGATGAATCTACTCATTTATTTTACTTAAGAGAAAAACAGAAAAAAGTGTCTGTCATAAGATCAATAAGCCCAGAGTGAAAAACAGGTTTCCTCAAACAAATTCAGGATGATAAAGAATTTCATAAAATAAAACCCAGAAATTCCTTCTTCTATAGACCTTCAAAACACCAAAACTGACAACATGCGGTTTTTGTTTTTGAATATGAAGAAAATATGGGTGAAAGCCTTTAGAATAAAGGAATAGAGAAGATTTTTCTAAGCATGCCACAAAAATGTAAACATATAAAACATAAATCCATGTGACAACAACTCAACAGGCTGAAATACATAAACCCTACGAGTATCCTTTGTAATAAAATTATAATAGCACCTTCCTGGGTTCTGTGAGTCATTCTAATGAATTATCAAACCTTAGAGGGGTTGGTTGTGGAAAACTCCCAAGACTGGTAGCCAGCTGGTAAGAGGTGCAGGTGGGCAGGGGGACACCCCCTCCCCAGACTTGCAGCTAGAGTCTGCAGTAGGGGCAGTCTTGTGGAGGATGGGTGTCCTTAACCCGAGGGTCTGTGCTAACTTCAGGGAGTTAGTGTCAAGACTGTACTGTAGCACACCCAGCTTATGTCACCAGCTGGGCTGACAAAGAATAGTAACCATGCTAAGTAATAATATAATACTATTCTCTATAACTGACACTCCTGAGAGGAAAGCAAACGTCATAATATGGTAAATGACCAATAGCTTTGTTGATAGGTTTGTGATTTTTCTACTATAAACTATAAAGGGCAAGAAATGTTTATCCTTCTTGAGTACCCAAATGCCTCCTTATCTGTGCCATTCATGCAGCTCTCCCAAGCTATAGTCCCACACACTGTGTACCTCTATTAAAGCACTCATTACTATGTGCTGCATTTGTCTATGCCTCTCTCTCATATGCTAGACTGTGAATTCCAAAGCAGGGACTACATCTTATTCACCTTTGTATTCTCAGAGCCTACCACAGTGCTTAGGCAGTGGCAGATGTGCCGTAAGTTTGGTGAATGAACGAGTCAGTCATCAAATAGCTCTGTCCATAAAAAATCACTTCTGTAAACGAACGTGCTTGAATGGGTGCTTTGGCTTGAAACTTCATAGTAATTTTGGCCTCTTCCCTCTCTTTATTCAACTAAATACTGTGTCTTATAGATCAGAGATAAGTGACCTCTGCAGGTAAAAAGTAAATAAAAATACGGATTCCTTCATATACAATAAGAAAAAAAAGGATGGTGTCAAATATTCTTTTTCTCTTCTTTTAGATCTTTGTGGTTTGTGGTTAGAAATCCGGTTTGAAGGACTAACTCTTCTCCTTAGTCAAAATACTATTATCCTTCTTATAACAACTGATTCACTCACCTTTTAATCTAGCATCGCCCCCAAAGGCACCACAGCCCCAGTTTCCTGTGGCCACTGCAGAAAGATTCTCTGAAGAAACTCCAGGACGAAGAAATCCACAGTAAGCCTGCAGGATGAAAGAAATATCAAAGCACGTGAATGACTAGACACTAACAGTATTTCTGACTGATGTACTAGGATCAGTATCCATTATCAAGCTTATGTTATCTCTCTCTCTTTTTTTCCTAGGGGCCAAAGTACAGGGGAAAAAGAAAATCCTGGGATTACACAAGGAGGAGAGTAAGAAATGATCAGTTCTATTATTTATTTGCTTTGATGCTGGGCAAATCAAAGCCCTTAAACCATTACAGGTCTCAGTTTCTTTTTCCAATTCAAACAAATATAAAGGAAAATATCAGATATTTTAAGAACTAATGGAATCCCAATCACAAACCACAAGGGATTGAAGTACAGAAAGGCATTTAAGACACTTTTATTTGAAAACTTTTGATTACCATTTTTTTCATTAAGGTAAAGAGTTACTACTATTATGCTTCCTCACCACTCTCTCTCTGAATTATTGGGACTTAGATTAATAACTGTGATTAGCTTTTAAATGTGCTTCCTGCCACTGAAATGCTTAAACAACTATAAATAAAATGAGCAAGTAACTATATATAAAAAGGATTCCTATACCTGGTTACAAGATAACCTTTAATATCCCTTCCAGCTCCAAGATTCTCTAGTTTCACAGCTCTGTTTTAAGCTAGAATATTTTAAAATTTGCTAGTAACCTGAGAAAAGTACAATATATCCTGAGGATGCTAAGTTTTAATTAAATGAACAGCTCATTTTGTATATGAGAAGACTGCAGTTTAAGGTCCCAGAGTTTCTGATTTCCATTTCTTTGCTGTCAGACAAGTTGGGCTTTCTGCCTCCAAAGGGTTCTTAGTTTTCTGAAACTATCAGACTATATTAAGAGGTTTAAAATAATAGCAAAGCAAGTCTCCCCTGGGCTTTCTCAAGTACCAAACCCTAAAATATAGCTTATGTATAACAGTAAATAAAATAGAAAGAATGATGTGTGACAAATGTTCCCAGAGAAAAACCAAGGATAAAGAAAGATGCTTCTATGAAACCCACACATAGAAATACTGTAAATTGCTCTCTGAAGCTGCTACAAGGGTATAAAAATGTATTTTATACCTGTCTGGGTGGATTTAACAAGGCTATTCCTTCCACCCCCTCCTAGGCTGTAAATCCTGACAGATATTAATTATAAGTTGGTACCAGACCATTACTCAACACTGTGGTACAGAGCTTACACTAGAACTCACAAATTACCTGTATAATCAGATGCATGGAGCATCTGAAAATCTCTTTTAGGTCAAAACTATCAAAGAGCTCAATTTTTTTGAGTAGGTTCTTGAAAGATACAGTCTCTGCCTTTATGCCAACAAGGGGGTGAACAGACTTTCTGTCAGAATAGACGTAACTTTGCCACTTGCTTTCCTGTCAAATTCTCCAAATATGTCTAGAAGAAGAGGAAGATTTCTTAGCCTCCTAGTTTGTGTCATCTCTGTTTTATACCATCAGAATGGTTTTAGTTTCTTGCACACTGCTATCTCTACATATCTGGGCTAACTTTTCTTTAATGAGCAAAAGTAGCTTAGTAAGACTAAGGCCTAACAACAGAGAATTTGAAATATTTAGATTATTAGAAGCAAAATCTAACCAATTTTACTTAAAAAAAAAAATCTATCTTGAAAAATGACCATAACAAAAAAAACCCTATAAAACTGAAATTAACCTGCATTTGGTGTTCTGATTAAGTAAAATAAAATGAAACTTTAAAAATGTAATCAGATAGAAATTAAATGATATAAAATACTTACACAGTAATTACGTATAAAGAATAACTGATGATTAAATACAAAATTCTTTTTTTATTCAAGCATACTTGATTTACAATATTATATTAGTTTCAGGTGTACAGAGTGATTCAGTATTTTTACAGAATATACTCAATTAAAAGTTATTACAAGATAATGGCTGTAACTCCCTGTGCTATACAATATATCCTTGACGCTTATCTATTTTATACATAGTAGTTTGTATCTCTTAATCCCGTACCCCTAATGTGCCCCTCCCCGCCTTCCCTCTCCCCTTTGGTAACCACTAGTTTGTTTTCTATATCTGTGAGACTGTTTCTGTTTTGCATATACATTCATTTGTATTATTTTTTAGATTCCACATGTAAGTGATATATAGTATTTGTCTTTCTCTGTCTAACTTATTTCACCAAGCATAATATTCTCTAGGTCCATCCACTTTGCTGTAAAAGGCAGAATTTCACTCTTTTTTATGGCTGAGAAATATTTCATTGTATACATATCCATTTGTCTCTTGATGGGCAGGGCACTTGGGTTGCTTCCATATCTTGGCTACTGTTACAAAATTTTTATTCTGTTTGAACCAACCATTTCTCTATGATGGCCTAGTGGCGTGGGATGGGGGGGGCGGAGGGAGGGAGGACATTATATAATGTAAATACATTATACTGTTTGCTAAATTAATAATTTAACAATTTTTGTCCTAAAGAGTTGTTCATGACTTCCCTGGTGGCGCAGTGGTTAAGAATCTGCCTGCCAATGCAGGGGACACGGGTTCGAGCCCTGGTCTGGGAAGATCCCACATGCCGCGGAGCAACTAAGCCCGTGCACAACAACTACTGAGCCTGTGCTCTAGAGTCTGCGAGCTACAACTACTGAGACACGTGCCAAAACAACTAAAGCCCGCGTGCCTACAGCCCATGCTCCACAACAAGAGAAACCACCACAATAAGAAGCCCACGTACTGCAATGAAGAGTAGCCCCTGCTCTCTGCAACTACAGAAAGCCTGCGGGCAGCAACAAAGACGCAACGCAGCCAAAAATAAAATAAATTAATTTAAAAAAAAAGAGTTGTTTATATGAAATCAATCTACCGTACTCGTCTAACTTAAACTAATACATAGTTGGTATTGAAAATGATTTTCTGATGTTTTAGAACACTGTGATTTCTTAAAAACAAACAGAACATAAAAAGTTCCTTAATCTTTTGGAAGAGAATAAAATAATATTAATTAAGAGTCTTAAAATTATACTTAAGATTCAGTAACAGTAATTTTATAAATTTCTTCTTTTGTAAATTTCTTTTATTTAATAACAACTATACAAAGATGTTTACTACATTACAGATAATAGAGAAAAACTTGGGACCACCTATTAGTTCAAAAACAGTGGCTAAGTCCTAGTATATCAATCCAACCAATTTTGTGGCCATTACACATATTATTATGGGGATTTCCCTGCCAGTCCAATGGTTAAGACTCTGTGCTTCTCCTGCAAGGGGCACTGGTTCAATCCCTGGTCAGGGAACTAAGATCCCTCATGCCATGTGGTGCAGCCAAAAATAGGTAGATAGATAGATTAAAAAACATCAAATTTATTTAAAAAAACATCATGAAGATCATTAGAAAGTATGAAAAATACAATTTATGGATAAATTAAATACATAAATACAATATTGTAGGTAACTTTTGCACACATTTATATGAAAATTAGTATTCATGTGGAAAGACCTACAAAAATGAAAACAATTATTTGAAAGGTAAAATTATAGATGATTTTTTATCTTTAAAATAATTGTAACATTAGTAAATTGATTTTGCCTTTTTAAGATGCAATATAGGGACCTCCCTGGTGGCACAGTGGTTAAGAATCCGCCTGCTAATTCAGGGGGACACGGGTTTGAACCCTGGTCCAGGAAGACCCCACATGCCGCAGACCAACTAAGCCCACACACCACAACTAGTGAGCCTGTGCTCTAGAGCCCACAAACCACAACTACTGAAGCCCGTGCACTGCAACAAAGAGTAGCCCCCGCTCGCCACAACTACAGAAAAGCCCGCACGCAGCAATGAAGACCCAACGCAGCCAAAGATAAGTTAAAAAAAAAAACTATAAATAAATAAAAATTTTTTAAAGATGCAATATAAAATGAAAACACCATGTAGACCTTAGATTTCTCATATGTGAAATCAAAGACTAGATTAGGTTTCTCTATGGTTATCCTGATTCTATACATTGAGAAACTTAAGGGAAAACTCATTAAAAATGATACATTTTGAACTAATATTCCTGAAAAGTAACACAGACTTCAATAAAAGATTATAAATGATCAAATGTTGAGCTTCTTAGAAATATCAGCAGCAAGTATTGATCAGTTGTGTTAATCAAGCTCTGATTTAAGAACAGTCCCCTTCCAAATTTGGTGATAACAAAAAAATCTGACTTGAATGAAATAAAACTTCTATTGCCAGGTTATTTAAAGACTCAGTCTTTTTCTATAAAGTATGTCTCGGGGCTTCCCTGGTGGCGCAGTGGTTGAGAGTCGGCCTGCCGATGCAGGGGATGCGGGTTTGTGCCCCGGTCCGGGAGGATCCCACGTGCCGCGGAGCGGCTGGGCCCGTGAGCCATGGCCGCTGGGCCTGCATGTCTGGAGCCTGTGCTCCGCAATGGGAGAGGCCACAGCAGGGAGAGGCCCGCGTACCGCAAAAAAAAAAAAAAAAAAAAAAAAATGTCTCATAAGGACTCTACCATTGTACAAATAAATGTTTTTCAGTGTTGGTAATACTTACAACTAACTTAACCTATTCACATATACCAAGGCTTCACATCTTTAAAATTTCTGTGTCTTTAAGGATGGGAAACTGAAGGTTAGTGCTATCCAAGTAAATGTAGAGAGTATCAGTTAGCCGTGGGCAATTTAAAAAGAGAAGATTTACTTATGTCCAGTGTTATCTTTTAAAAAGATCATATTTATAGATGATTTCTAAAAGTGAATGATCTAGCTCCTCCAGAAAAGTATTCGTGGGAATATAAATGTTATCATGAAAAAAAAGACTTCCCTAGTGGCACAGTGGTTAAGAATCTGCCTGCCAATGCAGGCGACATGGTCCGGGAAGATCCCACATGCTGCAGAGCAACTAAGCTCGTGCGCCACAACTACTGAGCCTGTGCTCTAGAGCCTGCAAGCCACAATTACTGAAGCCCATGCGCCTAAAGCCCATGCTCTGCAACAAGAGAAGCCACTGCAATGAGAAGCCCACGCACCGCAACAAAGAGTAGCCCCTGCTTGCTGCAACTAGAGATAGCCCACGTGCAGCAACAAAGACCCAACGCAGCCAAAAATAAATAAATAAATATTTTAAAATGTTTAAAAAAAGGGAGCCTTTAAATGTGTGTTAAT
This sequence comes from Aethalodelphis obliquidens, assembly GCF_003676395.1. Classification (NCBI taxonomy): domain Eukaryota; kingdom Metazoa; phylum Chordata; class Mammalia; order Artiodactyla; family Delphinidae; genus Aethalodelphis; species Aethalodelphis obliquidens. Next base: position 54,255 of record NW_020837955.1, read on the forward strand.
GTACGATAATGGTTAAATACATTTACTTTTCATATGCTTCTCTCCCAACTTTTCATATTTTTCTCTGCCATAACAAAATACCATGGACTGAGTGACTTAAATAATAGACATTAATTTTCTCACAGTTTTGGAGACTAGAAGTTCAAGATCAAGGTGTCAGCATGTTTGATTTCATTTGAGACCTCTCTCCTTGGCTTGCAGATGGTCACTTTCATGCTGTGCCCTCACATGATCTTTATTCTGTGGGTATGCACCCCTGATTTTTTTTGTATGCCCTAATCTCCTCTTCTTATTAGAATACTCGTTAGATTGGATTAGGGCACTCCCTGGCATCATTTTAACTTAATCACATCTCTATACATTCTGACCTACTGGGGTAAGGGCTTCAACATATGAATTGTGGGCGGGCCGGGGGGGACCCATACCTACTGCTTATATAAATGTCTTCTAGTATCAATGACCATGTGACAAATTCACATACACATCTGATGAAAAGCTAAATATAAATCTTCTTATTCTACTTGATATGCTGTGTAATAAAAACATCATGTGCTTGGAGACAACTGCTTTAAGGCAAGAGTTTAGAACAGCGAAAGCAAGCTCACAATTAAAAGGTACCTAATATAATAAAAGATATTCCTCAGTAATATCAGGTGAAAGAGAAATTATATCTGTTGATATATCAAAGAATAGTGTTTTTGGATAGTTTTAATGAGAAATTACTTAAAAGAAAAACGGAATCTGTGTGTAAGTTGAACTTTGGAAAATAGTGCATTTACTCTTCAAACTTTTATGAGATTCCTTCGAGAACTTCAAACATTATAACCTAATAAATTATATATTAAAAAAACATGTTTAACAGTAAATTAGATTCTTGAGTACATCAGAATATGATAATAAATGTAATTATATTTGAAATATCTACTAAGTTTTAAGTGTACTAAAGTCTTTCTGGATTATTTAGTTATTTTACTAACAATATGAGAGGCAAGGCGGTTGAGCTGGGATAAGCAAAGCACCACAGAGAGCCCATTCCTGTGGTAAGACGCAGGGAAAAGATGTGAAGATGATATACTGAACACCACACATGCCAATCCAAGGGCAGTCCCAGTCTGCCTGCAATGGTACACCTAGTCTGTCATTCCCAGAAGTCTGTGTAGGGATTGGCACATGGGTAGTCATGCAAAACCACAACCTCATTATCTTAATAATGAACTTCATGACCAAATCCTACTCATGGAAGTTAAACAATGGTTTTCAGAACTGGGTCAGTCTTCTTGGCTGTGAGAGGAACTAAAGAAGACATCAACTGTTTTGGTAAGGCCCTATCTATCTAGAGAATAGACTTAGAACACTATGACAGTTTATTTACTATGGTTAACAGTAGTAAAAATTTAAACTAACAATAGGTCTGGCTCATTTTTCTATTTCTGTAACACAACGAAAAAAAAAAAGAAAATGGCTATAGGAGACAAAACTAAGCACAGAAAACCACAGATTCCATCATAAATATGTCAAATTACCAAATAAATAATATACATGTCAGTCTTACCTATACTAGAACAATAATGACTTGACTTTCATGGTTTATCTGTTTTAATCCTGATAAGCACACCTTGTAGAGAAAAATGTCATTGGGCAGGTCTGATAAAAACTTTCAGGGTTCATTCATTTCTATATGGTTTTACAATGATAATGTTCCAAAGCAACTAAATGTACTTGATGAGATAAATGCATGTGTGGGGCCTAATATCAAGCAACAGTCTATCTGGCATCAGTAATCAAACAATTACGAAATGGAAAGTACATCCTGTACAAGCTGACAGACACATTAAATCAGGAGAGCTGTGGGCAGACGTACTGACACTGCAAGAATTACCAGAAAACATTAATTTCAGCATTAATAAAATGGCAGTAAATAGATGACAGCTGCCAGATGAACTAAGAAATAAGGTTACTGGCCTTGTTAAGCTCGCGTCTGATTTTCTCAGGCACAAACTGGTCGAGGTAGCGTCTGAAGTGAAGGGCGTCGATGGCGACGATTTCAGTGCCGCGCCGCTGCCAGTCGTCCCTGGGGCAGGACAGATGGGGGAAAATGAGGAATGGGGAAAGGCACTCATAAAATAAAACCCTCACGAGGGTCAGGTTTCTGAGACTTTGGCAGGGTTAATACATTACAAACAAACCAGTGGGTATATATCTCAGCAAATCAGGAGGGTAGAAAAACACCATTTTAATTTTAAATTCCAAGAGATACATATTGTGGACTGCCAGGCATTAAACAGTAAAATGAAAAAATAGTACGTATTATAAACAGACACATGATTAACAATGAGTCTTCGAGGTTAAAAGATTTTGGGGGCAAACGAAAGGAATTTAGTTCTTTGTTTCCCTTCAATACTAAAGACATGGCGTTTGTATCTCAACAAGAGCTCATTCCTCCTTTGTTCTGAAAGAACTGCTCTAAGTATTGAGTTTGTAACATCACCATTTATTGTCCAAGAACGAATCCCAAGAAGTCAAGTTTTGTAAAAAAAATGTGTAATAATTCAGTACAAAATTCTACCTACTGTGCTCAGTTGCTGACTGGGCAAAACTATTTTTAAAAAGGCAAAGAAATCAAAGCAGACGATAACAATTTGCCCAAGGAGACAGGAAAAACTGGCTGAGATGGTGATTCTGGAAATGTGAAATTCCAAATTCCAAATATTTCATCTCTTTATAAACATGCATATACTGATATGGCAGTCAACTTTTCACACTGAAGAATACCCACAGAAACCTTCATGTTAGTCTGTAAATAATTATCAGGAATTAAACATTCACATAGATAAATTGTTGCAACCACATATTTTAACCAAAACAAAGGGAAAGAGACTAGGGACTGGGCTTGAGATATTACAAAGATAAGGCTGTATGGCTACATGGGCAATAGCTGATTCTTTCTGCCACAATGGCTCTTTTGCATTGAAACACACATACATAGGCCACACACATTTTCTGTAAAAATTTACCTCTGGTAAACCAACTTACTGGGAAAGCAAAAATGTCAAAGTGTAAAAATATATTTCAGTAAGAACTAGGAGACTGCAGCAGCAAAATTCAACATAGGTTCTGCTATCAACTGTTTGTGGCATCAGGCAAATTGTCCCAGCATAGGTTTCCCCCACTTAACCTAATCTCACAGAAAAGGTAAGGATAACTAAATAAGCTGTTTAAAGGCTTTAAGCTCTAATTAGTTCGACCTTGGAAGTTAATCTCCACTGGCTGCTTATAATTAGCAGCTGAGCTGTGCCTTTCTTCTTCTTGGTTTAGACATTTGGCTTTTCTCTGTTGTTCCCTTTGGTATATGGAGATGGTGATAGTGTTTTAACTACTAACGAAACTGTACTATTGAATTTAAGAAGAAAATTATATTTCTGAAATAAGAATAGATGGGAGACAGACTGTACCAGGGTCAAACCCACATTCCTTAGCTTTTGGTCATGAGATGCTAACGTCAGAAATGAACTCACCTTTCACTCCTGTCTTCATGGCTCCGGGCCCAACGGTATGTTTCGGCATAGCCTGTGTATTCACTGTACTGTTCAGTACCTGAAACAAATAATCTGCCACTATTATTTTTGAGAAAAAAATTTCTTTTTTCTTTTTGAATTTTATTTACTTTATACAGCAGGTTATTAGTTATCTGTTTTATACATCTTAGTGTATGTATGTCAATCCCAATCTCCCAATTCATCCCACCACCACTGCCCCCAGAAAAAAATTTCTTAAGAACTGCACCTTCTAAAGGGTCTCTGTTAAGAAACAAACAAATAAAAAACCCCGCTGGTCTTAATGACTTGTTATTACTTCCCATAAAGAAAAAAATGATGCCTTCAAATGCCACCGCAATTATCATACAGTGAATGAATGTCCCAATCAACAAAGAAAACAAAATGTCTGTCATACTCATTTTTTTCTTTTATGAGGAGTACATAAAGATTGTGTTTTATAAAAGTCCACTGTCGGGCTTCCCTGGTGGCGCAGTGGTTGAGAGTCTGCCTGCCGATGCAGGGGACACGGGTTCGTGCCCTGGTCGGGAAGATCCCACATGCCGCGGAGAGGCTGGGCCTGTGAGCCATGGCCGCTGAGCCTGCGCGTCCGGAGCCTGTGCTCCGCAACGGGAGAGGCCACAACAGTGAGAGGCCCGCGTACCGCAAAAAAAAAAAAAAAAAAAAGTCCACTGTCTTGAATGTCAGTGATCAGATGGTTTTTTATTTGTGTTGTTGAAAAAATAAATTTTACATAAAAACATTCCCTAAGAAAAGTATCAATAAAATTAAATTTAGGATTTGCCTATCAACAGGCAAGGTACCTCAAAGAACTTTGTAAAACTAGGATATTATGCCTGAGAAGACAGGGAGGGAAAAAAGCATTATTAACATTCATCTGATGAGAAGATGTACCAAGCTTGGCATATAACATAGATTTCTAGTTCACTGGACCTGAATATATCAAAAGGGATGGTGTCTATTTAACTAAGTAAATAAGCTCATTCCAACTCCTATGGTCAACTCAATAATTACTTGACCTGATAAGAATCAACAAAACAGTAAAATTAAAAGCTGAAAACTTGAGCAAGATTATACTTTTCACATATTAAAAAAAAAATAGAAACAAGACAACATTGAGAACTAAGATTAATGATATTTTTAGTACAGTTGACTCTCAAACAAATGGGTTTGAACCGCACGGGTTCCCTTACACTGTAGATTTTTTTCAATAGTAAATACTACAGTACTAGACAATCTGCAGTTGGTTGAATCCACAGAGGTGGTCCCCACAGATGAAGGAAATGTGTATTCAAAGGGCTGACTGAAGTTATATACGCATATAAGTTATATGTGAATTTTACGGTACTACTTTTCTCTTCAAAAGATACACTTCAGTGGGATTCCTACCACAATGAATAAACTGAATCTAGTTATGAAAAAAACACTGGGCAACCCCCCCCCCCAAAGAGAGATTCTACTAAGTAACTGGCTTCAATGTTTTAAAAATATCAAGGTGAACAAACACAAGTTTGAGAAACTGTCCCAGTTTAAAGGATACATGACAAGTCTATTCAAGGTCTGATCCTGGATTGGACTGTAGACTGGGTGGGGGGAAAAGCTACAAAAGATATAATTAGGATAATTGATAGAATATTGACTAGGGATTAGCTAATAGTATTTTATCAATGCTAAATTTCCCATTTATTTATTTATGTATTTATTTGTGGTATGCAGGCCTCTCACTGTTGTGGCCTCTCCTGTTGCGAAGCACAGGCTCTGGACGCGCAGGCTCAGCGGCCATGGCTCACGGGCCCTGCCGCGCCGCGGCATGTGGAATCTTCCCAGACCAGGGCACGAACCCGTGTTCCCTGCATCGGCAGGCAGACTCTCAACCACTGTGCCACCGGGGAAGCCCAAATTTCCTAATTTTGATTAACTATGCTGTGCTAATGTAAGAGAATGTCCTAGTTCTTAGGAAATATACAATAAAATATTTGGGGTAAAAGGGCAGAATGTCTCCAATATACTCCTAGCTCAGGAAAAGAAAATAGAGAAAGAATGATGTAGCAGATGGGGCAGAAATGTAAACTGGTGAATCTGGGTGAAAATTATATGGAAATTCCTTGTATTATTCTTACAACTCTCTGTAGATCTGAAAATTTTCATACATATACAAATATAAACATAGATATACAATATAAGTAAATATTAAAGCTATAAAAAATACTATTCTATTTTTATAAATGATTAAAATATTCCATAATAAAAACTTAAAAGATTTAAACTCAATACTAGAGTTTCTAGTCTATTACTGAGCACACTGTTTCTTAAAAATAATTTTTCAAAATTTTAAATAATTTACAGTTTAATTACTATAAATTCACCTAGTATTTGGGGTAAGACAGCCTGCTACAAATCAAGAAAATAACTACAAAATTAATGTTGTTTCTGTCAGGCTTCCTTGATACTGTAAGTAGAGTTGGTTGTTCCTTCTTTGTGCTCTGCAGTACTCTGCATACAGCATCAGCAGAACAATTAACATATTAAATTGCAATCTGCAAATCAATTATATTTCTACACAGTATCAACGAGCAGTCAAAAACTGAAATTTTAAAACTACATTTACAATAACAAAAAATATGAAATACTTAGAGGTAAGTCTGAGAAAATGTAAAAGAAGTATACAATAAAAAGTATGTAATATGACTGAGAGAAATTAAATAAGACCTAAATAAACATAAAGATATCTCATTCATGTGTCAAAGACTAAATATTGTTAAGAAGTCAAGTTTTCCCACATACAGATGGCCAATAGGCACACGAAAAGATGCTCCACATTGCTAATTATAAGAGAAATGCAAATCAAAACTACAATGAGGTACCACCTCACAATGGTCAGAATGGCCATCATTAAAATGTCTACAAATAACAAATGCTGCAGAGGGTGTGGAAAAAAGGGAACCCTCTAACACTGTTGGTGGGAATGTAAATTGGTGCAGCCACTATGGAGAACAATATGGAAGTTCCTCAAAAAAATAAAAATAGAGTTGCCAGATGATCTAGCAATCCCATTCCTGGGCATATACCCAGACAAAACTATAATTCAAAACGATGTATGCACCCCTATGTTCATAGCAGCACTATTTACAATAGCCAAGACATGAAAACAACCAAAATGTCCATTGACAGATGAATGGATAAAGAAGATGTGGTATGTATATATAGTCCATATATATATAATATATATATACTATATATATATATATATATATAGTCAGCCATCAAAAAGAATAAAATGCCATTTGCAGCAACATGGATGGACCTAGAGATTATCATACTAAGTGAAGTAAGTCAGAGAAAGACAAATACCATATGATATCACGTATATGTGGAATCTAAAGTATGACACAAATCTACAAAACTACAGACTACAAAACAAGAAACAGACTCTATGGAGAACAGACTGTAGTTGTCAAGGGGAAGGGAGGGTAGGAGAGGGAAGGAATGGGAGTTTGGGATTAGCAGAGGCAAACTATTATATGTAGGATGGATAAACAACAAGGTCCTATTGTATAGCACAGGGAAATATATTCAATATCCTCTGACAAACTATAATGGAAAAGAATATGAAAATATGTGTGTGTGTGTGTGTGTGTGTGTGTGTGTGTGTGTGTATAATTGAGTCACTTTGCCATACAGAAGAAATACAACATTGTAAATCAACTATACTTCAATAAAATTTTTTTAAAAGTCATCTTCCCAAATTGATCTATAGATTCAGAACAATCTTAATTAAAATTCAGCAACCTTTTTTGTAGATATTGACAAACTCATTCTAAAATTCAACAAACAACCTGAAGAAGAACAAAGTTAGAGGACTCACGCTGCCTGATTTCAAGAATTATTATAAAGCTACAGTAATCAAACCAGAAAGAACCAAAAAAAACAAAAACCCAAATTAATAAATTAGACTTCAAAATTAGAAAGTTCTGTTTTTCAAGTCATTGTTAAGATAATGAAAAGACATACTTCATATGTCTGATAAAAGACTTACCTAAAATATATAAAGCACTTCCAAACTCAAGAATAAAAAAACAAACAACCCAATTAAAACATAGGCAAAAAGATGGCTTCAGGAGCATAGCCATATGTCAAAACTTACCTAACTGCACACTTTAAATATATATGGTTTGTTGTATGTCAATTATACCTCAATAATCTGACTCCTTCACTAGACTGACAGCTTCTCAAGGGCAGGGATTATATATTATTAACATGTGTGCCTACATTAGCATCTTGTAATGCAAAAATATAGAAGCAGTTGAGTAAGTACTTGCTGCATAAACATAATTAAGGACCGAAACAGGAAGAACACTGAGGTTAAAATAAGGAGTCCAGAAATACTTAATCTGGACTAAGTATTATATAATTGACATATTAAAAAATTCATTTACAAAGACAGTGTGGCATGGCAAAAAGAGCACCACACTGAGATTAAGAGTCACGAGGAACCCAAAGTGAATCCTAAAGTAACCAAATCTCATTGGACTTCATCTCAATGTCTAAAAATTAGGATTGTCAATAATTCTTATATTGCTTACCCCATAGAATAGCTTAGAAAACCAAATAAGACGAGTTTAAAATCCTTCAATACCATACACAGGTTGGTATTGGTGTCATCAGACTTAACTTTGTAAGGGAGTAGAGAAACCAAAGATATATGACTCTATTTATGTGGGGTTTAAAAGACACGTGGTCTACTGGCCTGACTGGGAATAAAGACAGCCGGGAATAGTCCTGTTCTTTTGCTTTTTGCCCTGTGGTGGACAAGCCTCATTTTCCCTGTTTATTATTATTATTAATAATAATAACAATAATAACGCCTACTCTGATCTCTTAATTATGAAAATAACCACCTCTTCTGTCTTTTGCAAAGTGGTTGAAAAATATAAAATATCAATGATCAACTTCTATTTCAAATTAGGATGGTTTTTGTCTTCTTTCCTAACAGAAACAAGGTTAGGTTTATTTCCTTCAGGTTTGGGAAATCAAAAATGCACATACAGATGCTTTTGCTCTAAAATTAAATCCTGAGTTTTCTAAGTAAACATCTTTCAAAATTATGTTGTTTGTTCTGAAAAACAAATGCCCTTAGCTCGCTTTAAATTTAAATTTACTGATAAACTTTTCTAAAAATGCAAAAGGTGAACAGTGGTAACAGCAAAAAAGAGAAGACAAAGACCTTTGTGATAGCTCTCTCTAGGGATATAGCCTTAAGACTTCATACTCAAAGACAAACCTTCACCTAAGTTAAAAACTTTTAAGGAACCCATTTAAATCTTTTCAAGAGCTCATTACAACCTTATGTATGAGTTCTTAGACTTTATAGTAGTAAGAAAAATTCTTATTTTCTTTTACTAGTAATGAAAGTTTATGATGAACACAGCAAAAAATATTTGGAGATTAAAGAAATTCTACTTACTAATGGGTTATGCCATTAGAAAGAAGATTTATACAAAGAACCTAGGGGTAAGACAGGAATAAAGACACAGACCTACTACAGGATGGACTTGAGGATATGGGGAGGGGGAAGGGTAAGCTGTGACAAAGTGAGAGAGTGGCATGGACATATATACACTACCAAACGTAAAATAGATAGCTAGTGGGAAGCAGCCGCATAGCACAGGGAGATCAGCTCAGCTCCTTGTTACCACCTAGAGGGGTGGGATAGGGAGGGTGGGAGGCAGGGAGATGCAAGAGGGAAGAGATATGGGGACATATGTATATGTATAACTGATTTACTTTGTTATAAAGCAGAAACTAACACACCACTGTAAAGCAATTATACTCCAATAAAGATGTAAAAAAAAAAAAAAACAACCATCTACCCCACTTTTATTAGCATCATTAAAACAGTGGTGATTATGCACCAGAAAAAAACACTCTGGCCTTTCATTCCCATGATTAATAAAAATTAAGAAAAGCCAAACTCCAACTTTATTTAGATCTTTCCCAATGAGCTGGTGTCATTTAGTAAGCACTGGGCTGTTTTTGTAGTGATGGGCTCCTCTAGTGTTGTTAACTCTATGAAAGGTACCAGTACTACAAGCAATGGTGTCTGCTTTTGTCTTTTCTATCAGTTCTGCTGACACTCACGAAAGATTTAAGGACCTGTGGTGTTTGGGACAATTTGATTCACTAGAGGGCAGGTTTTATATTAAATGTGTCAACATTCTGCTCAGTAAGTTTCATGTCTAGGCATCTGCTTTATGTTCTCACCACACAGAAACAACAAAATAATCTCCCAGCAGCACAGTAACACCTTTTAGTATTGAAGCTTTTACTGGACGTTGTGAAGGAACACAAGAGAGGGGAAAAAAGGGGAAGATTGGAGTTTTAATTCTTTTCCTCAATCTATACTTACTGAAAGGTTTTAACTCATGCCTGCTCCAGGGAGGATCACAGCAAGTAGAGGGATAACACTGTTTGGATAAAAGTATTTGCCTGTTTGCATGACCTGTTTCATATTCATTTAAAAGTCTGATACCAACCAGATGCCCCACAATGATGATAAATTTAATTTATTTCCAATTTCTCAAACTCTTCTACAGATTCAGGCAGCACAGTCACAGCCATTAGCTCACTGAGCCTGGTTGAATCATTGAAGGAATGGAATTGATCAGGCAGATAGACTGCAGTGCATAGTTAAGAGTCTCCTAAGAAGGGAGATGGCAGAAATCCAACATCAAATAGATGATGAAATGGCCATTTCCATTAAGGGAACATCACATCACAGATATTAATTAGGAGGCACTATAATAGAGTTAAGTGGATATGGGGAAAAAATGCTGAGTTAAAGTCACCCCGGGTGTCCTTAGCCTGAGGTAATTACAGGTGTGAAGGTGAGTCATGGATCTGCAATTTTCCATCTATTTTACAATGGCTGCAGGTAAGTTAGAGACCAGATATAACTCCAGAGTGATGATGCTTTTTTAGATTGGGGACAAACTATCCTTAAAAAAGAAAAGAAGTCTAATGTTTTCCTTTTACTATTCCCAAGGAAATTACATCCTTTATTTACAGAAACATTAATGGGAGATGACAAGGGACTACTTCCCTAGTACAACAGAAGTGAAGCAAATGAAACAAATTAGCTTTGAGTTAAAATGCCCTGCATTCTACCAACTATTTTATTTCAAGAATGTAAATTCATCCTAAAAAATTGATGGGAGGGCTTCCCTGGTGGCGCAGTGGTTGAGAGTCCGCCTGCCGATGCAGGGGACACGGGTTCGTGCTCCGGTCCGGGAAGATCCCACATGCCGCGGAGCGGCTGGGCCCGTGAGCCATGGCCGCTGAGCCTGCACGTCCGCAGCCTGTGCTCCGCAACGGGAGAGGCCACAGCAGTGAGAGGCCCGCGTACCAAAAAAAAAAAAAAAAAAAAAAATTGATGGTATATTTTGTTCTCAGTCTTCAATTCAAATCTAGCTTAACTGCTAAAAATTAAAACTCTTTTAAAGTATTATTTGATACACCCAAATGCTGGAGATGGTCACATTCCAGACCTTCAGTGCTCTCTAAAACAGTCTGAGATCAATATTCAAAGTATTCATTTGCCCAACAATGGATTTATGACAGTTTAATTTTTTTGTTCTATAATTCCTTACACTCTTTTCTCCCCTAACAACTTCTAACTACACCCTTCTTATCTGCATACATAATAAACAACAAATGCAGATAGACAACCAATATGTGAGTTGAGACAATGCTGAGAATAAAAGGGTTTTTTATCTTTCTATTTCAGTACAGTTTGGATTACAACCTCAGAATTCTGGATGAAATACTTAAAGTTATTAACTTCAAATAGCTGCAGTTCTATCAAAGAAGAAATTCCTTTGCTGAAGTTCTTAACTTCCTACATAAACTCAAACAACAATTTTTACTTTTTGTCTTATCAAAACAGAAGAATCAAAAGGATATTATAAGAAATAATACAGGGTTATCTAAAAGATGTGGAATAACTCCTTGAAAGCCCTTTTATCCACAAGCACTTATAAAAGTTATGGACACATCAACAAAAACAATGGAGTAAAAATCTCAGAGAACTGTTTCCTCCATAAAAATAATAAGAACACTGGCAAAACTTGTAAGAATCATCTTTTTCTGAACTGTGGGAATTAACCAAAGGCTTGCAGCAGTCTGAGGAGTGTTTATTAAAGAAAAATTGGCTGAATATTGGTAAAAACAGTGAGTTGTATGGTGTTTTAACTTGCCCTGTTCCTATTCCACTTTCCCAAGCTCCGTAGTAGCCTTAGAAACCAACAGCCTGTAATCAAAGCAGCCTGGTTGCCACCGGAGGGGGCAGAGAAGGGTTGAAGCTCCTTCAAAGCCCCATTCTCAGAGAACTGTAATCATCTGACCTGTCTGGTAGTTCCCTGGAAGACCTCACTCACAAGGCTGTCTTTATTTGACCAGACTTGGACTTTGTCCAGGGTGAAAAGCCTAATTCCCAGGGGTGTTTGTTGAAAACAATTATAGTCAATTGTTTAACAGTGTAGCTGCCTGAGGCATTAGATTACAGTTGGGGTAAATAGGCTAACCAAAAAGCTTCAGAGGAAAAGCTAAGGAATGAGAAGTACTTACGGGACTTTGAAAAGTATCCTCGGGAATCTAGACGTCTACACACATGCCCATAGCTGTACACAGGCTCAAGAAAGACCTGAGAAGGTCCTAACCTCTCCCCTCACTCTGATCTTGAGGCTCTGTGTAAGCAGGAAGGAAGTGTCAACTGCCTGGTGGAGTGTTGAAGGTAAGCCCCAACATATACACAGAGCCCTTTGGCAAAGACTGACTTACTGGCTCTAGGCATTTAAGAAAATCTCTGTCCAATCATTAGGTAACTACTAATCTAACCAAGCAGAGACTTTAGTGGCTACACATGAAAAAGAATAGTCTTCACAGAACTAGATTAGGAAAGTCACTAAACAAACAGCAACAAAAACATACTCTGGGAAAAGGAGAAAATCTAATTTCAAGAGTTGCCCCATTTAAAATGTCCAGTTTTCAACAGAAAAATTGAGACATGCAAAGAAACGAGAAAGTAGGGTCCATACTCAGAGAAAGAAAGTATTCATTAGTAACTGACCCACCCTGAGGAACCCAGATGTTGGACTTACTAAACAGAAACTTTAAGTCAGCTGTTTTACATCCATTAAAAAAAACTAAAGGAAATTATGTCTAAAGAACTAAATGAAAATATGAGAATAATGCCTCACAAATAGAGAATCTCAATAGAGATAAAAATTATTTTTAAAAAGAATCAAATAGAAATTCTATAGTTGAAAAGCATAATAACTGGAATAAAAATTTCACTGAGGGGATTAAAAAGCAGATTAGAGCAGACAGAAGAATCAGTGAACCTGACAATAGGTCAGTAGAAATTATCCAGTCTGAGAAACAAAAAGAATGAAGAAAAATGAACAGAGCTTCAGAGACCAATGGACATCACCAAATGTACCAACACATGCATAACAGGAGTCTCAGAAGGAGAGAAGAGAAAGGGACAGAAAGAATACTTGAAGAAATAATGGCCAAAAATTTACCAAATGTACTAAACATTCAAGACATTCAATGAACCCAAACAGGATAAAGTTAAAGAGATCCACACCTATACACATCATAAACAGTTGAAAGACAAAGAGGGAATCCTGAAAGCAAAACATAAGGGACAAAATTTAGATGCTCTCCTGAAGGTTGCCTACAAATGTATCTGAGATGTGTGGTCTCAGTCTTAATTCTGTCATGTACCTCTTTGGACATAAATTAGTTGAGTTATACATTTGATAAAACTAACAGAGGATGGTTTTCATCCCACTGTAATCTTTGAAAATAACTATCAACCAAATTCTCCTACACTTAGCCTGTTAGTCTCCTATACTAATCTCAAAGTGGCAATAGATTCAAAGAGGAAATAAAAAATCCTCCTTTGCAGAAAGAAAAAACATCAGCAATTGATGGCTGATTACGGCTTTTATATGGGAATGTTTTTTTTTTTTTGGGGGGGGGGGTATACGTTCTTTTAGGTACCTGAATAAAAGGCTTAACTTCCCTACAGTGGCTGATTAAGAGTTTCTTAGGAGTTATGAGTTAATCATCAATTTTTTTGGGTAGCTTATACACAAGAAAATACTGTGACATAGTGATATTGTAATCTAAAGAAACTTAAAGGAAAAAAATGTAAATCTTGATTAATAGGCCTAAAGTATAAATTTGACTATGTTTCCTTCTCTCCTTCACCCATAATAACTTAAATCAAAGAGAGGCACTATGATAATCACACTTTTTCTCTTAGGATTAGAAATTAGAATAAACATAAGGCTACTGATTTATTTCCCTTCTATAAAACTCACTGTTGTACTGACTCTCTCCAAACACTGTAACTGTTTTTTATACTTACACAGTGTGTTCATACTGAAGTACAACAAATCACTTTGGAAATATAATGGAAGAATAATAATAGGATACATGCTCAAAGACATATCACTATCTTCTTTTTAAGGACGCCATATCATAAAATTTCAAACTGGAGAGTAGTTTAATCATTTTTACCCTTGTTCCTCAGATAAAGATACCAAGAAAGAAAAAGTGGGGATAAAATGTCTTACTCAAGATTATGAAAATGAAACTGTAACAATTTAATAAGAACAAGTATAAATTAATGAATTAAAATATTAGGACTAATGCCCACGGTAGAGAAAAGCTACTATCTGAGTGGCCTCTCGTCTTCATGATAGATCATCACAGATGGGGAACACTACCCCATTGTCCAGACTTCTCAAAACTAACCTGTGATGATAAGACATTCATTGTGATCCAGCACCTCAGTGAAGAGCCGTGAAACAATCAACTCAGGGTTGATTAAAAAGCGGATTTCTTCTTGTACAAGTCCTGCACTGGTTACACCACCTCCAACAAAACGGTTTGCAAAATCCACCTATTTGGGAAAATGTGGCATGTTAAATGACAATTTAAAATACCTACATATATGATAAAGAAGTACACTCCCTCTAAGCTCTGATCTTCCTTTCCTTTCCCACATAAATCAATCCCCAAATTAGTAATCTTCCCGGGGAGAACAGATTGTGGTTGACTGCACCCTTTCCACCTCACTGCAGTTAACATCTCTGAATATTTCTTTGGATTCCAAAATGTTAGAAGGAACATGGAAAATAGAGCTTTTAGGCAAAAGCCTCAAATGTAATTTATGGACTCTTGTTTATAAACCTTACCTGTGCTCCAAGGGCCACAAATCAAGGGAGGTTTTTATCTGGGAACGTTTCAAGATCATTTCTCCACCACTCTCTACTCAATTTCCATTTATGTACTTCATATGACTTTAATATAATTATACAGGCATACCTCATTTTACTGCACTTTGCTTTATTGCACTTCACAGATATTGCATATTTTACAAATTGAATGTTAATGGCAACCCTGCATCTAGCAAGGCTATTGGTGCCATTTTTCCAATAGCATTTTCTCACTTTGTGTCTCTGTGTCATATTTTGGTAATTCTTGGTGATATTTCAAACCCTCCACCAGCAAAAAAAATTATGACCTGAAGGCTCAGATGATGGTTGGCATTTTTTTTTTAGCAATAAAGTACTTTTTAATTAAGGCATGTACATTTTCTTAGACATAATGCTATTGGACACTTAAAAGACTACAGTATAGTATAAACGTAACTTTTATATGCACTGGGAAACCAAAAAAATTCATGTGACTCACTTTTTTGCAATGGTCTGGAAACGAACACATAGTATCTCCGAACTATATAGCCTGTACCTTTCTTATATAATATGGAAATCAAACACTTGTCCTTAAAGGTTTGAAAAGTTTAGGATTTAACCTTTTCGGTAACTTTTTTCTTTTGTGAAAGAATAAAAGGATGAAAATTTCTTCCTTCTAAATTCAACTGCAAACCCCAAACTGCAAAAACATTATAAACTTTTTAAGAAAAATACACCTAAGGGGAAGAAAAATGAAGACCAAAAAAAATCTAGTTTAACAACAAAGATTCAATAAATTAATATTTCCAATTTAGTTTAAAACTATATGTAAGTTTTCTATGGAGTACTATGATGGCATCCCCAAGCTCCTATTGATAAAGGTGAGTTACACAATCCTCAAGAGAAAGCAAACTCAACTTGCCAGAATTATTTGTTTGTCTTAAACTTACTATGCACTCCAATGTGTCCAACGGTATGCTAGGCTCTATGGGGCAATATGTAAGAAATAGTTTCTGACTTTGTCTTAGATTTTTCTATTTGGGGAGTTAGATTACACACATACACACAACTTGTGTACACATACAGTCATACACAACCCCTCCCGCCCCCTACCAGAATTTAGTAAGTAACGTAAGAGAGGCTTCTATACTATTTAGGAAAAACACAATCCTGTGTCTCTTCTTTACTCTCACACTACTGCCACACTCCCGACACTTCTGACACCAGATGTGTGGATTTTCCACACATCAAGCAATTCTGCAATACCGGCTAGGTGTCCTACAATCCAGTTCAGTTCTGACACTGTCTACCTGGAGGTTAGTGAAAAATCCCACAGGCTAAGGATTCAGTCCTACAAGACTGCCCCAGTTCAGATGACAATCTCAAGTCCCAGGTTGTCACCTGTACTTCTAGTTGACCAGCTATAAATTGGGGTTCCCATGACCCCACCCGGGGCTTGATGATTTGCTAGACCAGCTCACAGAATTCAGGGTAACACTTACTTACATTTACTGATTTATTAAAAAGGATGTAATAAAGGATACAGATGAACAGCCAGATGTAGAGACACACAGGGCAAGGTATGTGGGAAGGGGCACAGACCTTCCACGCCCTTTCCAAGCAAGTCATCTCCCAGCACCTCTGCATGTTCACCAACCCCAAAGCTCTCCAAATCCTGTACTTCTGAAATTTTTATGGAACCTTCATCACATTCTCATGACCGATCATTAACTCAGTCTCCAGTCCCTCTCCCCCTTTCCCAGATGATGGGAGGTGGGGCAGAAAGTTCCAAACTTCTAATCATGGCTTAGTCTTTCTGGTGACCATCCCCATCCTGAAGCTACCCAGGAGCCCACCAAGAGCTGCATCATTAGAACAAAAGACATGTCTATTACTCAGGAAATTCCAAGGGGTTTAGGAACTCTGAGTCAGGAATTGGGGTCAAAGACCAAATATTAGAACAAAAGATGCTCCTACTGCTCTTACCACTCAGGAGATTACAAGGGTTTTAGGAGCTCTGTGCCAAGAACAGGTTGTAGAGACTAATATATATATTTCCTATTATTTCACATATACTTTCATACTATTGTCAAGTATGAGATTTTGTAAAACTTGTTTGTGATCTCTAAAGCAATTATAAGGAATAGTAACGTGAGGCCTGTTTTACAAAAGAGTAAAACAAGAATATGAATCTTTTGACATGTAAAAATACTATATGTGAAAAGAGAGAAATTAATAGAAGATAAAGTATTCTTCTTTCACTACAGAAGAACTTAGAAAATACTGAAAAATATGACTGGACAAGTTCTTGAAATGAGTTACCAAAGTGAATCATTTGGGTTTATATTCTGGCATAATAAATCAACACTAAAACTTTAACTTATACAGAAAAATAATTTTGGTTAAACTAGTCCACTGATTAGAAATAGTTACCTACTACATATTAAGTCTTTATACATTGGGTGATTTATAGCTTAAATTGTTCAATTAAACAAGTATTGATGAACTATTATGCTGTGAACCATGGAATACACAGATGAATAAGATGTGGTTCCTGGTTTCATAGCATTTACAGTCTAGATGGGAGTGAGGCACATAAGTAGAATGATAAGATGATTATTAAAGAACCTATTAGGATATATTTGATACTTCTCAGATAATACAATTAACTAAAATTGGCGCATGGGGAGGATACAGGAGCGTTACAAAAGGATGTGGCATATTCAATTGAGATTTTGCTGACAATCAGGCTAAGGGAATAGCTGCAAAAGGACACAGGAAAAACCAATGTAAAGAGCTGTATGAGGAGAGTGGTAAGCAGATTCCTCATGCCTGTCTGCAGTGTACAGTATGTGGAGAATTAAAGTTGGTAATGAGCTGGTCTGGGGTCCAAGAAATTTTTACTTAATTCTTAGGATTCTGGGAAAGATTCTAAGAAGAAAAGTAACAAATGTATCTGTGTTTTAGGAAGATAATTCAGACTAAAGTTTAAAGAATGAACTGGAAAAGTAAAAGCAGAAAGGCTGGCTAGGTAAATACTGAATAGTTTAGACAAGCACTACTAGGGCCTCAAATAGGTCAGTGGGGAAAGAAGTGAGACCCAGCAAGGAAATAAAATGGACAGCTCTTGAAAACTGAAAGACTGGCTAAGTATCATGGTATTCGGAATACAAATGAGAAACAAAGGCCTGAGATCAGCTAAACTTAATTGTTACCGTAACAAGATACATAACTAAATTTAAAAGATAAGCTCTATCCAATCTATGTACTACTTGCAAATGATAAATGAAATACATTCAATGTGCATACTACTGTTCATTCTTTGAATAAAAGGCCAACATTTATTACTTAAAAGGTATGCACAGAAACAAATACACTAAACTCAATATGCCTCTGAAAGCAGGAGTCTTTTAGAAAATCAGTTTCTACTACTTAAAAAAGTTCTTAATAAAAGGCTCTCTATTGCAGGTAAGAAATCTGTTCCAGTACATGAAAACAAGCATATGAGTGCTTCCTTATTTTTAGCCATTTTCTAACTCATTTTACTTTAAAGCTACCTGTTCAGCTTACTCAGTTCTGAATTATAACTTGATGAAAAGAGAGAAATGATAACACTCCTTAGAGAGGTTTTGTTGTTGTTGCCACTCAGCATAATGTAATTTATATGCTACACAAGGAGATTTGGAGCACTGCAATACAATATTCCCTGATCTCCTGGGGATACATGGCATGGGTAGGGAGAAAATAAATAGAAGCCTTTATGGTATTCTTTTAATCTACTGAAGTTTCACATTTCATCTATAATACATTCCAGGGAAGTGGGGAGAATCTCAACCTTGAATGTTGTTGAATAACTCCTTGCTGAATCGTACTGTAATGAAAGGTCAGCATTCCTGCGGTGCTAACCACCAGTAGCTTTGTTTATTTCATGTGTATTAAGCTTCCCTCAGTTAATCCAAGATGTTACTGTAGGAAAGAACCTTGTCAAGATGGAAATGTGGGGGAAAAAGTGATAGTCATTCGAAACAAACTTTAGTCTTATTTCAAAATTATTGTTTTAAATAGAAGAAAAAGGACTTATTAAATATAAATATTAAAAAATTAAGTACAGGACAAATATTAATTCAGTTATCCAAATTATTTGTCTATAATTTTAATCACTGGGAGGTGACTTAAAACAAAACATGGTTTGCCTCTTTGAAAATTTTAAATACAAATATGTCTAAATAAAAGGCCATTCTAAAACAAATGTAGGCACTTAGAGCATATAATAAGTAGCCAAATGCAAATCAGTCTGGTCATTTTATAATAAAAATTAAGTTAATTACACAAATAGTCCATTATCAGGCAACTGCTTTAACTTCTGACCCTATATAAGCATTTAATAATGATCTAAGAAAAAAATCAGCTAGTCTCAGTATAAACAGGATGGTGTACAAGCTTCTTCCAAAGAAAATTAGGATTACAATGCTCTTCTAAATAAGAACACAAAACACTAACATTTCGTCTCTGATTAGTGATTTTTTTAAAAGATCACTATAAAGCAAAAGGAAAGCACATGTTCAGGTTAGGTGTTACAACAAGTTAAAGCCAGATACAGTGTTTTATTTGTTAACTCCTTTTTCCAAAATACTTTTTTTTACATAATGGCAGGAACATAGATTAATAACAAAGATTGACAGATGGACAAAATTACTTGCTCTAAAACAGGGAAGAGATGGCAAGTATATCTGGCTCATGTGCCTAAAACTATTACACATGGAGAGAGGACTTTCTTATCAATCCGTTTTAGATGTCTGCCTCCTAGACCCAAACAAAGTTGGTGACAGAAAAACATCTCAAGCCGGTCATTTTTTAGGGCAGAGCAAGAGCCTTTAAAGAAAGAGAACAAAACTGCCTGGTGACAGCTTGTCAAGACCATACCCTGGCAACTTCCTCCACTGTCAATCTACAAGCTATATCTGAACCAAGAGGCCTGATGTTGTCCAGATCTTGGATTTTCTGTCAAAGGCTTTTTAAAGAGGCACACGTACGAAACAGAGAACGTATATCGGCAGATAAAAGTATTACCAAGGCTGTCAAGGTGATCTGTTTGGTGTTTTTCTCCATTCTGCTATTATGCTTCATTGCATTACATCAGCTTAGAAGATAAATAAACAGCTTTTCATATTTCCTTTGCTGTCGGAAGCTTGACAAGAGACAGTCGTCCCTTCCCCCCATGCCCCCACTGCTGTAATTCTCCTACCTGTAGCATGCCTTGACCATTTCCTTCTATGGTTCCTTCGTAAGTGACATGCAATCGAGTCAGGAGTTTTTCACATCTAGGATTTAAAAAGATATTTCCTTATTTATTTTTTTAATGGTAAGTATTGCACTACAGAAAAGTCTGAAAATACAGATTAACTATAAAAGAAAAATTGAAACTATTCCAAATCTCAAAAGTCAGAAACAGATGCTTATTTACTCAACATTCTTGGGATAGTCTCCCCAAATTTTTCTTATTCAAATATATAAATACAAATATTTAAATTAAAATGGGACAACATACTGTTTTGAAAATTGTTTTGCCCCTACAAAGTATCAGTTTCTCCTCTTTTTTTAAAATATTTTTATACAATTTTTAAAGGTTACTTTCCATTTACAGTTATTACAAAATATGGGCTACATTCCCCATGTTGTACAATACATCCTTGAGCCTATATAACACCCAACAGTGTGTACCTCCCACTGCTCCACACCCACCACCACCGGTAACCACTCATTTGTTCCCTGTATCTGTGAGTATCCTTCTTGTTATACCCAGTAGTTTGTTGTACTTTTTAGATTCCACATGTAAGTGATACCATACAGTCTTTCTCTGACTTCTTTCACTTAGCATAATGCCCTCCCAGTCCATCCATGTTGATGTAAATGGCAAAATTTTGTTCTTTTTTTATGGCCGAGTAGTATTCCACTGTACATATATACCACATCTTCTTTATCCATTCACCTGTTGATGGACACTTAGGTTGCTTCCATATCTTGGCAACTATAAATAATGCTGCTAAGAACATTGGGGTGCATGTATCTTTTTGAATTATTTTTCAGATATATGCCCAGGAGTGGAATTACTGGGTCATATGGTCATTCTATTTTCAGTTTTTTGAGAAACCTCCATACTGTTTTCCATAGTGGCTGCACCAGTTTAAGTTTCTCCTCTTTAAAAGTTGAAAAACTTCTCACAATATTTTTAAAAATTAAGATCTATGAAATTTTATTATTATGCTAGAGTTGGCAACCTAAGGAAAAATATAGAAAAATTTTACAAAAAATTATATATGATTCTCAGAGGGGCTCTATTTTCACTAGTTTGGAAACCGTATATGTGTGTGGGGTGTCTTGATGAAAATACATGCTACAGAAATCCTGATCTATGATATTTTTATATTAATAAAATTGATAGGTAAGTCTAGTACCTGTAAGTCACAATTATTTTCTTTCCTTTTCATAAACCATGGTCACTGAGGTGTTTATGGGGTTCAGATAAACCACCCCCAAATTTGGCATCTTGGCATAGTGAATATTTTAAGCTGAAGAAGTTTGAGAAAATGGCAGAAGCAGAAAGGTCACTCTGACCTCCTCCCCCTCTCCCCCTTCTTACCTGAAACAAGCCATAAAACCCTCACATGAGGGACCCTACCTATACCTGGAGGAAAGGAGCATTATTATCTGAAGACAAAAAGATGCCAAGAAGAATTCCAACAACCAGAACTTGCTGTTTCCCCCAGTTTACTTCAATCACCTCATACTCTTTTACATATCATATTCCTCGTCTATTCTTCATCAAACCTAGCATAGAAGTACATAGATCTGTTTCTTTGGGTCTTCATTTCCTCATAAAGGCTCCTGTATCATGCAAAACTTATATAAAATAAATTTTTATGCTTTTCTCCTGTTAATCTTAGTTTAATTTTCATACCCAGCCAGGGACCCTAAGAGGATTGAGGAAAAACTTTTTCCTGCCCTACAGTGTTTACCTGCTTAAATCATATTAAAAAAAAAATTCCTTTTTATTAATAGCAGTTGATGATGACATTTTTTCCTTAGATTTTTTTCTCCTAATTACTGAATAAAAATAAATAAATTATAATAGAATGTAACAGATAGTAAACCCCTAACTTATACAGACTGGCATGAATTTTTGGAGGGAGGGGAATTATATATTTTTTAAAACAATTATATTAAAAAAAAATTTAGCTGGGAAGCACTATTTATTTATTGGGATTTGCTTTTATCCTGGTATCAATGAATCCAAATACATTTCTGGTAAAGCTCCAGTCCAACAGACTGACCTTACTCAGAAGGTAAAATAATTCAGTACAGATTCTGTTCTCAAAGCTTCATTTGTATTAACTTATTTAATCTTCACAACATCCCTATTACTATCTCCTTTTACAGATGGGAAAATAAAGCACAAAAAGCATTTAAGTAACCTGTCCAAGACTAGTAAATGAAGCAACAAAGATTTGAACCCAGAAAGCCTAAGGTAATGGTTCAAGCTCTTAACCAGTAAGCTATGCTTTTAGAAAAATTACTTTCTAAATCTCTTGGAGAAAGTTAGTACCATAAGTTTGATTTTTTTAACTTCCCTTTTTTGCAGCATCCTACTTTCCTAGCTATTTTATTCCAGGGGACTACCTGTGAGGATACTATTGAGAAGATAAAGAAGCATGATCCAGAAGTCTCATCTGCTGTCAACTATTCTCTGTGACTGTAGTTGTCACCTTATAGTACACTTCTCAAAATTAGGAAATTGCTAGAAACTATTTTTTTAAAATAAGCATCCTCCAACTTCCTAATAGGTTTCCCCTTCTGGCCCCAGCAAATTCTTCATACCACTGCCCCAGGAATCAAAGACAGATTATTCTGGTTCTCTGTGATTAACTAAGCCTGGCTAAGGTATTTATTGATAGTCACAGGGTTAACTATAATTCCAGAATCCTGAAACTCAGAAAAGCCTCTAATTTCCTGGCACCCATTTAGTCCCTTACTCTTGGGAATACCAACAATCCTCATCTCTTCTTCATCCTCTCTCTTTAAGTGAACACATGTTTCTGGTTCTGTGGAATCTGGGAGAAGATGGATTTTAATTGCATTCTGCAACTCACTTAAGAAGCAGCTAAAACAAAAAAGAGATCAATGAAATTTTTAAAAAAAGTATGAAAAGTTTCAAGTTAAATTCTGCCTATCTAGGTTAAGTGGAATATCTAGATCTTATTTAAAGAGCAAAATTATCTTACTGACACAGCAGCCTCACCAATCTCTGCATTTTGACCTATCCCTTCTCTCCCAGATGGTGTACAAATAGGTGCCCTTTCACATTAGTGCCAAATGAATGCCAGATGCAGAGTAGAGATCCTGAGCTGAATTAAAAACAATCCCTCTGAATGATCTATAAAATCTACACAAAAGCAACATGAACAAAAACATCTGTGTTCCTATTAGAGACTAATAGAAGAGCTAAGAAAAGCAACCTTCTGTACTCTAATCTGGGCAGATAACACAGCAGATTGTTACTTTAGTTCTAGGCACCATATTTTAAGAGGGACCAATGGCCTAGGATACATCAACAGCTGAGTTAAAGAGTTTACAATCCATATTATATGTGAAACAAAAGAAATGAGTACTTTAGTATGGACCTGTGTGTATTGTTAGAGGTGGGGGTGGATCAAGAAAGCATTAAAATACATGAAGGAGGGTCAAATCTTAAAGAAAATTAGTTTTATTGATTGTAGTTCCAGAAGGAAGAACAAGGAATGGGATTTGGCGGGGTGGGGAGATTTTTGGAAGACAGACTTTTTTTAGTAAATGAAAGTATTAGACAATAACACAAGCAGCCAACAGTGGGATAGACTGCGGCCAAACAGTGAATTTCCCATCACCAGGGCTGCCTAGTCTCCATCTGTTATAGGTATTACAGAGCTGATTACTTTAAGTAGGCAGCTGGACCAGATGACTTCCTGGGGTCCCTTTAATTTCTAATATACCATGATTCTGAAATGCTGTACATGTTTCTCTTCCTTTCTGACTCAATTTTGTTCTTGTTTTTGTCTTTCTTTTGGTTGCTTAATCTTTTATCCACTTCCCTCTGCTAATAATCATCTCAGCCATGGAGTCAGCCTCCTAAAGTGAGTTTGTTTTTCCTCCACCTCACAAATAAACATCTTTGATGGATGAAAACACAGGAAAGCCATCTAAGCATATGTGCTTTCTCAAGTTAATTACTTTAAGAGTGAGTCCCTTTCATCACTAATTCTAAACAAAACAATTACAAACTACGATAAAAATTATTAGAAAGTGAAAATGAAGAGGCACTGATTAACATGAATGCACATCCAAAATATGCATTTAGCATGTTTAATCATGTCGTCACATGCACTGAAACAGTAGATACATTCTTCTCTAAGTGCTTTGGGAATTTGTTCCAGGTTAGAAAATGTGTTGACTATTTCAAGGCACTAAAGGAACTTACATATCTGAATAAACTCAGATCGCTTATTATTCTCCTCAGTATTTGCAGGTAAATAAGAAAAAACCCTAGTAAATTAGCAACTTCCACAAAATTGCCAATAGTACATGTTGACAACCAAACTTCAAAACTCTTGTCACTCAGACAAATACTAAGTAACTACGATTTACATTTTAGTTTAGTAAAAATAAAACTTCCTAATCTTGTCCTCCAGAAAGAAAAGCAATAAAATACAAACATTAACCATAAAACCAAGGGTAAGGAGGAACATTAAATATTGGTGTTTAATGTTAGTGTCTTCACACAGAAAACTCCTAATTCTAAATAGGACTTTGTTTCAGAAGATAAAACTAAGGCAAAAGAGTAGAAGTGAAAGGGTTGCAGACTTTGATTCAAAAGGCATGACCTTTCTAACAACGAGAGCTATCAATTGATCATTTTAAGAAGAAATTCCCTGGTACTAGGGCAATTAGGAGGTTGGGAAACCATCTTTTCAGGGGCTGTAAAATAAAATCGTCTCATGGTGAAAGAGTCCTTCCAATTCTAAGATTCCAGGATTATTTACATTATTATTACCTTTCCCACTCTGGAAAATCTTCAAGACTCTGTCTCGTAAATGTCACCAACCCAGTAGGTTCTACAAAAGCAATAAAAGAGAAACACACCCAAAATAAGTATTGAGTTTGAAAAGATTATATATATTCAGTAAAAGAATGGGTCTAACACTGGCTGTAAAGCTAATCAGGAAAAACCAAGCCTGGTACTGGAATACAACAGAAGATTGATTTAAAATAATATTATCCTTACAATAGGAATTCTTTCTACAAAACAGTAAATAAGCCCTCCCTAAGACACAAAACTATACAGAAAACAGCACGACAGTAGGATTTGCATGCTGGTACTTTTTGGTTAAGTTTTCCAAACTGAACATACTTTTAAAAAATCCTTGGGGGAAAAAAGGATGCACAATGGATATAGCTTATACAACAAAGACAAACTAACTTTTAATTTGTAAACTCCTCAAAAAAAAAAAGCCTTAACCCTACACCTAAAGACTGGTAAATGTATACACATTTATGTGTTTTATAATAAAATAATATGTCTAAGATTAAAAAAGAAAATTGCTGGCATGTCCTTTGAGGTTGACACAGCTAAACCCAGGGCTTAGATGATACGCAAGTGCTCTATTTAAAGGCACCTTTGCCAGAAGGAGGAATTACTGTATTCTAAGAGGTTAGAGAAGAATGATGACATAGTTTTCAAGGAGCAATAGATATGAGAGCATCAAAATGCAGTAAATTTTAGAGGATCAGATCCTTTTTTGTTAGATTTACTTTTTTTTTTTTAAATAGTGGCAAAAGCAAAAATAAATCATCTGGCCAAAAGAAATTTGTTTGATTCAAATCAAAGAACAAACTAAAAAGGCAAGGCCATTTCTGTTTTCTTCTGTTTTTAAAAAAAAATGCTCTTAAGCAGAGAGAACTATGTCAGGAACTATTAGTGATAATGGTGGTAGAGTCCCAGTGAAAGCTTGGCAATCATTTCATTCCTTCGGATGATTCCACATTTCTCTGCTCTCAGTCACAAGCAGCAACAATCCAAAAATCATATGGAGTAGTTACAGTAGAAAACAGAATTTTGTTAACGTGAGTTACAAAATATTCTTTAGATGTCTAACTTTCTTTAAGACAAATGGATAGCATAGTTAAAATTCACAAGTCAAATAATTCAAACACTAGAGAAGCAATTCTATTAATAGGAAACTAATGTCTGTGTCATCATTCAATAATTTAGCAGAAAAGTAAGAACATTAAATGTCTCTCATATATACTAGCAGAGACCAAGAGAAATTAAAAAATGAAAATTTCTGGCAAAGCAAGAGAAAAGGATGAAGAACATGGCTCTTTAGATATAATTAGTAACAAAAAAAAAACCCTTGAGAACATGCCTACTACCTTTCTTCCATAGAAAGGCACCTTTCACACCAGAATAGGTTATTTTGGTTAATCAAATATTTCCTTTAATAAAATCACAATATATACTGCATATGAGTCATCACTTTTTTGTTTTAAGATCATCCAAATTTTTTTTTAATCTTTTATTTTTTTTAATTTTTTCACCACACCGTACAGCATGTGGGATCTTAGTTCCCTGACTAGGGATTGAACCCACACCCCCTGCATTGGAAGTGCAGAGTCTTAACCACTGGACCGCCAGGGAAGTCCCAAGCCATCACTTTTTAAATATTCCATTTATAAGATAGTTTTATCTAAAATTATATTGAAAATAATTCAGAAAGCTCTTTAAAATCTTTCAGTCTCAAGAGCCTCACTACAAATATAAAATATATACTGACAACCTTGAAAAGGTGGTCCTGATGAAATTATATTTTATCAATTCTAAAAAGCATATTTTTCACGTATTAAGTTTCTGAAACTAGGACATATCTCAAATAGTCAAAGGTATCTAGCCATTGCTATTGGTCTGCATTAAAGCTGAATTTTTCCAGAGAAGATATGCATCTGCTTCTACCATCATCTGGGGCCACCACCAACCTGAAATCAGTCTGAATTAAATCTTCCGTTGCAGGCTTCTGTGGATCACACTGGTAATATGACTTCAGACCTCAGACTTGCGGCTTGTGGTTCAAATTCTCAGGGAAGATTTTTTGGTCGCCCTCTCTACCTAGGTTGACATTTGCAGTTTCTTTGTTGTCCCCTTTCTGCATGGCCAAGTTAATTTCTCACTTATTCTTAGACTAAGGGTACAGACCTCTGGTATACCAGCTTTGTAAGAGCTATCTCCTACAACTCCCCATCCTGAGTGTTTTTTCCTTTGTAGTGGTACCTAACATAATGAAACTTCTTACCATATATCATGTCCTAGAGTTGATGAAATATGGTACTTTAAATAGGTTTCTATAGTTTCTATTCAGTAGACTCTAGAACATTCTATAGAAAGTAATTATTAAATTGAAAACCTCTTTTATTCTATTTAGTATTTCCTCCTTAAGCCTGTAGCTTTATATCCTAAAAACCTATAGTATGTCTTACTATATTTCTACAAAGAACCAAATTACCATGTACAGTGAAAAAGTCAGAAAATAAAACGTCTAATTACAATTTATTTTTTCAGCCTAATTCCCAATACTTACGATGATTTAGGGACTTCCCTGGTGGTCCAGTGGTTAAGACTCCGTGCTCCCAATGCAGGGGCCCAGTGTTCGATGCTGGTCAGGGAACTAGATCCCGCATGCTGCAACTAAAGATCCTGCATGCCACAACTAAAGATCTCACATGCCACAACCAAAGATCCTGCATGCCATAACCAAAGATCCCACGTGCTGCAACTAAAGACCCAGAGCAGCCAAATAAATAAATATTAAAAAAAAATAGTATGATGAAAAAAATAAATAAATAAATAAAAAATATGTATGATGATTTATAAATTTCTAGTTGAAAAAACAAAATTTTAGCTTCTTCTCTCAAAGTGTTTAAAATCCTAAAATTTGGAAAGGCAAGCTGGCTTTTAGAGCAGACATGCAGGATTTGACTTCAGGGACACAAAAGTAAACCCTGAATTACTTAGAAACAGTAATGGAATTCATTCTATTTAGATTTAGAATAGCAAAATATATACTCATCTTTCTAACAAATTAGTACAAATTCTAATTAGGTTTCATGTCTCATAAGCCCCAGTGAGCATTCTCTTTCCTTACTATTTCATTCAGTACAGAGCACAAAACAAAAAATGATAAGCTAAGAAATAACTCCCTGCATGCTGCAACAAAGATCCACATGCCACAACTAAGACCTGACGCAGCCAAATAAACAAAAACAAACAAAAAAAACAGAACAGGAAAAAAAAATAACCCTCTATCAAAAGAAGCCTATGAATTTTCCCCTTAAATTATCAAAATCCTGATTATTGATTTCTTTCCCCCAAATTTGTACAATGTCCAATAGCAATACATTCAAAAGGAAAAGAATGCCAAGTACACTAGGATGTGAGATTACTTACTAAGGGAAGGATATGAGAAAAATGACCTTAAAATAATTCAGTGATGTATTTTAAGACAATCCCACAACTTGGACAACCAGAACTGAAAAGAACTCATTTCACTTGACCTGTTTTACTTAGCAAAAGCAAACTTTTGAGATGTTCTGGCTTCCTTTATAATTACTTTGCAGGAAAGGCTACCCATGATAATAGCTAACATTTATTAAGCATGTAACGTCTGATTTAGTATTTACAACTACCCAATGAGGTAAGTTATCATTATTCTTTTATTTTACAGATGAAGAAACTGAGGCTTAGAGATGTTAAGAAACTTGTCTGTGGGTCTGTGATCACCCAGCTCCTAGGATAAGGGTGGCAACACCCATCTAATATTAGCTGGTCACTACCAGCACTGGCTAGACATTTACCACTACTGCCTCAGGTGCTATGATTAGCCTCTGGGAAAAGAAGATGGCTGAGGTCCAACAGAGGAAGAAAGACATGTAAACTCTAAGTACAAACACTGTTTTATAAGAACTCTACAAAGGGCTGAAGGAGGCACAAAAGAGAGGGATGGGTAGGAAGGCAATGAATTGGTTAACCTCTGCAAATAAACTAATTGTAATAGTCAATGTTTCTTTAAATAAAGAATATCTAAAATGTATCTCCCAGTCAATATACTTTCTTTTGAAAGTATTTACTATTTTTATTCATGAACATCCATTAGCGTATGTTACGCTAGTCTAATTTCAGAGTATATAAAACCCATACACATTCATAGCACACATTTACATATACACAAAACAAATGCATAAAATCTAGATATTGAATTATTATTGTTTTAATGTGGTTTGGGGAGGAAAGTGTACTTTAAACACAAAATGTTTTTGACCTGTCTGAACTGTCCCCCTCAGTGACAAAAATTACGTTAAGAATGAAAGGAATGTACTTTTCTCTGTGACTCTTCTAAAGTAGCAGAAGAGTGTTTTAAGCTTCTCTGGTTTCCTTGATGAACGTCCTTCAAACAACCTGAAAGAGATGGAAAATAAAAGAGGGTAAGGATGATTCTAAATGCCTTAATGATTCATAGAAAACTAAATCTATACTGCTACCAAGTAATAAAAGAAGTAATTCTTCCAGAAGGCAATTCTGTAACGACAGAAAACTGGGAAACTGTTTGGATTCAAACAGAATCTGAAGAGGACTGAGACCAACTAGAACCAGGCTTCTTCAAAGTTGTTCATGTCAGATGGCACTCTCTAACAACCACGTTCCTCCAGTCTATCTTTCTGTGGGGCACCATCCGGTCCCCCAAAGTCAATTAGGCCAGTGAGTTAATGCTTGATCATGGCAAATACTATATATAATTCATAATATTACCAGGTAGTTAAATGATTGAACGAAAATGGTATCTGAAAAAAAATCCACATGACTGTTTGGGGGTGGGGTGCAGCTAGGATAACAACAAGCAGGTATGACAAGATACTGGCGGACTGACCAATCCTTGGTGATTAAACACATATACCCTTCGTATGGTAACCAAAACAATGCCTACCCTAGGTCATCCAGTTTCCAGCAACCTGGACTTGCACTACTTAATTTAGTTTTCTTTGAAATGACATGGCATTGTTATTGGTAACACATAATGCAATTTATCCTGAGGGAAGAAAAGTAAGGCTTTGAAAGCATATGACCTCAGTAAGTAGTTCACCAAAAGATTTCTAACACAAAAGCATGCTTTCAGGCACAAGATCTAGCTTTACAAAGGTATTTAAAAATTGCAAAGAAATTCTATGGCTATAAACGATGAAGTATTAGTCATCTGCTTCTAGTCATATACTCTTGCTCTAAAACCAGAAACCCTTCAAGTAAAAGTCCACTTTAATAAGTGCCGAAATGGGTAAAATTTTTCATGATTAGAAAAACAAGCTTATGTAACTATGCAGAGAGGGAAAAGTTAATTCTATGAGAAAATCCTATTGAGCAAATGAAATGAATTAGGAAAAGGGAAGGAAATGTAGATTTCAAATGATCCTGTTTCCAATGATCTGAAATTCTTTATTCAGGGTCAATTTCTGAGAAAACAATTTACATGAATACTTATTTCCTGAAAAGAACGCTAAATGTCAGAAAGCATTTTAACGAAATCTGAAATCTAATTAATGTTTAAAAGTAGTTTGAGTGCCTGTGTGAAAATTTTTTCTCATCTAAAAGACTGCATTTTCTAAAATGTTTATAACAAATACTCTTAAAATCCAGCTGCCTGCTGAAAGAAAATCTTTGCAAACACAGGTTTCAGTTCAGTTTCTTCTGCAAAATGTCAGCCAGAATAGAGCTTGTTTAAATCAAAATGACAGTCAAAATGAAGAAGCCACTTGGCAGTTTAATTAAACATCCTGTATCAAATAAATATGATTTACCGAATGAATACCTTGGGATCCATTGCAAAATCCCTTTCTAGGTTTACTACTTAGTAGAGGGAATCAGGATAAATACAAAGGCAGCTATCACCTTTTTTTAGAGATGAACTGATATACTTACTATACAACTCAATTAAGGGGAAAAAGTTCCTCTTCGTAGAGCTGTTGCATAATGAGTGAAAATGGCTATTGCCCTTAAGAAATAATTCCCCCAAATGTAAAAAGCACCCCTAGCTTCAGCATGTGATCATTTATTTATAAAATCACATAAAAGTTAACATATTTAATAACCATGGTGGCAAATTATTAACCTTAGGAGACTCTTGGGACTGCATATTTATTACCTTAGCAATATGGACTTTCCTGGAAAGATTATATGTCTGTTATTATCACCCACTACAAATGAGCACTACTGTTTATTTTACAGGTCCAAATCTTATAGGTACAAATCAAGCAGAATCTCAATGCATTCTCTTTCTTCATTCTCCAAGTCTAATTTCAAATCACTATGCAACCAAATACGCTTTCCATCTTCCTGATGGAGAAGTGTGTGTGGGGTGGCGTCTGGGACACAACAGGGAGGTAGAAAATAAGGCAAGATGAAGCAGGTTTAAAATCTTTGCATCAATTCTCAGATTTCGCTTTGTAAAATTTTAAAGTACCACGAATAGCCACCTAAATAAAATGAGTTATTCTGGTATGGAAGCAAGTGAAAATAACATAAAAACACAGGCAATCTGCATGAGAGAAAGCCACAAGAGTGATGTACTATCTGAAGGACAGCGTTTGGGGTGGTGGCAGGGGGAGGGGTGGTGGTGATGGGGAGATAGACAAAGGGACTGAGGACAGAGCCCGAGAAAGGAAGAGACAGAAAGATGGGGCTGACAAGACAGAGAGAAGAGAAAGAGACAGAAGTTGGGTTGAAGACAGAAGAGGGTATGAGAGACAGAGCAGAGAAAGACACGCAGAGAGACAAACAGAAAAAGACAGAGACTCAGAGAGAATGAGACCTTCTCATAATAATCAAGCACCATCCCAGTTTTTTTTTTAACTCCTCAACACCATTTTTTGTTGTTGTTGTTAATTTAGATTTTCAAGTCCTGGGTTTTTTGTTTTGTTTTGTTTTGTTTTTGCTGTGCTGCACGTGATGTGGGATCTGTTTCAAGACCATGGATCGAACCCGCACCCCCTGCAGTAAAAGCATGGAGTCTTAACCACTGGACTGCCAGGGAAATCCCTGGATCCCTGGGTATGTATATTTGAAGGCATATTTTGAGTCAGCAGGCGTGCATGTAAACATGCACATAAACTAGGCCATAATAACCCCTCCACACGTAGGGAAGACATTTTAGCATTTAACCAAATGATAATTACAGATTATTAAAGAAAATAAACAGAAAAAGCCAGTTAGGCAACCTCACTCTTGTTCTAAACAAAACTTTTATTTTCAAGGGAATAAGTCAATCAAGGGTCAGCTACTTATTAACTGGTGTTTTTCTTTCCATACATATAAAGAGAAACATAGTTTAATAAAATCTTTCCCTGAATGGAATATTGATAACATTACTAGAATTGGATTCTAGACACACACACACTCCCATGTGATTTCAAGTTAAGGATTAATCCTATTAGTATACAGTAAATCAAACCTAAAGCACTATAACCTCCACTTTAAAGTGGAAGCAAATGATAATCCGGAACCCAGCCAGAAAGTCATTCTTGGCTTTTCTGTGAAGCACTGTGCCATATGGCCCTGACAGCATTTTCAATCCACGAAGAGACAGATGTAAAAGCCTCCTGGGCTGACCACTGCTGCAACCCACAATTAATCTCTGACCATCAGTTTCTAAGCAATCTCAGAAGCATCGATGCTAATCACATTGGAAGCCTTTATAAGAATGTTTAGGCCCTGAAAGGCAAGCAGGGGAAAAGGTCAGGGGAATTTAACATAACTAAGCAGGGCTGGAAGAACACAAGGATAAATAAAAAAGGGAAGACCTATTCAATTTATTGACATCAGCTTGCCACCACAAACTCTTACTATTTTTCTTATTCAATCAACTGGCTAGCCTTTGGAGACTAAATACACTCACACACACACACAACTCCTAACTGGCAGAAACTATAATCATAAACAGCAATTATGCAAAAAAGAAAACATGACAACAACAAAATGCTCCATAATCTGCTTACCAAATGGCTCATCAAATTAGGTAGTTGATCTTTCATAAGCCACACGAAAAAGGGGAACTACTGGTTGTTTTTCATTTCTGGAGTGCACGCAGAGCATTTTGCTCTTGAGAGGAAGTGAGACATAACAAAACAGCAATGAGTTTGAACAGAAGACAGTGTTCAAGTCCCACTTCTGCTACAAGTCATTTACTCTCACTGAACCTATTAGTATAGAAGCTTCCCAACTAGAAACTTCCAGAGATAGAAAATCAAAGTGAGCTGCCAATAGACAGCATCAATGATCGCGAATAGTTGCGGTTGTTGGCTGTTTTCGGGTTATGAAAACACATTCATCTCACTGAGAGACAAGTGCAGACATCCTGACTGTTGAGGATTCCCTAAAACAACTGTGGAAACTACCACAGGTTTCACCTGCCTTAATTAATTTTCAGTGTTCTGGTGACCAAAAGAACATCCATCAGCCAGGAAGACAAGAGCATGCCTGGTTTCAAATCTTCAACAGACCTACCTACTTAAACTCTTATTTGGTAAAAATGCTACCGGGATACTGCAAGCTTAAATCCCTCATGGTCATTCTGGACTAGAAATAATTCTTACAGATCAAGAATTATTTCTAGGGATAATTCTAATTTCTGACTACCTATGATGTAAAAAACTATTAATCTGATTCATTCAAAAAGAGGCTATAGGGCTTCCCTGGTGGTGCAGGGGTTAAGAATCCGCCTGCCAACACAGCAGACATGGGTTCGAACCCTGGTCCAGGAAGATCCCACATGCCACGGAACAATTAAGCCCGTGCTCCACAACTACTGAGCCTGTGCTCTAGAGCCCGTAAGCCACAACTACTGAGCCCATGTGCCACAACTACTGAAGCCCGTGTGCCTAGAGCCCATGCTGTGCAACAAGAGAAGCCACCGCAATGAGAAGCCTGCTCACCGCAACAAAGAATAGCCCCTGCTTGCCCCAGAGAACCAGAGAAAAAGCCTGCGCAAAGCAACGAAGACCCAACACAGCCAAAAATAGATAAATAAACAAAATTATTTATTTTTTTTTTTTAAAAGAGCCCACTGATATGATGCACCGAAAAGGACACAACATCAGTTCTCTGCTATTTCTGTCAAAAATTCAGTGACCTCACTCCATTTGTGAAAAAAATGTCAGTCAAACCCGACTGAAGAACATACTACAAAATAACTGAGGAGTAGTCTTCAAAAGTGTCAAAGTCATGAAAGAAAAGGAAAAATGAAATAACAGGGTAGAGGAGACTTAGAAAACTACAGTAGTCCCCCCTTACCTGTAGGAAATCCAAGACTCCCCAGTGGCTGCCTGAAACCTTGGACAATATGGAACCCTATGTATATTATGTTTTTCCCTACAGATATATACCTAATGATAAAGTTTAATTTATAAATTAGGCATAGTAAGACATTAACAACAATAACTATAATAAAGTAGAACAATTATACTAATATACTGTAATACAAGTTATGTGAATGTGGTCTTTAGCTTTCAAAATATCCTATTGTACATATTTACTGCCTTTTCCATCTTAACTAAGCACTTATCACACACATTGGCCATAACTTGTGCAGTTTGAGGTGTAACAGCAAAACTACCATAAATTTCTTTTTCCTTCTTCTTAATTCCATGGACAGAAGCACTTTACAGCTTTTCTTTGTCATATCCCAACTGCCATCATCACTACTCCTCTGCTTGGGGTCCATTATTAAGTAAAATAAGGGTTACTTGAACACAAGCACTGCGATGCCTCAATAGCTGATCTGATAACCAAGTCAGGCTACTAAGTGACTAACAGGTGGGATACGCTGGACAAAGGGATGATTCATGTCCTGGATGGGAAGCAGTGGGACGGTACAAGATTCCATCATGCTACTCAGAATGGTGTGCAATTTAAAACTTACGAATTGTTTGGAATTTTCCATTTAATATTTTCAGACTGTGGTTGACTGTAGGTAACTGAAACCATGGAAAGCGAGCCACAGATAAGAAGGGACTACTGTAGGGACTTTCCTGGTGGTGTAGTGGATAAGACTCCACGCTCCCAGTGCAGTGGGCCCAAGTTCAATCCCTGGTCAGGGAACTAGATCCCACATGCATGCCACAACTAAGAGTATGCATGCCACAACTAAGGAGCCCATATGCCACAACTAAGGAGACCATGTGCTGCAACTAAGGAGCCCGCCTGCTGCAACTAACACCCCACACAACCAAATAAATAAATAAATATAAAAATTTTAAAAAATAAATTAAATAAATGGTCTTTTAAAAAAAAGAGGGGACTACTGTAAACACAGTGTGGGATACTGGGAGGATTCTGGATCAGAAAAATACAGTACAAAAACTTTTGGAGGGCTTCCCTGGTGGCACAGTGGTTGAGAGTCCGCCTGCCGATGCAGGGGACATGGGTTCGTGCCCCGGTCCAGGAAGATCCCACATGCCGCGGATCGGCTAGGCCTGTGAGCCATGGCCGCTGAGCCTGCGCGTCCGGAGCCTGTGCTCCGCAACGGGAGAGGCCACAACAGTGAGAGGCCTGCCTACCGCAAAAAAACAAAACAAAACAAAAAAACCCAAAAAACTCTTGGAATTCAAATAAGGTCTGTAGTTCAGTTAACAGTATTATACCAATGTTGATTTCCTGGTTTTGATAACTTTACTATGGTTACAAAGTATGGTTACATAGTAATATTAACATAAGGGGAAGTTAAGGAGAGTTGTATTCGAGATCTCTCAGTACTATTTCTGCAACTTTTTTACACACCTAAAATTCATTAGAAATAAAGTTTTTAACAAGATAACATTAAAAAGGTAAACTAAAATAAGTGGCATTACCACACCAATCAACTTTGAACACAAAAACAAAACAGCAAACAGAACTCTGTCAACTTTGAGCAAAGTCATGTGACTTTGCTCCATCACTACATCTCCTTCTCTGTACCCTGTCCACACTGCCCCACCCCTCAGAGGCAGGAGATGGGGATTAGAGGGAGGTAATGGAGGAGGACATTACACACAGTCTACTGGGAAAGAGGAGCATATACTGGAACAATTTTCTGAAGGCCCGCTCCTGACATTAGGGGAAAAAAACCTCACATTTTACTCACAGATCCCATAAAGATAATTCTCAGGTGAAAAACAGAGATAGGGGGTGGAGGGGGGGGTTGGAGGGAGGAAAAAAACAATAATCATTTGCCAAGAAGATTTTACAATGTTTTTGTGTAAATGATGGAGAAAGTAATAATGTGGGAAAATGGTTAGAATCTAAAACTTTATCAACCTTCACAACACATTACTTTAATCAAATAAGTTAAACATTATTTTGTCTTCCTTTTAAAAAATATTAGATTAATAAATTAATCATGTCTATAAAAAGTCAAAGTCAACTTTCACTTTTGCTTTTTGTCTTAAGAACTGTATTTTCAAGCCTCATAAGACAGTCAGTCTCATGACTCCAAACTCACACTTTACAGAAAGGAGTACTCGTACTCACTCCAGCTTTAACATTATTTCAGCATACAAAGAATATAATGTACAACAAATGTTCTGTGACTAAATAATCACACGGAACAGGCATAAGGAATTCAGGGCACTTAGAGGAGGAGGACAACCTGACAGAGTGGAAAGAACATGTGCGTTGGAGTAAGACAGACCTGAGACTAAACTTTAGCTCTGTGACTTACTGGCTCCTGGACCCAAAGCAAGTTTTGTTAACCATGAACTTTAATTATCTTGCCTGAAAAATAGCAAAAATATCACTTAACTCACTGTATTGTAAAGATTAAATTAGATAATTGTACATAAAATGTTTGGCAAATCACTCAATGCCAACCCTCCATTTTAATGTTAAAAAGGGGTTCGCTGAAAACATACCGATTGAAGTTAATATCTGGATAACTAGAATACTCCGATTTCATCTTAGCATTGCGCCGTGGAAATGTGCAGAAGAAAGCATTAGCTAAAAGACTAGCAATCTGTTCCTGTGACATTGTGATGGAATGATTCATCTTCTGTTTCAGGAGCGGTATTGGCTGATAGAGGAAACACAAATACAGACAAGAAGAGCAATAATTAGTTTAGCAATTTCAAAAGCAGAGGCACCAAATTGCATTTGCTAAATTAAGGTAGGAATAATTTCAGGCCACTCTTGAATCCTTAAATCAGCAATACTGTTGAAGTCAAGAGCAGTTCATCAAGGATGATTGGGAAAATGTACTTGTTTGACAAAGTGCAGATTTCTAATCAATAATAATGACAGTGAAGAGAACACAAAACATTACTTGTATTAATGAAAAACGAGATTCCTTTAGCAAGTAAGAAATAAAAACACATTACACATGTAATGAAAAATTAAAACAAAGGATGGAACAGAAAAATGTAATGTTGAGTTTAGCTACTACTGCATATGCTAAATTTTGTTCTCACTTATATTAAAGATTATTGGACAGAGCAATTTTTCTATTTCAGTCCTAAAGAAAATGAACTAAGGAAAATAATTCAATAAATAAGTCTTTTCCTTCTGATTTTGAATCACACTTCTCATTGACAATTTATAAGACCCAAATCTAATTTTATTAAAGCAATTAATGGAACATGTGTACACAGACTTATTTATGTATAACCTGTAAGAATATAGGCATTTCCTACATAATCATTTCAAGTCAAGGAAGATGCAGGACATTTCTCCCTCAAGTTTTTTACATCTGAAATGTCTTCAAGTTATACCAAACCCAAACTGACTAACCTTTTATTTTTAGTATATTCCACAGGACCTGAGTATTGCGTTCAGTGAGTTTTATTCTGTATTAAATGTTTAAACTGTATGTTTTTAAAGTCATGCTGGGAAAGCCAAAAACCAACTGCCAATTTACATCAGTTGTTAAGCTTCAAAATGCTCCAACATAATATTTAGGGACGCTTTTCCTATTCCATTTAATAAGTCAGAACTAAGAATCCTGGATATCTACTTTAATTCAAAACAGTATGCATAGAGAACTGTCCTGATCACATCTCAGGAATCAACACTCAAAACGAAACTGAGGAAAGGCAGGCAAGACAAATCAACTATAACAATTAGCTTTTCTCTAACAGAAAACATACATCATTGCTAGAATAAGAGTTTGCTAGAAAAAGAAAATGCTAAACTTGCAGTTCAACTATTTGCCTTGGGAAAATACAAAAGTAAACAAACAGGAAATATCAAGAATTTATTTTCATTAGGGTATCCAAAATTCTCTCCTTTTAGGCCTTAGCAAACACCAGTTCTAAGAAAGAAGCAATAGAGAGCTCATATTGATCTTCATTTTCCTTCCTATACATTTATTTACAGCCCAGCCATGAGTTTAGAAAAGGTGACAAAGTATCAATGGCTTAAAGCACACTGTTCCTTGGTTTTAGTAAGAAATGAGTTTTTAACTACCATTTACCAGGTTATCCACAAAAATGATTTTAGGCTTAATGGACTTAAAACACAAACATTTCTTGTTTCCCAAATAACTAAATAAATATAATTTAAAATATAATAAGTTATTTGTTCTCCTGGTGAGGAGAAATGCCTGAAAGCTAATACTTGGGGAAAACTAGGGGATGTAAATCTTATCATCGAGCACTCAGCTAGGTAAAATAAGACACTGGTTAATATGAATGAAGACCTCTCATCAGAAAGAGAAATTAAGGAAACAATCCCATTCACCCTTGCAATAAAAAGAATAAAATGCCTAGGAATAAACCTACCTAAGGAGGTAAAAGACCTGTACTCAGAAAACTATAAGACACTGATGAAAGAAATCAAAGATGACACAAACAGATGGAGAGATATACCATGTTCTTATATTAGAAGAATCAATATTGTGAAAATGACCATACCGAAAGCAATCTACAGATTCAATGCAATCCCTATCAAATAACCAATGACAATTTTTACAGAACCTGAACAAAAAAAATCTTAAAATTTGTATGGAGACACAAAAGACCCCTAATAGCCAAAGCAATCTTGAGGGAAAAATACAGAGCTGGAGGAATAAGACTCACTGACTTCAGACTACACTTTACAAAGCTACAGTAATCAAGACAATATGGTACTGGCACAGAAACAGAAATATAGATCAATGGAACAGGATAGAAAGCCCAGAGGTAAACCCACGCACCTATGGTCAACTAATCTATGACAAAGGAGGCAAGGATATACAATGGAGAAAAGAGGGTCTCTTCAATAAGTGGTGCTGGGAAAACTGGACAGCTACATGTAAAAGAATGAAATTAGAACACTCCCTAACACCATACACAAAAATAAACTCAAAATGGATTCGAGACCTAAATGTAAGACCGGACACTATAAAACTCTTAGAGGAAAACATTGGAAGAACGCTCCTTGACATAAATCACAGCAAGATCTTTTTGGACCCACCTCCTAGAGTAATGGAAATAAAAACAAAAATAAACAAATGGGACCTAATGAAACTTCAAAGCTTTTGCACAGCAAAGGAAACCATAAACAAGACCAAAAGACAACCCTCAGAATGGGAGAAAATATTTGCAAATGAATCAATGGACAAAGGATTAATCTCCAAAATATATAAACAGCTCATGCAGTTCAATATTAAAGAAACAAACAACCCAATCCAAAAATGGGCAGAAGACCTAAACAGACATTTCTCCAAAGAAGACATACAGACGGCCAAGAAGCACATGAAAAGCTGCTCAACATCACTAATTATTAGAGAAATGCAAATCAAAACTACAACGAGGTATCATCTCACACCAGTTAAAATGGGCATCATCAGAAGATCCACAAACAACAAATGCTGGAGAGGATGTGGAGAAAAGGGAACCCTCTTGCACTGTTGGTGGGAATGTAAACTGATACAGCCACTATGGAGAACAGTATGGAGGTTCCTTAAAAAACTAAAAATAGAATTACCATATGATCCAGCAATCCCACTACTGGGCATATACCCAAAGAAAACCATAATTCAAAAAGATACATGCACCCCAATGTTCATTGCAGCACTACTTACAATAGCCAGGTCATGGAAGCAACCTAAATGCCCATCGACAGACAAATGGATAAAGAAGTTGTAGTACATATATACAATGGAATATTAATCAGCCATAAAAAGGAATGAAATTGAGTCATTTGTTGAGACGTGGATGGATCTAAAGACTGTCCCACAGAGTGAAGTAAGTCAGAAAGAGAAAAACAAATATTGTATATTAACGCATGTATGTGGAACCTAGAAAAATGGTACAGATGAACCGGTTTGCAGGGCAGAAGTTCAGACACAGATGTAGAGAACAAACGTATGGACACCAAGGGGGGAAAACTGCGGTGGAGTGGGGATGGTGGTGTGCTAAATTGGGCGATTGGGATTGACATGTATACACTGATGTATGTAAAATTGATGACTAATAAGAACCTGCAGTATAAAAAAACAAACAAATAAAACAACTAATACTAAACTTTCTTTGGGTTATTTGTATGGAAATATGTTAATATAAATGTTTCAGACATTACATGAAATTTCTAAAAATCTTGTATGTTCTGATATAATGTTATAAGTCATAATTCTAGTTATTACTTTAAAATGTATATCTCAGAAATAACTATACTTCCTTCAATTGCATTATTATGAACTTTCATCAAATCTTTAACCATGGTCATTTTTAAGTCTTTTGTCATTTACAGACAGTTCTGGGTGTACTCTGATGCTTTTGCAAAAATGTTCCTATAAAAGGGTTTCATCTTCAAGGAATTCATGGAAAAGACTCTGACAAGTACAGGTTTCTGGTAACTGACTATACTGCTGAACTGAATGAATAAGCATTTTCAGAACTCTAA
The DNA here is from genome assembly GCF_003676395.1 of Aethalodelphis obliquidens. Lineage (NCBI taxonomy): Eukaryota > Metazoa > Chordata > Mammalia > Artiodactyla > Delphinidae > Aethalodelphis > Aethalodelphis obliquidens. The sequence goes on from NW_020837955.1 coordinate 95,048, forward strand.
TGGAAAACTGATGAATTCATAAAAGTGCTAACAAAAGATCAAGATAAAAGAAATTAATTACATGGGACTGAGTGAACTGATGAGGATGATTACAATTTTTGTGACCTTCTGTTTGAATAATAATAAAAAAAATCCCACAAGGAAGGACTCAGAGGCAAAAAATATACAAATCAATTTTCACTGCAATGTAAAGGAGCTGTTACATTGGGGGAAAAAAAAAAGTGATGCTGGGAAAACTGGACAGCTACATGTAAAAGAATGAAATTAGAACACTCCCTAACACCATACACAAAAATAAACTGAAAATGGATTAAAGACCTAAATGTAAGACTGGACACTAAAACTTTTAGAGGAAAACATAGGAAGAACACTCTTTGACATAAATCACAGCAAGATCTTGTTTGACCCACCTCGTAGAGTAATGGAAATAAAAACAAAAATAAACATAATAATGAAATGAAAAATAAAAGCTTTTGCACAGCAAAGGAAATTATAAACAAGACGAAAAGACAAGTCTCAGAATGGGAGAAAATATGTGCAAACAAATCAATGGACAAAGGATTAATCTCTAAAATATATAAACAGCTCATGCAGCTCAATATTAAAAAAACAAACAACCCAATCCAAAAATGGGAAGAAGACCTAAATAGACATTTCTCCAAAGAAGACATACAGATGGCCAAGAAGCACATGAAAAGCTGCTCAACATCACTAATTATTAGAGAAATGCAAATCAAAACTACAATGAGGTATCACCTCACACCAGTTAGAATGGGCATCATCAGAAGATCCACAAACAACAAATGCTGGAGAAGATGTGGAGAAAAGGGAACCCTCTTGCACTGCTGGTGGGAATGTAAACTGATACAGCCACTATGGAGAACAGTATGGAGGTTCCTTAAAAAACTACAAATAGAACTACCATATGGCCCAGCAATCCCACTACTGGGCATATACCCTGAGAAAACCATAATTCAAAATGACACATGCACCCCAATGTTCATTGCAGCACTATTTACAATAGCCAGGTCATGGAAGCAACCTAAATGCCCGTCGACAGACGAATGGATAAGAAGATGTGGTAAATATATACAGTGGAATATTAGCCATACAAAGGAACGAAATTGGGTCATCTGTAGAGATGTGGATGGACCTAGAGACTGTCATACAGAGTAAGTCAGAAAGAGGAAAACAAATATCGTATATTAACGCATATATGTGGAATCTAGAAAAATGGCACAGAGGAACCGGTTTGCAAGGCAGAAATAGAGACACAGATGTAGTGAACAAACGTATGGACACCTGGGGGGAAAGGAGTGGGAGGGTAGGATCAATTGGGAGATTGGGATTAACATATATACACTAATATGTATAAAACAGATAACTAATAAGGACCTGCTGTATAAAAAATTAAGTAATTTAAAAAAGCATGAATGAAGATCTTTCAAAAAGTTCATGTCCAAAATTTGTTTCCTTTAATTTAATTTTTATAAATCTAAAATTTACCTTTTAGATTTGGCCTAGAGAACATTAATATGATAAATCATTAAATAACAACATATGCAATTTAACTTGCCAAAGATATATTTCGATAACAAATTGAAATGTTAACTTTCACAGCAGAGATTTACCTTTTAGTCGAGGACAGAGGACAAAATTAAAATGTTCTCCCATTAGTACACTAATGGAAGGACATAGTTGTTTTAAGCCAGGAAAAAGAGATGGGAGCTGCAAATCTGATTTTGGTTCCACCCACTGACTTGTTATAGATTACAAACTTGGGTGCTTTTGAATGCATATCTCATTAAGTACAATAGGGAAACCTTCTCTCTAAAGCATGAAGGGAAGAGAAGAGGAGAAAGTGATTCCTATCTAAAGGCTATATTCGGTTAATTATGAACTACAGTGAATTTAAAAAGCATTTAATTAAGCACTGTTAGACCTGGGGACACAAAGATGATCCCCCTTCAGGGAGAATATAATCTAGGGGAGGAGACATATAAAAACATAAATTACAAAATAATGTGCTAATAATAATAAGTATGATTCGAGTGCTACAGGAGTGATAAACTTTGGCTGGGAGACGTAGGAAAGGCTTCACAAGGGGCAGAACCTAAGAGGTAGTGAGAAATTTTACTACATAAGGAAAAAAGCAAGGAGAAAAAGAGAAAAGAATGAACATGAAACATAAGCAAGCAAATAACTTCCAACATAAACAACAAGAAGTTGAGTTTTAAAATATATTTTCTCTGCCCAATAGAAAAACTTATTTCAGACACAATGAATTAATGAGGTGAAATTACAGTTACCTAAAATTGGAAATATCACAGTATAATGCTAACAAACATGGCACACGGAAAAACATTCAGTGGTTCTCAACATTTGGACTCAGGCATTCGGACATGGCTTTTGGTTGCCCCAATGACTATGCTTGCGTTTTTTGTGCCGTTCCAATGATACACTGCAATGTGTGGGACCATCCTACACATTCAGAAATTGCTCTGCCCAAAATGTCCCTCGGGCCCCTGTGGATCAACAGTGTTAGCAGAAACCTGGCTAGCATCCATGTAGCCAGGGGGCTGGCCCTAGAAATAAATGAGAGGCGAATTCAAGCTACTGTTGCGAGAAACACAGGAAAAGAATTATGAAGAACAAACCAACAACCTCTTATAATTACATCTACAAATACTTTGATACTCTCCCCCCTTGAGAGGCAGAGTCTAATTATCCTCTCCTTGAGTATGAGCTAGATTTATTGACTAAATTCTAATGCAGAGAAAAAATAGTGAAAGCGATAGTGTGTGCCTTCAGAAACGAGGTCAAAAAGGCACTGCCTCTTCCTGCCTCTCTCCTTTGGGTGGCTTTTTCTGGGGAAGTTAGCAACCATGTCACGAGGATACCCAATCAGCCTACAGAGAGCCCCACAGCAAGGAACTAAGGCCTTCTGCCAGCAGTCATGTGAGTGAGCCAGCTGAGAGGTAGCTCCTCCAGCTTCAGTCAAACCTTCAGATGACTGCAGCCCTGCCCAATACCCTGACTGAAACCACAAGAGAGATCCCGAGCCAGTACCAATCAGCTAAGCTGCTCCCAAATTCCCAACAGAAACTGCGATAATAAAAGTTTCCTGTTTTAAACCACTAAATTTTGAGGTAGTTTGTTATGTAGCAATAAATAATACACTCCCACACAAAACAAAATAATACCAGATTCTTTCTTTTATTTTTAAAAGTTAAGAATGTATCATGAACTCATTTGTTATACAATACACTACTCTGGGGGAGAGGGGAGGAAGGAGTAGGTATTGAGCCATTTTGAAGATAAAATTTTCTAAATCCATTAGTATGCTTTGAAATAATGACTATCCTTTTTTGAAAGTCAGAGATTATTTTTAAAAAAAAGAAAAAGAAGTATGAGCAAACATCAACACTGTAAACTGAAGCTCAGAAATTGAATGCTGCATTTTTAATGTCCACTCGCAGTGTTCCCTGTAGCCTCTAACCTTTTCCTTAGTATAGCAAAATCATCATACTCTGGCAAAAAACTGTTTCCCATCTCTCTGTTTGACCTTGACAATTAGAGTTTAAACGAAATTCAACTGTGGGTCTCAAGAAAGCTACTGAGGAAGAAGTTATTTCCACCAACCTGGGTGCAAATATTTGGCAGACAGAGTGCAATTTTCACCATATCAGGCAAAATGGACTGGTATAAGTGTTGAGCTTCTGCTTCTTCTAGTACCTGAAAACCAATAAAATGTTATAAGTGAATAATAACCAATGAACAAATATTTGTTATTAAATTACATATGTGCTTTATATAGGATCCCATAAGAAGGCATATTATCAGCATCATTGAACACACGCACAAGTACACCAACAGGTGCAGTAAGGAACTTACAAATTCATTTCCAAATGTATGTAATTCACCTAAATGCCGTCTGAAAATGAATCGAGTATCCCAAATATGAAATATCTATCATATCACATTCACAACTAAATAAACGCTTGCATATGAAAAACAGTACCTTCTGACCTCGGTTACATCAACTAAAAACTATTAGACCACAAAGAACTCTCTCAGAAGCCCTCAAGCTTCTACAGTCAGTAATTTAAAGAAATCACCATAAAAGCCACCCTAATCGTTTCAGAGCATATTATATGTGTCAAATCTAACCTACTGGGTAGTAAACAATGAAGTTCCAGGTGACTTACAATTTCCTTTTCTAGGCACCTTTAGGAAGTTAAAACCACGATTCCCATATCATAATTTGAAGTACAAGAAAGACGACATTCATGGCCTATTTCTGTCTTTTGTAATTTCCCATCTCTTCAATGCTTTAGAAATTACTTTAGGCCATTTAATCCAACTTCTCTCTAAACATCAGAGTATTTCTTTTAAAATACTGAAAATGAAAACACTCTTAATCTAGGGATTCTATATATACAGTCAGGATTAAAGTAAATCATGTATCTATCTGAAATCACATCTGAACTAGATAGATGAGGTCTCAGTTATAATCCAGTCTGATCCTGTCATTATTAAAGAGAAAAGAAAACTGAAGCCAAGGAGGTTACCTGATTATCCTAGACTGAAAATGTCAATTAGCAACTAAATCAGAACTAGAACCCAAGTATTCTGGCCTATATTCCACAGCTCTCCCCACTTCTCTATGTAACAAATGTTTGGGATTGATGAGGATACAGACTCTTTACAAATATCTATAGATTCCCTTTGCTATCAGGAGCTAAGCTGAAATAAAGGAATATTCATTTGTCTATCTACAGCTGGACACAGTATGTGTATAAATAGAAAAAGTAGCAAAGATAATTTACATTCACTCTGGTTTTACAAGAAAATTCTAACAGGGCTTCCCTGGTGGCGCAGTGGTTGAGAGTCTGCCTGCCGATGCAGGGGACACGGGTTCGTGCCCCGGTCCGGGGAAGATCCCACATGCCGCGGAGCGGCTAGGGCCGTGAGCCATGGCTGCTGAGCCTGAGCATCCGGAGCCTGTGCTCCACAATGGGAGAGGCCACAACAGTGAAAGGTCCGCGTACCGCAAAAAAAAAAAAAAAAAAAAAGTTCTAACACTAAGAATTTTCTTTATACCAAAGCTCTAAAATCCAAACCTATGCCCACCTCCCTCTTTAAATTAGGAAAATGGGAAAATTGATATTCAGAATGAACAGAAAGATATTTGCAATTCAGAGAGTGTAGGATCCAATTAATCATAGGTATATAAAAAACAAGCAAGAATACAATTATTAATTCTGGGGAAAACAAAAAGTTGTACAAGAGTAGAAAAGGAATCAGATCTCAGATATGAACAGTGTTTTTACCATCCTACTAAAAAACCAGAATACTGATCTAATTGAAGTGAATATGATATCTACAGTGGAAAAGTGGGGAAACATAAATAAGGCTGTTAATGGTGACAGGGTTAAGTAAACAACAGCTAAATCCTAATCTTCTATAATGGGAAGTTAACACACTAAAAAAATAAATAAAGGCTAAAAGGTTCAAAGTCTCTTCATTATAAGCCTCTTTAATGCTAATAAAAAGAAAAACTAAATTAAAAAATATCATACATAGAAGGCATTCTATTTTAGAATTTTATTGTATATATTAAAGATACTTGCTTTCTTGTACCTGAAAATGCATAAAACATATTAATGTATTAAGATATTCAAATTCTTCTTATTCATAATTTATCTTTTTGTTTTTTAAAACATTTTATTTTGAAGTAATTATAGATTCACAGAAAGCTGCAAAAATAATATATGGAGGTCCGGTTTACCCCTCACCAAGTTTCCCTTAAAGGTTACATTTCAGATTAACTGTAACACAATATCAAAACCAGGTAATTAATATTGGTACAGTATGTGTGTATTGTTCTATGCTATTTTATCACGTGTACATTTGTGTAACCAAAATCAAGATGCAGAAGTGTTCCACTATAACAAAAGTCTCCTTTGTGCTACTAATTTATAGTCACACCCTCCTTCCAACCATCCCTAAGCCCTAGAAAGCACCAATCTGCTTTCCATCTCTGTAATTCTGTTGTGTTATACAAATGGAATCATATGGTGTGTGTCCTTTTAAGATAAGACTTTTTTTCACCCAGTGTAACGTCCTTGAGATCTATTCAAGTTCATGCATGTATCAACAGTTAATTCCTACTGCTGAGTAGTATTCCATAGTATGAATATACCACAGTTTGTTTAACCATTTACCTACTGAGGGGCATTTTGGTTGTTTCAAGTTTTTGGCTATTACAAACAAGGCTGCCTTTTACTTTCAACCTGCCTATACTGTTAGGTCTGAAATAATTTCTTGCAAGCAGCATATAATGTGTCAGGTTTTTTAAATCTACTCTGTAAATCGTTGTCTTTTAATTGGTGAACTTTGACATTTACATTTAATCATTGATAAATTAGAACATTTTAATTTTCTCTTTCTTTTACCTGTTTTCTTTTCCTTCATTCCTATGGGTTACTTGAACATATTTTAGAATTCCATTTTTATTTATCTAAAGTATATTTGAACACATCTCTTTGAACAGATTTTTTTTAAATTGGCTGCTCTAGGCATTCGTTATATTTAACTTATCACTGTTTCCTGGTGTCAACATTTCACATGTTGCAGTAAAGTATAGAAGCTTTACCTTTAAGGCTCTTTACCCACCCCCATTATAATTTTCTTTAATATTTCTCCACATACATTGAGAACATTTGATAGTGTTATAATGTTTGAAAATAGTGAAACAGAAAATGTCAAACACTATTTAGAATACTCAAGAAGAAAAGTCTACTATATTTTTACTCTTTCTACTGTTCTTTCTTCTCTCCTGGTGTTCCAAGATTCCATTTTATCATTTCCTTTCTGTTTCAAGAAATTCCTTCAGACATTCTTTTAGGATAGATCTATTAATGACAAATTCTCTTCCTTTCCTTCATCTGAGAATGTCACCGTTTCTCCTACAGTCCTGAAGGATATTTTCAATGGATATACACTTCTCTGTTGAAAGTTCTTTTCTCTTACTCCTTCAAAAATATGATGTCACTTCTTTCTGGCTTTCATATTTTCTGATGAGAAATCCAACAACATTCAAACTGTTTTTCCCCTATAGGCAATGTGTTATTTCTTTCTGGATGCTTTCAAAATTTTTTTCTTTGCCTTTAGTTTGAGGAAGTTTGACTATGATATGTCTTGGCATGGATTTCTTTGGGTTTATCCTGTAAGAGGTTTGCTCAGCTTCTTGATGTTTTCTGTCAAATCTGGGAAATTTTCAGCTATTATTTCTAGTTTTCAGCCACCATTTTTTGTTGTTGAGTATTTTTTTATCCCTGTCCCTTTTCTCCTCTCCCTCCAGTACTAAAAAGGCATGACTGTTAAATATTTTTTAATAGTTCCATAGGTCCCTACACTTTTTTTAATAAATTTTAATGTTTCTTGAATGTAATGTTTGCTTGTTTGACCAGTAGTACAACCAGTATAGGAAATTTAGGAATTTAATTCAGATTTTCAAGCCAATATAAACCCCAAAATTATATATACTAGACCATTATGCTATTATTATTTTCTACATTATGAGAAAATCTGAAAGGAAATATATAGTCACCAAAATTTAGACCAAAATTATTAAACCATTCTAACTTTTCTGAGTCACCTCAGAAAAAAAATGACATAAAAGTCTATTTCCTTCTGTTGTTCAGATGGATTCCTTTGTTCTTTTTTAAGTTTTCCAATTCTTTCCTCTGTCACCCCCACTCCCCATTGAGCCCATGCATTGCATTAAAAAAAAAAAATCAGGTATTGTATTTTTCATTTCTAAAATTTCCATTTGGTTCTTCTTTATAGCTTCTATTTCTTTGCTGGGACTGTCTATTTTTCATTTGTTTCAAGGAGCTGTAATTGCTTATTGAAGCCTTTTTATGATGGCTGCTTTAAAGCCCTTGTTAGATAATTCTAACATCTGTGTTATCTCAGGGTTGGTATCTGTTGATTGTCTTCACATTTCAGTTGAGATTTTCCTGGTTCTTCGTGGAGCGATTTTTTATTGAAACCTGGATTTTATGTTATGAGACTTTGGATCTTATTTAAATCTTGTTTTAGCAGGTCTTCTGGGACACAGGAAGGGAGAGCCACCTCATTGCTACCAGTCAGGAGTGAAAATTCTACTGCCCTTGTTGACTCCCAGGGCAGGGAGGGGGAAAGGCATCTTGATACCTTTGGGTTGGGGGGCGGGGGGGCAGGTGCAGAGGGTGAAAGTTCAGGCTCCCCACCAGGCCTCTGCTGATACCACCCAGGTGCCATATTTTTCCAACAGCCCCACAGACCCTAGCTGGTCAGTCTTTTCTCCACCTTTCAGAGTCTTCTTATTCTTTTATAGTGTCCTGGGTTTTCAGCTGTATTTAGTAGAGGGATAAGGAGAAGTGTCTTTCCAAACATTTTTAACCTAAAGACATTTAACCTTAAGTGTCTAAATAGGCTGACAGCTTCTTCTCCTTTGGGTACCTGTCCTTGTCTTTTAAAACTGACATACGAGTAGCTGCTGCCATGCTTTGCTGACCATCACAAGCTTTAAAATATCACTTATTTATCTCATGAAGCATTATTGCACTGGACTTCTGTCAACACTTCAGACCTATGTCTAATGTTGCTTTGAAAACACAAAAGGGAAGATAAAAAATGTCATTTGAGAACATAACCAACCCAACTACCATTTGAGATGGAATGCATAATTTAAAAAACTAGTATAATCTTATGCCCTCTCATATATTATTAGCATCTTTAAGCAAATCTTACCTTTTACAAATTATTATTTACTATTTATTAATCTGCACAATTTATTAATCTATACAATGCAAACCAAGACATTAGTATTAAAAAGTTTTTAAAATGTAAATCACTGCTTAACTTCAAGGGAAGAAGAGCCTTAAATAATAAATATTTATTTATAATATATCATATATTATATTATTTATAACGATGATGATGATTATAAGGAAATTAAGCATTTATATGATGATTAAATTCTCCCTGCCCTCTATTGGAGGGTCTGCATAATTATATATGGCAAGTCTTTGTGTGTGTGTGCATGTGTGTACATACCATCCTTTTATTCTCATCCCAAAAGTTGATTATGTATGTGTTTCACTCAGAACTGATACAAAGATTTTCAAAATTATAATGCTATTTTACCCATTTCCTCTCTTTAGACTATAAAGTTGTTCATCCATTCAACTAACCAGTAAATTTAAGTATCTATTATATGCCAGACACTGTGCCAGGACTGACAACAGAACTGTAAACAATAACAGACATGATCACTGACCTCATGAATCTCAAAGCAGAAAGTCCTATGCTCTTTCTGTGATCCCCTCAATATATCAGCCTTCACCTTGAAGGATAGTAATTATTGCAATTTCATCACAGTGGTCATGGAGAAGTTATCATTCTTCCTTAGCAGATGGAAGCATTAACAAACTACTAAAATAGAGCAACTTAATTTGTCAAATGTCAAAACATGATGAATGATTTAAATATCTAGAAGCTTACATATAGAAAAGAGATTTGTACTTCTTTCTTCTTTCTTAGAATGCTTGATCAACTAAAACTAAATCTGTGAACTGTGCTCTAATACTAAAGGCATATTCATGCGTGACTAAGTACAGTGCCTGGCACACAGACAGTACTAAATAAATAATACTACTGAACTTTGAATGGGGAAGTGAAATCTGTAGCCGGTAAAATCAGAAAACTAGTGATATTTTAGTGAAGGAGAATATTTCCATAGATCTACTTCAAAGAGTTCATAGGAAACAGCTTTTTAATCAGTCACAAATCAACAAATATAATAAACACCTCAAGTCACTCCATGTTATCTATTGATGTAAACCTAGGTAGATCCTAGTAAAAATTTTTAAAGTTACTAATACTCTTTTTTAATAAAAAATTTCAAAAAAGTTTATACAAAAGGTCTAGAACAATAAATTTTATGAAATAATTTTTTAACATAAAACATGTATCATCCCAAAATCTAAATAGACATGGTGAAAAACCTCATAGTCCTATGATCCTAAAGTTAATATAACCATTTAAGTGTTTGTTACACTTAGGTATTTGTTTTCCTTCTCACACAGAAAAAATTACTTAAAATCACGTTACTCTAACAATTCTGTATAATTTTTTCATTAGACAAAAGAATTTTCCACTTTGCTGTGTAGTCTTCATAAACATCACTAGCAACAAAATGTTTTTTTAAAAAGTCATGTATTTTCACTGTAGCAAATTAACATAAACAAAAAGAAAATAAATACCACCCACAAACCCACTATCAATATATATACTGCTAACATTTTGGCATATATCCTTCCAGTCTGTATTTTGTTTTCATTTACATAGTGGACATTTTCCCGTGTAAATAAATATAATCCTATATCACCATTTTCAGTAGCTGAGTATTATTAACAATTTGGACACACCATACCTTATTTCCCTACCTAATTCTGTTATGATAGATTTACAGGTTGTTGCCAATTTTCCACTCTTGAAATTACCATTGCAATGAATATCCTTGTACATACATCTTTCTGCAACTATTTGAATATCTCTATAAGTGAAAATGCTATATCAAAAAGCATAGGCTTTTTTTTTTAAAGGTTTTTAATATATGCTGTCTAATCACCTTCCAGAAAGGTTCTATCAATTTATATTCTGGTGCTGTATATGAAAGTACTCAACTCCATACCTTACTAATACTGTGAATTCTCGTATTCTTGTTTTATTCACAATCTGATAGACTAAATTGACACCACTATTATTTTAATTTATGTTTATTTAATTACTAATGATGTTGAACTTTTTATCCCCGTGTATACAAACTCCTCTGTGATGAGCCTTAATCCTTCTTTTCTATTAATTTTTAAGTAATACGTGGATACATTCTTGCCTTAAAAATGTCAAACCATTCAGATGAAGTCAAAGCTCTTCTTAACCACAAATCCCCAATTCCAAACTACTTCTCAGACAAACAGATGCTTGTCTCCTTCCCAAACTACTTCTAAGCATTTCTACATATGTGCATACAGAAATTTAGCTTTCTGTTACATTAATTTTTAAACTAAATGGTATACTATATTTTTTGCAACTTGTTTTTTGCCTTAAGAGAAAGCCTTAGAAGTCTTTCCCCGTAATAGAATAAATGCTATACAGTATTTTCCACAGTATGGATATACAATTTTAACCATTCCTTATTGATGGCAATTAACTTTCCCAGCATTATGAAAAATTTCAAAAATACAGCAAAGCTAAAATAACTATACACTGAACACCCATAAACTCATTTTCTACAGTTAACATTTTACTCTATTTATTTTTGTCGCATATCTATCCATCCATCAATCCATTTTTTAAATGCATTTTGAAGTAAGTTGGGGGCATCAGTACATTTCACCCTGACCACTTCAGCCTCCATATAAATATAATTTAACATTTGTTTACAAGTTTTTTCATTTTGAGATAAAATTTACATTCAATGAAATGAACTAACCCTAAGTGTACCATTCAATGACATTTTACAAATGCATACACCTACATAAACTAAATCCCTATCAAGACACAGGATATTATTATACTATCACCCTAGAAGGTTCCCTCATGCCCCTTCCCAGGCAACTTTCCCACATCTGAGAGACTACCACTGTTCTAAATTTTCTTCTACCATAGATTAGTTTTGTCTCTTGTAAAACTTCATATATTGGAAACATGTGACATGTACTATATTATGTAAGGCTTTTTTTTTCCCCTCAGCACTGTGCTTTTGAGATGCATCTGTGTTGTGTGTATCAGTGATTTTGTTCCCTTCTATTATTTTATTCTATTGTATAATTATACCACAATTTGTTTATTCATTCTCTTGTTCATAGACAACTGCACTATTTCCAGGATTTGGCTATTATAAGTAAAGCTGCTATAGACATTCTTCTATAAACACAGGATTTTTTGTGTATACGTATATTAATTTCTCTTGGGTAGGTTTAGAAAGGAAATGAAATGCATAGGTCATAGAGCAGGTATATGTTTAGTTTTCTAAAGAACTGCGAGACCTTTTTCCAACGTGGTAGTACCATTTTACAAACCCAACAACAAAGTATGAGAGTTCCAGTTGCTCCACATCTCTAGCTACATTTATTCATTTTCGTTTTAGCCCTTCTAGTGCCTGTGCACTAATACTTCATTCTAGTTTTAACTGGCATTTCCCCAATGACAAATGACACTGAGCATATTTTAATGTGCTAATTGGTCATTTGTATATCTTTCTTTGTGACCTGTCCTTTAAACTCTTTTAATTTTTTTTAATGGGGTGGTTTGTCTTTTTTTTTTTTTTTTTTTTGGTACACGGGCCTCTCACTGTTGTGGCCTCTCCCATTGCGGAGGACAGGTTCCGGACGCTCAGGCCCAGCGGCCATGGCTCACGGGCCCAGGCGCTCCGCGGCACGTGGGATCCTCCCGGGCCGGGGCACGAACCCGCGCCCCCTGCATCGTCAGGCGGACTCTCAACCACTGCGCCACCAGGGAAGCCTGGTTTGCCTTATTTTTAAATTGAGTTCTTTATATATTTTAAACATAAATCCTTTGTCAGATAAATATATATGCTTTGCAAATATTTTCTCCTTGTCTTTAGCTTGTCTATTCATTCTCTTAATGTCTTTTGATAAGTATTTAATTTTTTTCTTTTATGTTTAATGCTTTCTGTGTCCTAAGAAATCTTTGTCTATCCCTAAGTCACAAAGATGCTTTCTTCTAGAATCTTTATGGTTTTAGTTTTTGTATTTAGTTATTTTCTATGTATGCTGTATACAAAGAGTTGAAGTTCATTTTTTTCCCCCATAAAGAAACCCAATTTTCCCAGCACCATTTGTTGAAAGATGTTTCTTTCCCCCATCGATTGCTTTGGCACCTTTGTTGAAAATCAAATGATTGTATAAGTATGGGTCTATTTCTGGGTTTTATGGGTTTTCCAGTGATCAATTTGATTCTTATGCCAGGACCACACTATATTAGTTTCCTTGGGCTGCTGTAACTATCACAAACTGGGTGGCTTAGAAAAACAAAGATTCATTCTCTCACAGTTCTGGAGGCCAGAATTCTGAAATCAAGGTGCTAACAGGGTCATGTTCCCTCTGAAGGCTCTCAGAAAGAATCCTTCCTTGCCTCTCCCAAGCTTCTGGTGCCTATGGGCAATCCTTGGAATTCCTTGGCTTTCAGAAGCTTTCAACAAATAGTGGCTACTATTATGGTGATGATGCATATTGTACCCTCTGCCTTGTTTAACCTTTTACTACAGTTAAACCACTAATTATGTGTCAAGACTAAGTTCACATCTCCTTGTGAAGAAGCCTCCCTTGACTTTCCTAATTCCTTCTTCCTCATGTGACTCTATAGTCACATGCACATACCTGTAGTACAGCACTTATTATGGTTTATTATAATTATTTATTTACATGTTCTTCTCCTCTCCTTCTCTAATCTGTGACACTGCAAAAGCAAGGATTGTATTTCATACATCTTGTATTCCAGTACCAAGCATAGTATTTAGTACTCGTTATTATTTGCTGAATAGAGTTGATGAAAATTTTAAAATTACATTTTATCCTGCAAGCATCCCTGCAGAACAGAAAGCAGAAGGACATCTGGAGAAACTGAAGCTCAAAGAATGTAAAGCCAATTTCCCACATTCAAACTTAATGGCATACATCCGGACTAGAGGCCAGGACTTTCCTTCCCAGGTTCACAAGGAAGGGTATTTTAGAGAATGGAGCACTTGGCCAAGAAACTGGAATGGAATGATAAGGATAATTCGAACTCTGTTTACCTTACAGAGTTATGAATGCTCAGCTACAACCGTGTTTTATGAATTCTAAAGCCCCATATATAAATGCAAAGTATTATTATCTACTGGGCCAGTAATTTATGCCCTTTCTGGAGCCTCCTCTTTCTTTCAAGACCCCCCATATCAATTAACTGCCAGTCCTACTGACTGATCCAGCGGCGTCACATATTCATTACCTCCTCTTAATCACTACTAAACTACCCTGACTCAGCCCCTCATCCAGTCTCACCAAGATTACTACAGTAATCTAACTGTTGCCCTGCCGCTAGCCCACCTTCAGTTTTAGCCCAAGTACACCCTGTTCCACTTGAAAGCTTTCAATGGCTTTTCCTTGCCTTTTCAGTACAGTACAAATCCTTCAATTAATAATCAAGCTATCTGGCCCTAGATGCTTATCTAGTCTTACTTAGGGCTCTCTCTGTCTCTCAAACTACCTTTTGTGCATTTTACATACTAGACATTTCAGCAATTTACTCTTCTCTAGCTCCTACCTGTGCTTCCACAAATACAATCTGTGCTACGCCTGGAATATCTTTCCTACTCTAAAACTTACCTAACCTTTTAATGTCTTACTCAAACAATACACTGCTTCAAAGTCTATCTAAATGGACGTACCAACTAGAAGGTAACTCTTCCTCTTATAATTTAATTGTCTGTTTTTTCACAAGACACTTAAGACTTCCTGCTTTATGTTGTAGTTATTTATGGACATGCATTCTAGAGTTTACTAGAAGTTCCTTGCATACAAGATTGACATTGATTCACTATGCTAGAACATACTCATATGTAATGTTCTCAATAAAAATATTTGTTAAATTAACTGACACTTTCTACCACAGCTAGGTAATTTTACCAAGCTCTCCCTCTTCCTTCTCTCTACTGCCTATCAGAATCTCCCTCGAGAGGTTTTTTATTTTTTTTTTTATTTTTTTTTTTAGTAAATTAAACTGCATATGAACTGAGTTTTCTATAAAACACCTAAAAAACTTACTGGAACTACCTCCAGAGCTTCCCAAGATCGAGAGACAGGTTCATATTACAAAGATTAAAAAGAAAGAACATAAGTCAGAATTATTAAGATCTTTCAGATCCACCTCTTCTTCAGGCATGTTTTTAGACTACAAAAATTAAACATTAGAGCAAAAAAATAATTATAGCACTAAGTTATGTAAGGATAAAAAAATCAACTGGAGAAGGTGAATGTTTCTAACATTTACTTGTGCACAATTCAGGCTGACACTTTGAAGAGAAGAATGTGACAGCTTACAAGAAAACAAACTCACTCATTCCCCTTAATTTCTGAAAGCTCATGCAAGTCTGACAAGCCAACCACAGGGTGATCTCTCAAGTGTATCACTCATGACAATTATGGCTTTAATAAAAATGTTCTCCAAATTTTAATAAAGTCCAATTGGTTTTCAGGAAATAGCCAGTCTAGTATTTTCACATTTAAGAAGGCACATTTCACAAATTAGTGAACTAATTTCTGGACTTAAATAAGACTTCCAAAAATTTTATATTATGGCAACAAAAGAGGTACAAAATGAATATGGTGGCGAGGCAAGGTGATGTGCTGAGAAGCCACCCTGTCTCTCTATCGTCCCTTAGTTTGGTTTTCTCTTCAAACAGCTATTAAGAGCTTCCTAAGTAATTTTCAAAATGCTATGACTCAAACCTGAGAAGCACTGATGAAGATCACAACTCACTAGAAGCACTTGAAATCATCTGTTTTAAGGATAATACAAAAGATCCTTTGAAGTATGTGCCCTGTAACTTACACTAGAAATAATCTGTATTTGTCATTAAATTAACAGCTGTTTAATATGGGATAAACCAGGTTGCTATACACTTCCTTTTTCTCCCCATCAATGGGTGCCAGCAGGAGTAAAAGAGTGCCAAGCATTAGAATCTCCTTTTATTCTTTTCTTCCCCCGCCCAGGGGAATGAAGGATTTATTACTTGCAGCAAGTAAGGAGAACATTGGGATCTTTCCCAAAGCAGTGTCTCTAGAATCAAAGAGATTCTTAACCTCCAATCCCATAGCCAAACTCTTATTAGCCAGTAAAGGGAAGAGGAAGTAACGATGAAGTGAGAAAGAGCCCTTTGGCAGGTTACCTCAACTCCACTTCCACTCTCCCAATCCTTGTTCTGTTTCTCAGGACAGAACTATGAACTAGTTTCTCACTTCAGGAAACAAGCCATTAGTGGCTTAAAATTCACAGACTTTTGTAGAGGGGTGTGGAAATTTCACCATCATATACTCCAAAACACAAATAAGTGACAACTAATTTGGGAACACAATCACTTTAGGAAGAATACCATCACCCAGTTCTTGAAACAAAATATGCCTCTAATCAAAACCAGTCACACTATTTCCTATACAAATTTCATTAGATTAAACATGAAGAACAAAATTGTGTAGGTTTATGACACATGAAGGAAGCTCTTCTCTAAACAGTAATCATTATCTTTTTTCATGCTAATAATAAAATGCACAAATTATTTTTGCCTTAGAAGGATAAAACATAATAACACACCCTTATTATCCTCTGTCTCCTAGAAGAATTTACTTCTCAATACCATCATGGTAAATGATTATTCTTTAGGGAATGATCTCAGACTAGCACAAGATGCTCTGATAGGTCTTTCTCATCTCTCACTCCTATTACTGTATGACTACATGGCCATAACCATCAATCACTCTAGCAAACAGCACCAAACCACAATGCTATTACACACAAGCCAACAGATATTTTCAATACCATATAGTCACACTATTATCCATCTTATATAGACAGGCAATCAAACTCAGCATGACAAGATTTCAGAGAAATAGCTAATGGTTAATGGAAGTTTTCTCATCCTGGAAGCAAAATGGACTTAATTTGTCTGAGAAATATAAGTGAACAATAACTTCATTCTTTTACTATAGTTAACAGTTTTAAATTTAGTAAAAATATTTTTGAACTATAAGAAATACTTTAAAATTACTTATTTTTACTTTTACCTAATTTTTAAGATAGTTCAATGACAGCTTCTCGCACTCACACCACTAGGAAAGTAATTTGCCATGCGAATCAAGTAATGTGCATACCTACATATTATAACACTTAATTCTTAAATTATCCAGTATGAATAGTCAATATTATAGTCCAAACTTCACTCTTATTAATAAGGCTGAAACAAACATATTTCCCAAAAGGTTTGAGGGCACCCCCTGGTGGCAGACTTTGGGGAGGGGGGAAAAAACCCACAAATACCATTACAATGAAAATATCTTTTTAAGAAATTGACCAAGTTCTACTCAGCAACTCTATTATTACAGGTAACATCCAATCTAGAAAAAATTCAAAATGTGATCAAAGAATGTTGGGAAATCTCTGAAGTTCCCTGTGAGGAGATCTGACCAGTACCAGCTCCTAGGTAGCAGGACTAGCAAGATGTCTGATGCAGAAGAAAACTTAGAGATGATCTCATCCAGGGCAGAACAGAACTTTCTACACTGTCCAAGACGGTAGCCACCAGCCACATGTGTTGACTGAGCATGTGAAATGTGGCCTGTGTGACTCAGCAGCTGCATTTCAAATTTTATTTCATTTTAATTAGTTTCCATGTAAATAGCCACATATCGCTATTGGCTTATTGTTTGGACAACACAAATCTAGTCCTACTCTTTACTCCACTCCAATGAAATAGAAATAGTCACCAGAGCAATTCAAGGAAGAGCCAAAGGTTCCCAGACACATGTACAGCTGGATGGTGCAAATATATATAATTGGACCTGCACCATTTTGTTTGGGGATTCTTAAATGCACCTAATTTTATTCCATTGCATTGGATTACTTTTTGGTAACTGCAATTCATTTGAAAATACAGATGAGTTTGAAAATGGTAAAATATCCCTTTTGAAATAATTTTTGGCTTTAAGACATGTGACGACTGGTACACCAGTTAGCTACATCAAATAAAACGGATTACGAGCTCAGGTTCAATTTATCATCTGGGGCATTCATTCTTTTCTCACATAGAGAGAATAAAAAGGTAAACGAGCCCCTGAACTGTGAATTAGCTAAGCTCAGAAATCCAAGAAAGAGAACAGCCCAATTGATCCAGCCTCTACTTTATACTTAACTCAAGTTAGGCATATTGTTAGTAGTATGTTGACATTTAGTTCAAGCATATATTGAGTGTCCACTTTGCCCACGATGCCATATTGAGCACTGTGAGGAATAAACACAGTGCTCAATATGCGCACTGTGTTTAAATAAATAAAAGTAAACAACGCAAAGCGAGGTCTCTGTCCTCCAGAAACGTACTACTTTTTAGGGTAAAAATGCCATATAAACAGACATAAGGGTTATGTGTACATGCCTCATCTTTTCTCTCTACCAACTGCCAATCTCAAATGGTCAACTGTCACTTTACACAAATAATTCCTAAATCTTTCAGTAAGAGGCTGTGGCTTAAGACCCACATTTCTGTGTGCTGATCTACTCTCCTTAAGTATACTGAAGTTAGTTCAAGAAACACTTACTGAGCACCAGCCATAAGCTAGAAAACACTAAGATGCCCTGGAGAGGTTCAGCCTCATGAAGGATGCAGACATTTTATAGAAAGATCATGCATTATGTGGCAAGCGCATGGAGGCAGGCACAGGTACTACTGTGAGCACAGAGTGGAGTCTTTAGTAGAGGCTGGGAGGACAGAAAAGAGTTCCCAGAGGAGATAAAGACTGAGCTAAGTCTGGAAGGATGGATTAAGAACAAGCCAACAGCATGCCAGAGAATCTTTAGGAATTCAGTCATTAGAATATCAGTTATGGAGAAGCTCAGCATCAAGTGATGCTGGAGAAATGGGTAGAGGCAAGGCCAGGGAATACCATAAACATCATCCAACAGAACTGAAAATAGATGAGGTGCCACATAGGGTTTGAAGATATATGCTTCAGATAGCTCACTGTGGGTGAGGAGCATGAAGGATGGATTTGAAGGGAGCACCACTGAACATGGGGGTCAGCTGGATGACTGCTGCAATATACCATCTGAGTCATGATGACAGCATGGATTAGACAAGTATAACAGAAATAGAGGTGAGCCTCAAGAAGTGTTTAGGAAGTAAATTTATTATGTCTTAATATAAGAAGCTGACAGAGAGAAGGAGCTTAAGATAAAGATTTGAGTGTGCCCAGCATTAAGTGGTATTTAAAGCTCTTGGCACTATGTTAAGTGCCAAGGAGTAACTAGATTTAAAAGGCAGACTACAGTTGACCCTTGAACAACACAGGAGTTAGAGGCACCGACCCTCCGCACAGCCGAAAACCTGCATATAATTTATACTTGGCCCTGTGTATCCACGGTTCCCCCATATCCATGGTTCTGGAATAGTACCTGTCCCTCAACTTTTTACCTTGCCTGAAGGAGTTTTTCCTCTCGGCAGTTCTTCCTTCTCAAGTAGAACCTGTTAGAATGAAGAGGAGGAGCTGTTATTCTCCTCAGCCCCCACCGCTAATTCCTTCAGATTCTACCAACTGTTGATCGCACAGCACTGTAGTACTTACTATTGAAAAAAATACACGTTATCAGTGGACCCACGCAGTTCAAACCCATGTTGTTCAAGGGTCAAATGTGCAGGTACCAGGCTGGGCAGGAAAAGACAGGAAGGCAGGAAAAAGCCAATAGATTACAACTGTTTTGCAAGGTGTGTTCCATGGGACATTACCTACGAGGGAAATCATAAGCCGTTACACAGAAGGAGGCTTTGTTTATAAATAAGTTTGGGGAAAATGTTTAGTTAACCAAAACTAAGCAGATTTCTTCACTATAAGACTCCTCAGAACTATGCCCAGTAGGAGGACATAACGTGTAGCAAACTAACTTGACCATTCAACCCTTTATTTAAAAGTATTAGAACAACACAACCTGGAAAACAGTGGCCCAAAAGAAAAGGGATGGAAGCAGTAGCCTTAAAAACAGAAAGTGCTATAGGAATAAGTGAGTAGAAAACTAGGAGGCTATGGTAGGAAAGAAATGCAGAGTTAATGATGTTAGAGAAGGAACTGGCCCAGGGCATAACCAGATCCAATTTGTGATCATAGGTTAATACAGTAGAGAGTCTCACATATAGGTTTGAGTCAGACTAGTTCATAGGTCATCAACATGATTATCAACCGAACAAAGGCTGTTGGATGTTGGTAGGTACCCTCCCTAAGTCAGTGCTTTTAATGATGCCAGATCTAAGGCCATAGGCCACTAAAGCCACCTTTTTTTAAGAGGATTTTTCCCAGGCTCCTCTTCTTTGTACTTATAATTCAAATCTTTGACCTTTTCAGGCCTCCCTTGATTTAGTTAATTGGTTTCTAGGACAATTCTGTCCCTTAACTGAATCATTTCCAGCTGACCTAATGTTTGGTCAGTATGTTTGACTGACTCGGTTCCTCTCTAGGTGCTAAGTCAAAGGCTAGCTCTGATGGCATGCACCACAGGGCACAGATAAGAGGAGACCCACCTCAGCCCAGCTCTACAGATATCAGCCTGGGTTTTCACAGATCTAGGTCATGGCCAAACAATTTAACAATGAGCTGTGACAGGGCGAGAGAGAGTCATGGACATATACACACTAACAAACGTAGTAAGGTAGATAGCTAGTGGGAAGCAGCCGCATGGCACAGGGATATTGGCTTGGTGCTTTGTGACAGCCTGGAGGGGTGGGATAGGGAGGGTGGGAGGGAGGGAGACGCAAGAGGGAAGAGATATGGGAACATATGTATATGTATAACTGATTCACTTTGTTAGAAAGCAGAAACTAACACACCATTGTAAAGCAATTATACCCCAATAAAGATGTTAAAAAAAAAAAAAAAAAAAACAATGGACAGGAATCAGCAGTGGGGGCTGAGGAGAAAAACAACTCCTCCTCTTCATTCCAGCAAGTTCTACTTGAGAAGGAAAAACTGCCAATAGGGAAATCTCCTTTAGGCAAGGTAAAAAGTTGAGGAACAGGCACTCTTCAAGGAGAGGTTTGAGAAAGATGGTACAGTAGAGCAGTTCTCAAACTTTCACATCTATCAGAATTAGCTAGGGGATTGTTAAAGCAAAGATGGCTGGGCCTCACCCCCAGAGCTTCTAATTTGCAAGGTTCAGGGTAGGGCAGGAGAATTTACATTTCTAACAAGTTCCCAGGTGATGCTGCTGGATCAGGGACCAAACCTCGAGAACCACTGCAGAAGAGCAGGGTTACCTGATCTAGGCACTACTGACCTTTTGGGTTGCATAATTCTTTGTCACCGCGAGTGTCATCCTGTTCATTGTAGGATGTTTAGTGGCATCCATGCCCTCTACCCACCAGAAGCCAGTAGCACCTCTCCCCCAGTTGTGAGAATCTAAAATGTCTCCAGACCTTGCCAAAGGTCCCCTGGGAAGCAGAATAACTTACTGATGAGAACTACCACAACAGATTATAGTCGTTAAGAGCTAAGACTCTGGAGTGAGTGGCACCTGGGTTGAAATCCTGGCTTCATCACTTGAACAAACTACTTAAACTCTCTAAGCCTTGAATTTTTAGTTGTTCATTTGTAAAATACAGTGTCTATATAATGGGGTATTTGTGAGAATCAAATGAGATAAAATATACTGCTTACACTGTATTTAGTACATAGTAAAGATGTCAATAATAAGCACCACCACTGTCTCTACCACAGATAACCAAGTAGGATGTCGCATCAAACACTGAGGAGATTATCTACAAGGTGAACTTTGTAGAAGGGGTAAGTCCAGGAGGAGACAGGGTTAAGCCTGGAATGGATAAGGGTTTGCATATGACGTGAAGATAAAATGGTCTGCAGCTTAAGCAGTCGGCCAGGAAAAAGGAAAGGGTTAAAAAAGGAACCAAAAGTCAACCATGGGGAAAGAGGCTATTTATATGGCTGCTCAACCCAGTGTGCTGTGACAGTAAGGACTTTTAAATTCCACTCCCAATGGAAGAAGATGCTCTGGTTCTATAGATAGAATGTTTTGTCCCCCCAAAATTAGTATGCTGAAACCTATTCCTCCAATGTGGTAATATTTGGAGGTGGGACCTTGGGGTGATTAGGTCATGAAGGTGAGGCCATCTTAAATGGGATTTAGTGCCCTTATAAAAGAGACCTCAGAGAGCTTTCTTGCTCCTTCTACCTTGTGAGGACCCAGCAAGTAGACAGCCATCTATGAATCAGGAAGCAGGTCCTCACCAGACACTGAATCTGCCAACACCTTGATCTTGAACTTGCCAGTGTCCAGAACTGTGAGAAATAAATCAACCACCCAGTCTATTCTGTTAAAACAGCCTGAATGGATTAAGACACCTTGTTTATATCTAAGCTGGGCTTCCCAGGGCTAAGGTGGATTAGACCAATAGCATAGCTTGGGAGTACATTTGAAAATATTCCATATTTCACTACACTGGAAATGGTTCTTCTTGTAGAAAATGTTTTTGTAGTGCTTTTCATGTAATCAAAGAGCAACTGAGGCAACAAGGTACTATGCCACTCGGCTTACTAAAAACTTCTTTAACACTGTAAAGAATAATTGCTCTGACAGCTTAGAATCTGACTGCCCCGTGCAGTTAATCATTACTTGTCATTACCATAGCAATAAATCATGGATGAGTATTTTTCACAATTAGTACCAAAAGTAAAATGTGGAAAGAGCTATTGGCTCAGTCCTCTAAGATGCAGCCACCACGCGGCTACCATGGCACTAATGGTGTACCACTCCCTGCATCACGAGGACAATGGACCTATTCAATGGACCTAATTAGTCTTTACTACCGAGTTTACCGCACTGTTTATACAGGCTACACATGGAAACAGTATATAAATTTGAAAAACAGATTTATATTGTTTTTATTTCCTCTTACTATTTTTATCTTCAGGTAATATATACTACGAAAATCCTTCTAGTGTTAAATATGAGATCTTATATGTGGATAAAAGTGTTACGAGGAGCTTAACCAAAAGGAATACAGAATTTATTTTTAATGACTAGGAGCATAAGATGAGTAAATAATCTGAGAAGTAATCTAACAGGATTTATAAATCAAGGTATGGTGTCAAATTGCATTGAAAAAAAGAAAACAGCTCAGAGCTAGTTGATAGAGATATAAATCACAGGAGAGATTAGAACATGAAATTATTATCACCCCTCCAACAGAGTAGATTTCTAGATAATGAAATCAATGACACAGCAACATTTAAAGGTAATGGCTTCCATAGCTATTTGAACAGAGTAGGTAGGGTTGGAGTTACAGGACATTAATGTACTAGATTAATTTCATCATTAGAATACAGGAGGAATTCTACTAAATAAATTTTCACTTTTGGATGTCTATAATTTCCATCCTCCTTGTCCTCCACACACATAAATACAACACAGTGTTTCACAAACACATAATAACAACTCTAATTTCATCAATGATCTAGTGCATAGAGGGCTCAACTGAGACTAATTATCCATTATACCTCAGCAAGTTTATAAAGCAACGTGCCTAGTTCCAATTGGAGCGATTAATTCTATGAGAGCTGCACTATTTAAAATAAATCATGAATGAGACCCTCAACATATGCTCCAACCCAAAGGATACATTAACCAAACCAAGGAGGAAGTCCACATATTTCACACAAATCTAAAATTTAATATTTTTCTGACTCTGATTAGCTTTCTTTTGGCTCCTGCAGTTCTCATGAATTAAATCAAGTCAAGCTGTAAAAGCAATGCAGACCTTATTGATTCTAGAGACTGTGAGTCACTAAGGGAAGAAGTCCAAAAAGGTTAAATTTCCACTGAACTCCAAACCAGAGGTTCGAAAGCTAGAGGAATAAAGACATTAGCTGTAGTCTTGTGAAACATTCAAGGCTGCTTTCATTTGATTAGGAATTTGCTACAGGCTCTTTATGACAAAACTAACAAGGATACTTTAAATCGTTTAAGTTTTGAAGAAACGTCCAGAAATAGATTCGTTATGAAGAATTCCACTTGGAACTGGAAGCTAAGGAGTAATGTGTTTATATACATTCAGAAACTTACTTCTGCACTATTAAAAAAAAAAAAAGGCTATTGTGAAAGCCCACAATCTTTACTGGTTATTGGTTAATGACATTTGTTCTGATTTGAAACAGTGGTTAACAACATGTTGCCTTACCTCAGCTTTTCCAAAACTAGTCTAAAAAACACTAATGTTCCATGAAACATTTATAGAGATTGTGGTGATGGGGGGTGGGGTGGGGGTGGGGGTAGGGGTGAGGGAATGGAGAGAGAAAAAAGAAAAAAATCCTATAATATTTTTGTTCTAAAATTTTTTTCTTATATATATGTGTGTATATATATATTTTTTGGCTGTGTTGGGTCTTCGTTACTGCACATGGGCTTTCTCTAGTTGCTGCAAGCAGGAGCTACTCTTCATTGTGGTATGCGGGTTTCTTCTTCTGTGGTGCGCGAGGACTTCAGTAGCTGTGGCACGTGGCTCAGTAGTTGTGGCTTGCCTGCTCTAGAGCACAGGCTCAGTAGTTGTGGCGCACGGGCTTAGTTGCTCCGCGGCATGTGGGATCTTCCCGGACCAGGGACCGAACCCGTGTCCCCTACATTGGCAGGCGGATTCTTAACCACTGTGGTTAAGAGCACCTAGAACCTGCACACCTAGAGCCCGTGCTCTGCAACAAGAGAAGCTACTGCAGTGAGAAGCCAGTGCACTGCAGCAAAGAGTAGCCCCCGCTTGCCTCAACTAGAGAAAAGCCCAGATACAGCAACGAAGACCTAGTGCAGCCAAAAATAAAATAAACAAAATAAATAAATTTAAAAAAATATTTTAACATACAAAAAAGTATTAAGTACATTCGATATAGTTATTATTAGATAAGCTGTCCATAATACTATGGCACGCACCAGAAAGCCAGGAAGTCTGAAAGACACCACTTACGTATGAATGCACATATGACGCCCAAGTGATGCATAAACATACAACTATTGCATTTTATGCTACTTAATGACAGGTGACTTACACTATGATTTTTGCCTAATAATTTCAATATATTATATTTTAACTTTTTATCCCATAATAAAGATATAAGTCAAAACAATTCCATCTAGCCATTACTTTATATATGTGAGATAACTTTCTCGGTAATCCATTTTAATACAAGCTTATATTTGTTTTCCCTGAGTTTCTATTGTTGTTCTGTCAATAATGATAATTTTTAAGGTTTCTCATGGTCACGTGAGTTCAAAAATGTCATTTTAGTTAAACATGGCTATAACAGCACACGTCTCAATTTTTGGGACAAAGAATTCTGATATACCTGTTTTTTAAATGTAAAACTACACAAAAAGAACTCTGAAGGAAAAGATGACTTAGGCATAATAGTTTGCTCCACTTAGTGCACATCCTTCAAAACTCAATACGACACCTATTTACCTTTTAAAATTAAGTAGTACATAAGCAAGAATGCAAGTTCATTATTGATAGATTTACACATCCTCATTTACAGGAAAAGAGGCTTTACACAACCTTTCTCTGACAAGTCATAGGACACGAGCAGACAGGACAATACATACTCAATATTTTAATAACTACAGCAAAGGCAAGAGATGCACAATTACCGAGTTGCCATAAAGAATTTACTGTGTACGTATGACTTGAGGTATAAACTTCATGCTGTATTTATTAAAAAAAAAAATAGTGGCTTCCAAAGAGGAATATATTTCTAGCCTAACCACAACAATAAAACCTTTGAACTTTGAAGTTTAAATTTTTCCATTTTTTATTTTAAATGATCTCCCATTCCTGTACTCCTATCTCTCACTCTCCACTTTTAGCAATCACAGATGTAAAAATAAAACAACAACAAAAACAAAATACCTGATTTTGGTATTTATGAAAGGCTTTATGGATAAACTAACTAACATAAGTGAGGAAATAAGAGACCTACTCATTCCTATCTTTTCTATTCCAGACATAAAACTAAACATGGAAAGGAAGATGAAATCGTCACCAAAAACCTTAGGTTTCCTTTCAACAACTATTCCATTTACTGAAAAAGTTCACTATACAAACCAATTTTAGAATTTAAAGTTCTTTATTTTGACAATTACATTTATTGTGAAATAAATGTTCAAAAAGTACACAAAATATATATGGATGGCCTAATGAATAATTATAAGGCAAACATCCATTTTTTAACTAGCATCCAAGTCCAGAAATAGAAGCCAGGATCACAGAAACAGAAGTAACCACTCTTAACATACGCCATCCCCACACCCCTCTTCCATCACTATGGCCATAATGTGCTATGTAAATTTCACAAGTTAGTTCACTGAGAATGAAAAGAAATAGTGCCACAGTTGTTGTAAGAGGGAAGTATTTAAAATATGTCTAAAATGTATTAATAGAGAAACTTTCTTAATATATAGGACATTCTGTTAAACTTTCCTGTGAAAAATGTCAGCAGTAAGTATATCGATTCAGTTAGAATACGAATTATAGAAGTGTTTGAATTTAATTTTGTGGAACACCACCCAGGAGGGCCATAAAACACAGATTATTTGTTCCTAGCACTTCCAACAGCTGGCAGGGAGGAAAACTAATATTAGCATTCAAGATGCAAAAAACACTAAATAATGGCCATTTCAACTCAGTAGCACCTAAATATTTAACTATGATTTACAAAATAACAGGTTGATTTCTGTGATCTTTGCTGGTCTCTGAAAAAACTTTTTAAAAAGCTTAGGCAGTACTCCTTGCTTTTATCCTAAATAAGGATGCTCAAAAGATTACCAGGATTCTGGGTCTCTTACTTCTTGCTCTCAATACTAGCATTTAGGTAATGACTGTAACATGGAACCACACTAAATGACTGTTGATATTAACACCTCCTGTTCTAAAGTAGTATGGGTTACAAAACCTATTACTCACAGAACCAGCCAAAGCAAAGTTTTAAGGAGATAAATGTTAACAGCCCCAAAATCAACTTAACTGTAAAATATTAAAATTGATATGATATTAAATTTAAACTTCATTTTTTTCTTTAGCAAAACAAGTTACTCAGAGCTGGGTGTGACATTTAAGTAAAGAATTCCCAAATACTGTTAAAAGCAACATTTAAGAGCCCTTTTAAAAGAAGCATTCTTACTCCAAAATGTGGACACAGACAATACAAAGCAAATAGAATTCACTTATAATTTAAAACCTAGCCAAACAACTGCTTCCCTTGCACTAAAGATCTGTTTTTACTCCTCCAATCCCACCACATATGTATCTAATACTTACTTCTCAATAACTCCTGCAATCCTGGGCAATGTTATCCCTGTGGGCTGTGACATGGTAAAGTTCTATATTAATACCTTTGGAAGTTTGAAGGACAGAAAAACACACAACTGTATTAAATATCCAAGGTCTACTGTTAAGTACATTGACAATGCACAAACAACAGACAGTCATAGGGACGAACATCCTTAAATCTCTAGACATGCTTTACACAAAGAGACTTCCTTAAATCTCTAACACTGGAATGGCTAAGCAAATGACATATCATTTGATGGAATATTATGCAACCATTAAGACTAAAAATGATGAAGCTATGTAACACAGCTTTATAATATATCATAAAATATTTTAAATATACTTTTATATCTAGATATAACTATAAAAAATAGAGAGAGAGAGACAAAAACTTAAAGAAAACAATAAGAAATGAGTATTTGGTACAATTGTGAGGACTCCCCCAACCTCCCGTATGTTTACAAAGTAAATAAAAATCAGAAGGTCAAAAATGCAATGACTCCTCTCTCTAGAGAACTGTAAAACTATCATCAGCACCTTGGTAATCACCTCATATTTATGATCTACACTAAACACACCAAAACTTGCTATATATTACTCTTACAGGAATGTTTCTGGGCAAGGTCACTAGATAAAAGGGAAACAAGGTCCTGTCTGAGTAGAGTGATTAAGAAGAGAGGAAAAATCGACTACTTTACCTCATAGCAAGGTGACAGGGGTATTTTAACCAATGGCGTGTTTTACTGCCATCACAAGGTATCAAATGTACCTACCCAAATTAACAACTGTAACTAGTTTAAGGCACGAAAATTACAAAACGCAAACAGACCATCTATATACTATAACTTAAGTGACAAAGATTTTATCAGTTTGGTCAACTTTTCATTGCATCAAAAATTACATCTCTTTAAGAGTGAAAGACATCTAGATACAAAGATATTCTGACATAGCCATAAGGCTTCCATTATTTTATGCCTACCTTTAAACATCATATGGTTCAAAAGCTCAATAAGGTAACCCTGAAATTGACTGGTCCTGCCTCAAGATGCAGAATTAGTATGGATTCTATTAATATGATTATAGAAATTACCCTTCACAGCTAACTTTTTTCAGAAATCAATAAGCTGACCCTAAAATTCACATGAAAGCACAAAAGATCCAAAACTGCCAAAACAAATTAGAAAAAGAACAAAGCTGGAGGACTCATATTTTCCAATTTAAAAGTTATTACAAAGCTACAGTAGTCAAGATTGTGTGGAAGTGGCATAAAGACATATAGAGCAGTGGAATAGAATTGAGAGGCCAGAAATAAACCCTCACATGTATGGTCAATTGGTTTTTGCAGGGTGCCAAGACAATTCAATACGGATAGAAGTCTTTTCCACAAATGGTGCTGGGACAACCTGATATCCATCCACATGAAAAATAATGAAATCAGACCTCTATCTCACATCGTATGTGAAAATTAACACAAAATGGCTATTCACAAGCAAAAAAATAAAATTGACCCCTAATTCACACCATATACAAAAATCAATTCAAAATAAGTCATGAACCTAAAAGTAAGAGCTAAAACCATAAAATTCTTAGAAGAAAACACAGGAGTAAATGTTTGCAACCTTGGATTAGCTTCTTAGATATGACACCAAAAACAGAAAAAATTAATTTAGGCTTCATCAAAATTAAAAACTTCTGTGCTTCGCAAGACACCACCAGACGTAGAGAATGGACTTGAGGACATGGGGAGGGGGAAGGGTAAACTGGGACGAAGTGAGAGAGTGGCAATATATACTACCAAATGTAAAATGGATAGCTAGTGGGAAGCAGCTGCATAGCACAGGGAGATCAGCTGGGTGCTTTGTGACCACCTAGAGGGATGGGATAGGGAGGGTGGGAGGGAGATGCAAGAGGGAGGAGATATGGGGATATATGTATATGTATAGCTGATTCACTTTGTTATAAAGCAGAAACTAACACACAATTGTAAAGCAATTTTACTCCAATAAAGACGTTAAAAAAAATTGTTTTTAATTAAAAAAAAAAGCCATCTGACAGGCAAAGATTTTAAAGCCTGACAATATCAATCAAGCATTGGCCAGGGTGTGAAAAATAAAGTACAACTCACTATCTTGGAGAGTTCTTTGTCGATACCCAGGGAACCTCCAACATGCCTGCCCTACCCTGCAGCCTATCACAAGGGCACAAAGACAGCCATAGGCTGTGTCCATCACAGCACTGCTTATGACAGCAAAACATTAGAAACTCCCCAACATCCAGCAGTACCGGCACAGGAAGGTAAGCTATTCATACAAGGAATCTAATCAGCATTAAAATGAGACAATTCTGTATATATTCAGAATCGTTAGATCCCAACAACATACTGCGGAGTAAAAATAAGGCAAGTTACAGAATATTATGTACACTATGATACCATATTCCATCATTTGAAATGCAGAAAACACTGCTATCTCTTGTTAATGGATATGTAGTTAAAATGTAGAAAAAAAATAACTGCCAAATCAGATGCCACACTTAGGACAATGCTGCCTTCAATGAAGGAGAAAGGGAAAAGAACTTGCAGAGAGAAACAAAGGAGGTTTTAACTATATATACTATTTTTCATTAAAATTTTTGGCAGAAACATATCGTATCATGATGTTTAAATGTATTAACTCTAGAAGGTGAGGGATAAAAATGGCCAGGTGTCAGGCACTGATCTATGCTTTGCATACATTACATCATTTAACCCTCACTACAACTCTGTGAGAGAAATGTACTATTTACCCCCATTTCCCAATGGGGAAACTGATGCGCTGAGAGAATGCCTCAGGTTACCCACCCAGGATCCAAACCCAGGCCATGTGGACCCCTATCTGTGCTCCTAACCACTCTAGAATCCTATCTCTGTGGAATGGATGTGGAGGCACATTGCAAATCTTCCTGATGTTTACGTATGTTCAAACAATGTAATTACAGAAGAAGAGGGAGAAGTGCTACAAGAAAGAGATTTCCAAAGCCCCTGTGTGATGGTTCATTTTGTTTCAACCTGGCTGGGCCCCAGTGGCCAGATATTTGATGAGACATTATCCTGGATGTTTCTGTGAGGATGTTTTACATTTAAATCAATAGATGAGATTTACATTTAAATCAACGGACTCTTAGTAAGGCAGACTGCCCTCCATAAGGTGGATGGGCCTCCAATCAGTTGAAGGCCTGGACAGAACGAAAGGCTGACCTACCTCAGCAAGAGAGAATTCTGCCAGCAGGCTGCCTTTGGACATCATCTGCAACACCAGCTCATCCCTGGGTCTCCAGTCTGCCAGCCCACCCTGCAGATTTTAGACTTGCCAGCCCCCATAATTGTGTGAACCAATTCCTCCTTAAAATCTTCCTCTCTCTCTCCCCCACATATATATATAGATGATAGATATATAGATATAGATACATAGATGTATCTCTCTCCCATTGGTGCTGTTTCCCTGACTAATACACCTTCCCTCCAGCTCTTGCCCTACGGCGACTGCTGATGGACAGATGGAACAAGGCCTGTCTGGGTTGCTCCTGTTCCCTCCTGTTTGGAGTCTTGAGAGAAAGAACCACAAGAAGCCACTAATTATCAGAATATCATACTCCAAGGTAGCTACTGTTAATCCCATTTTATGGGAAGAAAACTGAGGCTCAGAAAAGCTAAAGAACTTCCCAACAGCTCCCATCAGGCAAGGGACAAAGTGCTTTTATGCTCAAATTTCACATCTTTCCCTAAAGTATATGGCAACGGCCAAGACAGTGGGTGTGCCTTGGCTCTGCCAGCAATCAAACACAAATGGGGTAAATGCCAGGGAACCTAAGAGTAATTGAGCAATTGAGCAGACATTGAATTAAGACAATATACAGAAATGTATAATTATGGGGCATAGCTCATGTTATACTATGGAGAAATAGATGATGAGGGCTTCCATGACAGCAAGCAAGAGAAATATTGGAATACAAGGTCCTGTCTGATCTAAGAAAACCCTAAATAAATGAAGACCCATACCATCCTTATGGAGAGGAACATACAGTATTATGTAGATGTAAAATCTTTTCCAATTTATCTGCATATTTAATGCAATTCTACTCAAGAGTCCAACAGGATTTTTATGGACACCAACAGGCTGATTCTAAAATTTACGTGAAAGAATAAAGAATAGCCAGTACACTTGTGAGAAAGAAGACTGATGAGAGGCTCGTTTTACTAGATATCAAGAATTATTATGAAGCTATAGCCATTAAGACATTGTGGCACTACTGCAGTAATAGACAAATTAACCAGAAGAGAATACAAAGCCCTGAAACAGATTGTTGTTTCAGGTGATTGTTTGGGGGTAGCCAAAGCACAAGTAATTTTTATTGTCTTACTTCTTATATTTTTACAACATACCTACAATTCAGATATGTTAATGACAGAAAGAACTTTTTCTTGAAAAGAGGCAAAACAAACTGTTTACAGAGGTAAGAAAGTAACAACATATTTGATTATCATTCCAGAATTTTAAAAGTGATTTCAGATACATTAGTTAGCTAGCTAGATCTTTAAAACATGTCATCAAGATGCATAAAGTGGTTATTTTGTCAATTTCACAAATGAGGAAACTAACGCTGAGGTCATGTGGCTTACCTAAAGTTACAAACCTTTGAGACTAAGAAACAAAATACTCATTTCTAATTCTATGCTCTTTTTTCCGCCAGCAGTTCTCAAGGCATGGTCTCTGAACCAACAGCAGCACCACCTAGGAAACTATTAGAAATGCAAACTCTCAGGTCTCATCCCAGACCCACTGAATCAGAAAACTTGGAGAGGATGGTAGGCAGCTACCTTTTGTTTTTGTTTTTGTTTTTTTTGCCGTACGCAGGCCTGTCACTGTCGTGGCCTCTCCCGTTACGGAGCACAGGCTCCGGATGCGCAGGCTCAGCGGCCATGGCTCACGGGCCTAGCTGCTCCGCGGCATGTGGGATCTTCCCAGACCGGGGCACGAACCTGTGTCCCCTGCATCGGCAGGTGGACTCTTAACCACTGCGCCACCAGGGAAGCCCGGCAGCTACCTTTTTAATAAGCCCTCCAGGATTCAGATACACAATAAATCTGAGAGCCACTGCTTATATCATGCTGCCTCACGGATACTTTGTGAAACAATCAAAACACTACTGGAAAAAAGAGAGTGGTGGTGTTAACACTGTCAATTTCATTTTCACATTTTCAGGTTCTTCCTTATTTGTAACTCAAAAATAAGGGTTCACAATAATCTTAATGTTTGATTCCTGACCATGTAATTAAGCAACCACTTTCTTCTGGATTACCACCAGCAATCCTAGAGGACAGACTGATCTTCAGTAATGTCACAGGAAATGAAGTAACAAGAACACTGGAACATCACTAGCTAAAAATGCTCAGAGAAGGAAGAGTCTAATTTAGATGTGTTGTGTGTGTGGGCAGGGAGTGGGAGAAGGAATCAGAAACATCAGTTTTTATTAACTCAAACCGTTACTTCTAGATAATATTCTCATGACCTTGGTAACCATGAAAACCAATATGACTGCCTGATCTCCTGTTGAAATCCAGTCCATAACTACTTACAGAGCACACACGATAAATAAGACATTGTATAGATGCTACACGAAACACAAAGCTAAGAAAGATACAGTCTCTGCCCCAAGAAACTTTTGACATACCAGTGGATGTCAACATTTCATCTAGAATAAAGCAAAGCAAAGACAGGGAGTGCCACAAGATAAATTTTAAAATTTGTCATGGAAATTCAAAGAACGGTGACATCTCATTTTGGAGGGAGTAGATAGGAAGATGTTAGTCTTGGGAGACAGAACTTCAATACAGAAAAGTGGACGAAGCGGGCATATCAGTCTCTAATTACAGAGAAAATGAGCAGCAAGTAGGAGGTGAAGGTGTGTGCAGAGGGACATCAGACTGTGATCGCAGGCAATAGTGGAAAGAACACTGATTGGGTTACACCGTCCTACCAGGGACAAACTATGTCACTTTGGCCAAGAAAGTTCATTTCTAAATCATAACTACTCATTTACGACAGGAATAATAATTATTGTCTTATTTATCTCACAGTTATTTATCTGAAAAAAAGACCAGAGAGGGAAAGGCCACAATTAAAAACAACATAGGACATGTTTAAAGTTCAATAATTATTCTCTATTAGATAAGTTAAAGTTGTGTAATATTGAAAATATTTCAATTCAAAATGTTTCCATTTCAAAAATTACTTTCAGTTTCTAGTATTAGTAAATGAAGCATATATAACATGGATAATTAAACTGTGGGCAGAAAAAGCAAATTATAAAAAAACTTTTAAACAGATTCTATATGAAAGTATCTCTTTGGGAAGGCTTACTTACCTAGCAAAAGTATACTGGCAGTTTCTTCTAAAACTAAAAATACACTTATCAAACAATTCAACAATCGCACTCTTGGGGATTTACCCCAGAGAAATAAAAACTTATGTTTATGCAAAAAACTGTATACGAAAGTTCACAGCAGCTTTAGTTCTAACAGCTAAAAACTAGAAACAACTCAAATGTCCTGAAATGCATTTACAGTTAAATTATGATACATCAATCTCACAGAACACTACTCTGCAATAAAAAGGAACCAAAAGGCAATGTGAAAAGGTTACAAACTATAACCTTTCTGAAGTAACAAAATTATGCACAGGGACAACAGATTAGTGGTTGCCAGAAGTTAGGAAGGAGTTGGTGTGGCTATAATGGGCAGCACCAGTGAGCACTGTGGTGATGGAACAGTTCTGTATCTTGACTGTGGTGGTGGTTACATGAAGATACAGTTACATAACTACACACACAAATGAGTACAGGTATAACTGGTAAAATCTAAATAAGGTCTCGTGTCAGTTTTCTAGTTTTGATATTGTATTATACTTATTTAAGCAATCAACATTTGGGAAGATAGGATGAAGTGTGCATGGGACCTTCCCTGTACATTTCTTTACAATTTCTTGTGAATCTATCATTGTATCAAAATAAAATGTTTTTTTTAAAATGGTATACTGCCAGTTTTTCAAAATGGATGATACCTATTCTTCTAACAGTACTATCAAAGTGGTATTCTTACCCATTGCTGATAGCATACTAAACTGCTACAGTCCCCTGAGGAAAAATGATTTTACAGCATAAATCCAGGGCTATAAAAGTTTTGTGCCTTTTGACCTAGCCACCTAACTTCTGGGAATCACCTAAAGAAACAATATTAAATTTGGGAAAACATATACATGTATTTATTCACATACATATATAAAGATGTTACTACAGTATAATTGAGAAGGGAGTAAAACTTATGCAACCTAGATGTCTGAGAATATGGGAATCATTAAATTATCGAAATCTAGACATGAAATACTATGCAGCCATTTTATACTACTGAAAATGGTACAACAATACAACAGAAAATGCATATCATGAGAGACTAAAGCAAAATTCAAAATTAGCTGCATATAAAATAGCAGGAAATATTTCTCACAAAAATAAAAGATGATAATGGTGTTAGTGTGACAGAATTATGCATATTTTTCTCAAACTTTTCCATTAGAGTTGTCATATTAGTTTCATAGTTTAAGAAATAAGCATACTTCTACCTTATCCCAGAAATCAACCAAAGCTGTAAAGTCCCATTTCTTAGAATATGCCACATTGTATTTCAGAATAGCATCCTAGGGAAAAAGCATAAACAAAATGTCATGATATAGTAAAGTGAATTGTCTATGAACAGCCTGTCTCCTTTATGAACTATTTCCAGTATACTTCTTAATGTTGGGCAAGCTTCTCCTACCATTAGCTACTCCACGTCAGTAACTATGAACAAAAAGAGCGCATACTAATTTATTATTCACTTAAGAAAAATGAGATTAGAAAGCTCAAGTAACAGGGGGAAAAACATAATTACTCTAAAACATGCTCTCTAATCAGAGGCGATATAATTCACGTGGACAAAAATTGGATCTTAGGGATAAAAAAAGTAAATATTATAGTGACTTTTGGTCTTCAACAGAGTCACACTACATGTACAGATACACTGCGCATCAGCATTAAGATTTCATTAGGAGAGTAAATTAGGAAAAAAATATCTAAAAAGGCTCCCTGGGAAAGAGAGCAATAATGAAAAAAAGACTGAGAAACATTAGCTTAAAGCCTAAAATAGTCTTTTCTCCTTTACTATTAGCTATTTTTATAAGCTACATAAAAATGGTTATCTTTCCCCATTAGTCCATGTAAATTACGTATTTTTGTAAAAAGTTAGACTATTGCGCCATCTGCTGGTGTAATTTTCAACTGTCTGAACAGGCAGTACTTCCCAGTTACCAGAGTGGGGTAGGCATATGACAACCATTAATTATGCAAAAAGAACAATTATTTACAATTATATTTTATCTCAACCTTTAAAATTTCTATTTTGATTATCTTTTATAATATATATTAAATTACTAAAGTAATAAATACATAGAATTTATAAAAAGACATTTATGACTGTAACACACCCCAATTTTTTTACTGAAGGCATATTAAGTCTGAAAGACACTGTGTTAGATTATTACTATAAACCTTCCAAATTTCCTCAGAATTGATGAAGTTTTTAAAAATTAACACTCTGCCAAAGAGCTTCCTGAAAAATACTTCATGCCACATAAATTATTACCAAGCAGCTAGGTTAAATAATGAGCCAACAAAATGTCTTTTATCTATTTGGAATAAGAAGATACCCAAGTTTTGGGGCTTCCCTGGTGGCGCAGTGGTTGAGAATCCGCCTGCCAATGCAGGGGACACGGGTTCAAGCCCTGGTCTGGGAAGATCCCACATGCCGCAGAGCAACTAAGCCCATGCACCACAACTACTAAGCCTGCGCTCTAGGGCCTGCGAGCCACAACTACTGAGCCCACGTGCCACAACTACTGAAGCCCGCGCACCTAGAGCCTGTGCTCTGCAACATGAGAAGCCACCGCAATGAGAAGCCCACGCACCGCAAGAAAGAATAGCCCCCACTCGCCGCAACTAGAGAAAGCCCGCGTGCAGCAGCGAAGACCCAACGCAGCCAAAAATAAATAAATTTATTTAAAAAAATAGCAATGTCTATCAACGGGTGAATGGACAAACAATGCTTATACTGGAAAAAGCTACTGATACATTCAACAACACGGATGAATCTCAAAGATCTTCACCTAAGTGCAAGAAGCCAGACACACTAGCATACATAATACATGATACCATTCATATAAAATGTAAACCGATCTATAGTTTAAAAAAAAAGGAAAAAGAAGAAGCAGATCAATAGTTGCCTGGGGCCAGTACAGAAAGAGGAAACTGACCACAAATGAGTAAGAAGAATCCTTGCAGGGTGACAGGAATGTTCTGTATCTTTACTGTAGTGGGGGCTTCAAGTGTATATGCAAATGTCAAACCTCATCAAATTACATTCTTTAAAAGGATGTACTTTCTTATATGTAAGTTATTCCTCAAAGTTGGTAGGGAAAAACATTCTAAATAGCATTTATGCTGTAATTCTTTAATGGAGTTGTGTAATTAGCATTAACTCCTAACTAATATTTACTTTTACTTCAGTCTTCAAGTCTTAGAAGTAGTCCACCATGAGATCTCCTATCACCAGAAAAGCTGGATGCTACTCTATACAGTATTCTTAGCTGAGTAACTTTTTTTCAGTTCATAATTCATAATAAGCACAATGAGTTAAAGCAGAAAGAAGTCCATTCTTTACAAACTACCAGACACATTATTCATAGAAATATTACAGTGTAGATCAACTTTTGAGGACACTGTTCCTTTTTTACATTTTTAACATCTCTAATCCCTCTTAATTCAACATCAAATGGCATAAAAACAGCAAAAATATTATTATATTCGATAAGAGGGATTTAACGTTTCCCCATCCCTCTCATAGTGTTCTTTCAGCAAAGGAAACAATTACCATAAACAGAAGAAAATCTCGGTGGATTACTGTTCTATTGAACCTACCATAAAATAAACAAGAAAGGGAAATTCAGATTAAAGCAATTACCCCTTCCTAAGGTAATCATGGCGCACTAAGGAATTGCTAACAGAGGCAAGCAGCAATGTAATTTAGAACACTATGATTATTCTGCATTTGTGTTTAAAGAAAAAATATGTAAATTCTTAAATAATCCTGTTTGTAAGGCCATAAAGGTCCTAAGTCAGTGTTTTTCAAATGGAGTCTGGATAGTATTCTTGATTGGCCTGCTTGTGTTTATGAGTATATAATTGTGGTTTGGGAATGAATACAAAGGCCAAAAAACAACACACTGTAGAAATGAAAGATGGTGCTTCAAATACATAAAAATGGTGGAGAGAGTGAGCGATCCTAAGATGCACTACAGTATAGAAATGCCAAAGTCATAAAAACCTGGACCAAAGTGGTCACCATCATACTTATTCACAAGCTGATGTTCTGCATACGGATCCCATCTTTGCCTCTACCAACATCCACCAACTGTTTGTGATTGGTTAAAAAAAAAAAAAAGTAGTAAATACAAAACAAAGAATGTTTTCTTTATACAGTATTTTTTTTAAGTTTCTCAGCATACTATTTCAAGGCTCAGATCAGTGTTTAAAAATCTGTGCAAAAAGGAAATGCTGATCACAAATTGTTTTGACTGTGATAATGAACACAACTCAAATCACGGGTCATAATGCTTAAAATGGAAAAACATCAAATTGATATAGCTGGATACTATGAAGAGTTTATATTTAGCTTTACGTTTGTACATATGTAATTAAAATATTAACAATAAGTAAAGTCTGGGAGACCCTGAGAATTCCTCCCATTTAAAAGAAGTAATTACAAGATTGAGAAACACTGTCACTAAGAAATAAAATTTTCAAAATATATTATAGTACAACTTATCACTATTTTTCATGTTAAGGAAAAAAAGAGCTAAGGAAAAAAAAAAGGAGCTACAGGAAAGGTATAGAAAGTTTAAGAATAACTTGTAAGTACGTAGCAAGGAAGAGCCAAATCTGACTACCTGTTTCTTTTACTTTAACCTTTGCTTTCCAGCTGCTTTTGTTCACTAAAAGGATACTGTCTATCCATAATGGCTGGCTCAGGGAACCATGCCCCTCTGCCTGAATGTCAAACCAAAGTGCCTTTGTTCAGGGAAGCATCCTGACCCTGTCCACCTGTGAATGTCTGCCAGAAAGAAGAAATTAACACATCTCCTCCCCAAGGCCAGCCATTCCAGGGGATATTTGCAAAACTTATGGCCTTTTTACTTTACTTCCTCATCTCCTCCCCTTCACTGTTCTATAAAAGAAACTGACATCCAAACCCCCATAAGATGGTTTTTTTGGAGACGTTAGTCTGCCATCTTCTTGGTCTGCCCGCTTTCTGAATAATTACGAATAAAGTTATATTCCTTGCCTCAACACCTATCTCCTGATTTATTTGCCTGTCATAAGGCGAGAAGAGTGAGCTTGGACTCGTTAACAATAAATAAATGAAAAAAACAGTATTAAACCTGAGAAACTGTATACAACAAATTAAGTCTCTCAAATAAAATGAAACCCATTTTCACAGAAGTATAAAAAAATCTGTTTATAGTTACAAAAACTTTAAAAGTTTATATAAGGCTATAGTGCCAAAAATAAACATATACTCTCACTCATATTTTAAATATTAGAAAAATCTAATGGTTGCCCTTACAATCTTGAACGAAATATTTTTTAAAGCAAAAATTGAATTATTGCCAAAATATAAGATTAATAGATTATGAAACTGCTAGAAGCTATATTAAGAGCAATAAAAAGTAGAATGCTTAATGTATACTTTAATCATTAGGAAACTCAGCTTCCCTTCGGGCAAACAATGGTGAAGTCATAATTCTTCCCTCATTTACTTTTAAAGACATTTCAGAAGTATGATAATTCCAAAACAAAATAAAAGAGAAGCCAGGACCAAAGGAAACTGGATGGGCAATCAAGAAACAGAAGTCTTATTCCTGGTTCTCCAAATTATTCTGTGTGGCTCCAGGCAAGTAATTTACAACTCTCAATTCTACTCATTTCCTAGTGATGGAGTGTAAACCAAGAATGTCTCTACAGAGAGTTCCTCAGGAAGCAAGCACTTACCATATAAATAATGCTGTTACCTGAGTCTATTAAAGACCAAAAAATGTCTCTGAGGGAGGACACCAGGGCCCACCTCTAAGAACTACATGTAAGAGACAAGAATAGCAAAAGAACACACCTTCAGGTTTTGGGGTCGACTGAATTTGTTGAGAAGTGCAGTCTGAATGAGCTCCCACCGGCTCCCTGCAGTTCGCTCACCATTCTTTAAGGAAAAGAAAAACATGAGGAAACTATTCCAAGTTCCTTTACATGGTAGAATCAGAAGTCAAACAGCAAGTATTAAAATACCTTTCAGAGACTAAAAGAACATCAGTTCTGTTCAGTTTTGTTCTTACCTCATCTTCCACCGGGTACAAGTTTTGTTCTGAACAAGGCATCTTAACATGCTTGTTGTCCCACAAATCTTTAAAATGTGTTGGGAAAGGTTTAGGAACTTCTCCTGCTCGCAGAAGATCTACCTGAAATATAAGAAAACTGTAAGTGCATAAAAACTAGGCATATCTCTTGTACAAAATAATCCAAAGAAAGCAGCCAAAGCAAATGTTATAAAATACAGACCAGCTCCTAGGCAAGAAATCTCATGTCTTTTTCAGTTGTTCCCACTCCTTACCTCCAGTTAATCAGTTTCCAAGTCACCATGTCCTTGGCATTCTATCTTCATCCCATCCAGCCCCCACGGCCACCCCCGGTCCTCATTATTCATTGCCTGAATTTCTGGTAACAGCTTTCTATCCCTCTCCCTAACTCCAACTACTCCCAGACACATTCATCCCCCATAAAACCCTTATCCCCACTTGGGAATAACAGTATGTTTCTAAAATATCCCCAAGCTTCTAATCCTATAATGGCTCCCCTCTGCCTATACTTTGATTCTAATGATTCCAGTTTTTAACATTCTCTCTTACTGCAAACACTATCTGGGTAAACATCTATTCTGACCTTCAAGACTCAGCTCAATCTTCATTTCCTCTAAGAAGTCTTTAAAAACTTTCTAATAGGCAGTAAGTGTATTCTCTCTTGTTTTACTAGATCATGATCATACTAGAGCACACTTTTTTCCCTTCCCCCACTAGACTCTAAACTTCTTGAGAATAGTAATTATATTAACTTTGTATTTTGAATATTTACAACAGAGCCTGACATGTGTGTTTCTAATAGGTATAAGTGTTTACATACATACAGTTGACCCTTGAACAACACGGGTTTGAACTGCTTGGGTCCACTTATACAATGATCTTTTTCAATGAATACGTACTACAGTACCACACAATCAGCAGTTGACTGAATGTGTGGATGTGGAACGTCGGATACAGAGGGCCAACTGTAAAGTTATACTTGGATTTTGGACTACCCAGAGGGTCGGCACCCCTAACCCTCGAGTTGTTCAAGGGTCAACTGTATATGTAAATGTACACATATATGTATATGCATG
The DNA here is from genome assembly GCF_003676395.1 of Aethalodelphis obliquidens. Classification (NCBI taxonomy): domain Eukaryota; kingdom Metazoa; phylum Chordata; class Mammalia; order Artiodactyla; family Delphinidae; genus Aethalodelphis; species Aethalodelphis obliquidens. The sequence goes on from NW_020837955.1 coordinate 135,850, forward strand.
TATATGTATGCATATATATACACATGCTACTTATAATAAGCATTAAGTAAATGTCTGAGGAAAAAGATACTTTACAACAAAATAGCTTTACATTTTGCCTAATCTGGACATTTCATATAAATGGAATCATACAAAATGTGACCTTTTGTGCCCGGCCTCCCACTTAGCATAATGTTTTCAAGGTTCATCCATGCTATAGCATAAATCAGAATTTCACTGTAGATCATCAAATAATCACATAAATAAATATAAAATTTCAACTGTAAGATGCTATAAATGAGAGGTTCATAGTGTCATAAGAACCTTTCTAGACAATTTTAACTTATCTGGTAAGCTTAGGGAAGGCTTCGAGGAAGTAGCAGTTGAGCTCAACTCCAAAGGATAAAAAGAAGTAGGAAAAGGCGGAAGAAACAAGAAAAGGGAACAGCCTTGAAAAGGGAAAGCTGCTGTCAAATAGGCAGCTTCATTAAAAGTCTGCAACCCAAGATAAATAAATTTATAGGCCATTTATATAGATAACCATTAAAACCATGAGTGTGTATAAGACTACCCCGAGAGAGACGGAGAAGAGGACCTATGAAAGAGCTTTGGGGAACTCCAACGACGTTTAAGGGCCACATATAGAAAAAAAGCTAAAAGGAACATAAGAAGTGGCTTAAGGAGGTAGGAAGAAAATCACGATTATATGGTGTCAAGGAATCCAAAGGATGAGAATATTCCAAGGAGGAAAGAATAAAGAATGGTCAAAAGTGGCTGAGTCACCAATCATGCCAAAAGTATTTTCACCTCCATATGAGGATCCCAAAAGTGATTCTGTAAAGATGTTCCATGTAATCTGAGGTGACAAAAACAGGTACCAGGAGAGGTTCACACATAGGAGAACATATATATAAGGATATGCTTTGGATGTCTGTCTGTCTAAATGTGTGTGTGCATGTGCATAGTGCATGCACCTACATGTGTTTGCCTTATGTGTGTACATGTTGGTGCGTGAATGTGTGTGTGCGTTTACAGATAATCAAGCACTATTATGTCCATCCATGCAATTTCAGATTGCCTTACATTTCTAACGCTAAATATCAGCTTTACTTTATTACTTCAAATTCTGTAACTATTAATATCTGGCATCTCAGAAATGTAATTAAGGACTGTCTATTTAATAACTAACTATTAATTATACATATATCATATTACCATATTCAGGAAAAAGGATCTAGAAGAAAATACACCAAACTGTTAAACTCTGGGAATAGGACTGAGAGACACTTGGGTTTTCTGAGGTATACACTTTCACATAACAGTTGCTTTTTTTTTTTCCCATTGAGCCTATATTACTTTTGTAATAAAATAAAACTTTTATAAATTCATTGGATATCTAACAATAAATAAACAGTAGTTACAAAGATTAGGTAATGATGGTATAAGATGCTTCAGGTTTTCTTTGTGGGTAGCGGGAGAGAGGAAGCAGGAAAAGTCAAAATATCACTTACTTCCCCCGATCAACCTTTTCTCCAAATCTTCACCATTAACATCTTGTCAGTCATCCAAGTCTTTTCTTAATTTTACACACATTATCAATGCCTCCTTTTCCCTTATCACCCATACTTAAGAATTCACCATGTCCTATCAATATTACCTCAAAACAATGCAACCATTTATTCTTTTTTATTCTCATGGTTATTACCCTGTCTCAGTTATTTCCAAACTTTTTTTAAATTTTTTTCTTATTTTTTTTCAAACTTTTTAAAATAGCAAAACTCTTTTTTCCCTAAGAAATGTGATACAAAATCATTATATTTAAATATAAGCTATTTAAATAAATATAATTTTTACAGTAACTTTACATATTCTAACATCAATAGCAATGAGGTTACTTTAAGGACTATAAAATCTGAAATCAGGAGTTAGAGATGACAGCTAAAGCTTACATCAACCTACTATTTATATCTCTTATCCAGTATTAAGAAAATCCTATTCACACACCAAAACAGTTGCAAATGGTAACCTTTTTTAACTGATATTTTGATGCTTAAGGAAATTCTTCAAACAGCAGTGGCAAGAGAACCTTGATTCTATGATCTGCGTAAAAATGAGTTCTCCTGGTAAAATCTGCTGGTTAAAATATGGTATTAAGCATTTTAAAATTTGAGCGCATTTGTTAGTTCTTTTACTACAGGTTTTTCATAGCTAAAAGTATAATTTAGAAAAGAAACGAGAGTCAATTTCAAAAGAACCCCTGAACAACTTCCATGCAGCACAATTTGATAATTATTGTTTCTTTACTTTTCATCTCTTATCTGAGCTCTTACATTACCTTCCCCTGTTTCCAATGTATCCTCACTTCAGTTTTCCTTACTTATACCTGTCTGATCAATCTTGCTATACATACAGTACAACTATTGTCTACACAGACATTTTAATGAGTTCCAATTCCTACAGACTCAAGTCCAGTTCCTGGCACCTGAAGCCCTCTACAATATGGACCCAATCCACTTTTCAAGTCTTCTCTTCCACCATTTCCCATCCAAATTCTCAGTTCTAGCAAATCAATTGTTTTTCGTTTCTAAAACAAATGGTTTTTAACCACACAGCCTTTTCCTATACAGATTATGTATCTGTCTGGAATTCCCTTGCCTCGCTAAATTAACTCCACCTCAGAAATTTCTGCTCATCTTTAGGAGCTCAGTCCAACCCCACCACCCTGCTCAATGTTGCTGCTACCTAACTATGTTAATAAATTCTATACTTCAAAATATTTAATCACATGTAGACTAAGTTGTACAAGAAAAGGGATTTTTTTTAAGTAGCCCCTGTGAAATCTAATACAGCATCTGACTAATAAATGGGATAAATATTTAATCCTCTATGGGTTTTTTTTTGTTTTTTGTTTCGGCCACGCCACACAGCTTGTAGGATCTTAGTTCCCTGACCAGGGATAAAACCCAGGCCCATAGCGGTGAAAGTGCTGAGTCCTAACCATCCTAACCACTGGACCACCAGAGAATTCCCAAGAGATGAATATTTAAAACTATTCTATGAGTGGTAGAAATCTTCTAAAATTGGATTATGGTTATGGTTGCCTAAGTCAGTAAATTAACTAAATATGGGCTTCCCTGGTGGCACAGTGGTTAAGAATCCGCCTGCCAATGCAGGAGGGACAGGGGTTCGAGCCCTGGTCTGGGAAGATCCCACGTGCCACGGAGCAACTAAACCCGTGCACCAAAACTACTGAGCCTGAGCTCTAGAGCCCACGAGCCACAACTACTGAGCCCCTGTGCCACAACTCCTAGAGCCCGCGCACCTAGAGCCCGTGCTCCACAACAAGAGAAGCCACTGCAATGAGAAGCCTGAGCACCACAACAAATAGTAGCCCCCGCTCACTGCAACTAGAGAAAGCCTGCGCAAAGCAACAAAGACCCAATGCAGCCAAAAATAAATAAATAAAAATTTTTAAAAAATTAACTAAATATCACTGAATTGAGTACTTAAAATGGGTTAATTTTATGTACCTCAATAAAGTTGTTGTTGTTGTTGTTGTTTTAAAAAAAAGAACGCATGGACAGTGTGAAAGAGGCTACCACGGGTTAGTTAGGTATGGAAAGTTATTGTTTAGTAGGCAGAGTTTCTGTGTGGGAAGATGAAAAATTTCTGGAAATGAATAGTGGTAATGGTTGCACAACACTGTGAATGGACTGAATGCCAATGAAATGTACACTTAAAAATGGTTAAGGGGCTTCCGTGGTGGCGCAGTGGTTGAGAATCTGCCTGCCAATGCAGGGGACACGGGTTCGAGCCCTGGTCTGGGAAGATCCCACATGCCGCGGAGCAACTAAGCCCGTGCGCCACAACTACTGAGCCTGCGCGTCTGGAGTCTGTGCTCCACAACAAGAGAGGCCGCGATAGTGAGAGGCCCGTGCACCGCAATGAAGAGTAGCTCCCGCTCGCCACAACTAGAGAAAGCCCTTGCACAGCAACGAAGACCCAACACAACCAAAAATAAATAAATTAATTTAAAAAAAAAAAAAAAAAAAAAAAATGGTTAAGATGGTATATGTATAACCATAATTTTTTTAAATAAGGTTTTAAAAATGTTGAGTTTGAGATACCTGTGGGACAGTGAGGGAGATGTCTAGAAGAATCTAAAGCTCAGAAAAGAGGGTAAAACTGAAGAATGATTTGAGGATATTGAACCACATACAACTTTGAATTTTAGTACCTAACATGTAGTGGGTACTCAATAAATATTGTCAATTGAATTTTTTTTTAATCCAATAAATTTTCTTAAAAATACAGAAAAATTCAATTTTCTCACCAGCTAACAATGATTCCTCTTATGGATTTGTTAAGTACCGTGTTAAGTAAGCTATTGTTATATTTCTCCATCCTGTAGAATTCTCAGTACTTTATATATGCAGAAAAGAGAAGCACTTTTATGCTTTGGTCTGTTTTTCACATTTATAAGTATCAGAATAAATTAAGACTTAGCATCTTCTCTCTTTATAGGTAAGAGGTAACACCTACCCGAATAGTCACTGTGTGATTGGCAGATGGTCTCAAGGGAGGCAGCCGGACCCCACACCTTGGCATTCTTCTCATCTCCTCAATAGGAGTTCCAAGCCATTTCTTATCTGGAGAAAGGTGAGGTGGAATGTATTTAGGGATCTTCCTTTCTGTTCTTTGATGTTTGATTTCACATTGTTCTTTTCTAAGATCAAAACAAATGTAATCAGTCACAAACCACTTACCGTTTAAATTTACTTAGATACACAAGTGAAAAAACTTACCCAGAACGTTATTGTTTAAAATGTGCCAAACTTGCTCTTTCTCCTTGGTATTTAGAAAAAAAACAAAACAAAACAACAAAAATACCTTATAAGGTTTACAGTAAAACCCGAGAGCTTATTTTCAATAGTCTGTGGAAGGAATTTCCAAACACACGTAAACCACCTTCTGAAAAAAGGGAACGTGTAAAAATATATACACTGCCAAATGAGTCATGATTCACAGTATCAGCTACTTCTCAGGACTCTAGACAGTAATTTGCAATGAAGTGAACTTACTATGGCACGCTTGCCATAAAGATCACAAGAATTACAGAGTAGGCTTTAAGATATCATATGGGATAATTGCATAAATAAAATTTTTACATTTACATTTTTTTTGTAATCAGACCGGGATTTAAATCCCAGCTTTACTACCCACAAGTTACATAATTTCAGTGAATTCTCTAACCCAAATCTCAATTTTCTCATTTGTGAAGTGAGTACAATAACACCTGCCTGCCTGTTACAGCATTAGAGAAGGTGCATGTACAATGGCCTAAGAAAACAGCAGTTACTATCATATTTATGTTCTAATAATTCCCATAAATCTCAGAAGGAAGTTCATGAAACTAAAGTCTGATTATTTATTTACTTCTTGTTTTCTGTTTCTGGGACTTTTAGAATTTAACATTTTGAACCTAGGTTTAAATTTAGCATAAATAGTTAACAAGAAAGACAATTATTTCTTTGCTTCAGTGTAAACCATAACTTTGTTAAACCCCCTTTGTTAAACATGTTACACTACTGAAGATACTCTTGATGGCAAAAATTACCTTTTGTCCTCTGCTTTCGGCATTCTCATGAAATGATCTGTGATTTTAGAATCCTTTTTCCCATGTTGCTTAGAATTTCTGCCCTCTACATTCAGGCTAGAAGTACTTCCAGGTAGTTTGACATTTAAATCATTCATTCCAGCGCGACTCTCTCCTTCAAATTGGAAATGTAATCGAATCTCACCTCCCTTAGCAGAGGACCGTTTCCTCAATTCAGTGTCAGCTTCTCTTACTTGGAACCTTGAAGGTTTATTTGCTGTTTGGGCGGAACTATCTTCCTGTTCATCAAAACCTGGACTTGTCTCTTCATCTGCTTCTGAGTCCTGACAACTATTTTTGGAATTATCTACATCCATTGGTGACTCGGGTTCACTTTCTTTCTCAAATGCAGGAGAATTTCCTAGGCTACTTTCTTGTCTACTCAATTTGTTGGCATTTTTCAGTCCAGTACCAACATCCTCAGAGCCGATATCTGACAAGGGGCTCTCTGGCACCACGTCTGTCTCTTCCTGCTGACACCCTGCACAGTCTTCGGCGGGATGGCAAGTCTTGCTGCACTTCTGGTGGCTTCTGGCTTCTACACCCTGTTCATCTTCTGTTGTCTGTTTTGCATTTGCAAGCTTTATAGGTGTCAAAAATTGTTGATTATCTCTACTCTCCTCACTATTTGTGTCGCTGTGATCATCATTTTGGGGTGACTGATCAATGTTAGCATTACTGAACTGCTCTGGTACCAGAGTTACTATTGGAGGTTCACTTTCCAAAAGTCGCTCTGAATGTTTCCCTTCCTTTTGCCACTTACAGATAGCTGCAGTCTGATGCTGGTTCAAATACTGTGTACTTTTTTCAACTGGTGATTTATCAAAACCTAGCTGAGAAACGTTTTCTAATTTTTCCATGTTATGTTGATAAAAGTTATCTTTCTGTACAGAACTCATCATGGATTCTTCTCTTGTATTGTTGTTTTCTTTACTATGCAAACTACAAAAGAATAGAAAGAATGATACAACAGAACTTATGATACAACAGAAAGAATTTATGACGCAAAAAAATCACTTACCTGAACACACTCCTACAATGTCACAGCATTAATTAAACTACTTGTGATTACCTGAGCATACAGCATGCTCTTTCATGGGTCCATGTCTTTGCACATATGCCTATAATGCCCTTTCCCCAACTGTGTGCCTGGCAAACACCTGCCACAGTGCAGTGTTAAACTTCACTCACCTCCTGTGCAGTCTTTCCTGTAAAAGTAAAGCTGATTGTCTGTTTTATATGCTAACCACCACTGTACCTTGTTTAAATCTTTACTGTTGCATTGATCACACCACGTAATCATCACGTATTTTGGTGTCTGTCAGCATCACTACACTATTAAGTATCTTAAAGACAGAGACTATTCCTCTTTCATCTCTGTATCTCAAGTATATTGGACCATCCCTGGCACATAGGAGACTCTAAAAAATTATTATTAAATGAAATGTAGATAAAGAAAAATGAGAAAGTAAAAAGAAGAGAAAACAGCATGAACCACAATAAAACATCCATATATCATGTTATTCATCTCTCTATATAGGCATGGCTCTTTACCTTTCTGATTCAGCTGTCTTGAGTCCTTTCGTGTCCATCCAACTGGTAATAGTCTTCTGTTTGAAAACTGTAAAAAAAAAAAAAATTAATGTATGTGCATGCATACCTTCAAAGAGAAAATACCTATAGCAGCATATATGCATGTAAGGCATTATGACAGGTTCTGTGGATTAAACAACGATTAATCACTCCTTCCCCACTCAGGCAATGGGAGATAATACATTTGGCATAGAAGAGAAAGTGACCAGACCCTAAAAGAATTGGTATGGCCTAATGGATGAGAGTACATGCTCTGAAATCAGATTACCTAGATCCAAATCCTGGCTCGCCTACTGGATTCCTGTATGACTTTGTGAAGAGCCATTTCTCTGTGTCTCTGATTCCTTATTAGTAAACATGCAAATTAATAGTATCTCTCCTGGGGTTATTGTGAGGTTTAAATTAAATAATAACCATTGAAAAGCGTTTAGGGCACTATCTGATATATGTTCAGTAATATTAGTTCTTAATTATCATTAGTATCAAAAGAGATGCTGAGGGAGTTCCCTGGTGGTCTAGTGATTAGGATTTGGTGTTTTCACTGCCATGGCCCAGGTTTAATCCCTGGTCGGGGAACTGAGACCCTGCAAGCTGTGCGGCACGGCCAAAATAATAATAATAATAAATTTAAAAATAAAATAAATTAAAAAGATCCTGATAAGAAATTAAGATATTTCTGAGGAAAAGACTACTTTAGGGAACTGAAGTAAATGGGATCATCTGATAAGTAGTGCTTGAGTTGTGTCTTGAAGAATAAACATGTCATCACATAAAGGGAAAATCAGAAGCAACGGAACCAACGGCAGAAAAATATAAAGAAAGCAACAGAAAATATGGCTGAAAAGTCAGCTAGGACCATACCATAGAGATCCCCGAATAATCCACAAAGAGAGGTACAAAAAAGTGTCAAAAGTCACACTCAGAGTTAATGCCAGAGTTCAAATCTAGGAGGCTCCAAGTCAGGCAGGATACATAGCCTGGAGGGCAGATGTGAAGGGGCAAGAAAGGAACAGCCTGTCAGTAGAAGCGAGTGAGGAAGGTATTGGTCTAGGTCAGTGGTTCCCAAACCATCTGAATCATCAGGAGGCTGACAACAAATGGATCCAAGGGCCACACCTAGACCTTCTGAATCAAAATCTATATGTGATGATGGAGGTATGAGGGAAGCTGGAATCTGTATTTTTTTTTCAAAAAATGATTTTGATGATCAGCAAGGTTGAAGAACTACTGGTCAAGATCTAAAAATAGCCCTTGTAAGGACACAATAAAAAGTTGAGAAGTGAGAGTCATTACAGACTTCACAATGATAGGAGAAGTTAAAGGTGACACTAAGCTTTAGTGCTTGAGACTTGAAAGATGATGACAACATTAAACAGAAATGCAGAATATAAAAGAACTGGATTTAGGGGAAAAATATGATTGGGTCAATACTGAACACACTAAATTTGAAATGCCAGAAAGATAACTAGACAGAAATGACCAGCAGACAGTAGCAAAAGTAGAATTGATGGTTCAGTAAGGGACATGTAACATAAATAAATTCAAGCCACAATTTATATAAACATTAGAAATTTAAGCATACTTTCAAAATTTAATGTACTGCATATGGATTACATGTATATAATATTTTAGTATAAGAAAATCTTGAACATTCTCAACCACTGTCTAAATTGCAATGTAAGAATCTAGGTACCTTAGGTCATAAACTCCTCTTATTTACCTATGTCCCCTCAAACACCATAACATGAGATACCATCCCAAATATATGAAAATCAACAATTTATTTACCACTGCATTTGAGTGCCATATAATTTATACTTTCCACAAAATCTTTTATTAGCATTTTTAGAATCATTTCTTTCACAAAAAAATATATATACATTTGATATTTCTTGTTAAACACCACTACTTTCGTGACTTTATTAAGTTACTACTTCTGCGGCAAATCAGGCTTCAGAGAAAAAATTAGATTCAGTCACAAGGGAGTAAGACGATGATCCACTTCGTTCTGAGACTTTTTCTACAGTTCCATCTTCTCTATTTAATTTCCTTATATTAAACACAGCAAGTATAGAAAATCCTCAAAGTACAAATCAGCAATGAGCCAAAAAATTCATTTTTGGGGTCAGTGTAGAATTTAAAATACCTTTTTCCATAAATGTAAAGATTCAATGGTATGCAATGGCTAGGTTCCTATAACACACATGAAGCATGGCACTATGATGACAAGTCTACAGAACCTAAAGAGTGCATGCATCATTTCCTAAAAAACTAGGAAGAGTGTTCCAGTGCAGTTGAAGGAGAGGTCTCCCTCCTGCAGCTCTGATGCTGAGAATGTGTTCTCTCTCTAGCTTCAGGCTTCCTATCATAATCCTGAAGCCTGAGAACAGGGTGAAGGAGGAGAAGCAAGAGGTGAGGAACTGACATTTCCTGCTAATAAAATGGTCTTCAGTCCTTCTGATGGCCCCAGAGAAAGGACAGCCTACTTCTCTTTCCAATACCACTACTTCTGGCTTCAAAAGGTTTCTTTCACAACACATCACAGGACTGTATCAGTTGTACCCCTCTTAATCCTGAAGTAAGCATAAAATGATGTGTCCTGGGTTCTGGGGAATTTCTTTTAACTAGAAGTAATCACAGCAAACAAAAAGGGAGGCAATAGAAGGTGATGAAATATCAATAGATACGAGATCTGGAGTCAAACAAAATCCTGGGCTGAGCTCTTTGCTCAGTCACTTACTAGCATGTACTTCCATTTCTTTAAGCCTTTATTTCTTCACCTGCAAAATGGGGTTAACAATACCTATTTCCAAGGCTTATGTGGATCAATGAGAGAAAATATTGTGCCAGTCTCACAAAGCAGAAACTCAACAAATGTATTCTCTACCAACATTTCACCCAATCTCATTTTTCACTGAGATCAGTAGTTCTCCAACTTTACTCTGACTTCACACCATTTACATAATCTCATAAGTAACCTCACTCAGTAACCAGCAAATTTCAATTAGCAAATCATTCAATTAGGTGCTAGAGATACCGGCAAAAGGCACAAAATGCAGTAAAATTCACCTGCATTTAAAGGAACACCCAGACCTTCACAAAAAGCCTCTTTCCTCCAGCAGCAGCAAGATAAGGCATGGGAAGGAAGGGTGTGGTGAGACCTAAGAGCAATGGACAGTGGGAAAGTTTTGAGGTGAGGAAAGAGGTTTGAAGGTGCTTTTGACAGCACTGAGGCTGAAAGAATGATAAGGGGGATGGGGGACAAGGCAGCTCTAGCCTCCCACCCACCCACCACTGACCTACACTCGGATCATCCCTGGAGCGAGGAGAGAAACTCTAGGTAGTTATAACAGGCAGAAAAGGGGAGCTCCTACAGTAACACAACTGGATAAACCATTCCCCATCAGAGTGTGAATAGCATGCTGAGTTCTGCCTATATGCAGATTTGCAGATTTCAATCAGTATAAGAAATATGCCCAGGAAGATAAATAACACAAAATTTAAAGATACTGAATATCCATTTCCCTATCTCACTTCTCCTAGGATAACTATACACATACATTTTAAATATCAAGTTCCTAAAAGAATTCCAAAATCTCAAACAATAGATTTTGACACAAGTTTAGATTTTGAACATTTTGTTAATTGGTGTCCTGTGCCAGGTATACAGAAAACATTTACACACATGCACAAGTACAGCCCAAGTATTAATTCACTCCCTCTTCTGCGGAAAATCAGGAGATCCAATTAGTGAGGACTGACAGCACCCCCAACTCATTCCTTCTCCTTTACATGCAGATAAAGTTAATAGGACCACAAATTAGCCTGTCACAGAAGTCAGATACAGTACTTGGAGGTCACCCTTAGTTCCCCTCCCCTCCACTCTCCTCCAACAAGTTCTCTGAAATCTACATCCTAAATCTTAAACCCATCCCTTCCTCCCCATCTTCAAAATAGCACCAATATTAAAAGAACAGTTACATCACTCACTGGGCAACTGCATTTGTTTCCTGCAACTGGTCTCCTTGTCTACAGTCTTGACTTTCTCTAACCCAGCATTTCACAAACTACAAATGACCAACATTTTTTAATGAAATAATACAGACAACATGATAATGCAGCACACATAGTAAAGTATTATTTCATGAAACATTTGTTATAAATATGACCTAGTTACAGAGAGAGAGAGAGAGAGAGAGAGAGAGAGAGAGAGAGAGAGAGAGA
>NW_020837955.1:147311-527052 GCF_003676395.1 Aethalodelphis obliquidens
GAGAGAGAGAGAGAGAGAGAGAGAGAGAGAGAGAGAGAGAGAGAGAGGGGGAGAGAGAGAGACTGCTTACTCTGTGTACCAGGTGAAATTTATACTGTGGGTTGCAGTCAGAAAGGTCCAAAGATCACTGCCTACGCCATCTTTTCTAAAATATTAACCAAATGATATCCCTTTTCTTACAAGCTTTTTAGTGGCTCCCTGTTAACCACAGATCAAGTCCAAACTCCTTGAAATGGCACTTGAGTTTGTCCATAAATAAGACCCAGCCTCAGCTGAGTCTTGTCATTCTGGTCTCCTGGTCAAGCCACCTTTTGTACATGCTGCTCCCTCTGCCTATGTAATTTTTTCTTTCCTTGGTTTATACAGCAAATCCTGCTCATCCTTCAATACTAAGTTCAAGGTCTGCTCCTCATTGCCTCCAAGTCCTGAGAGAACTTAAGTGTACACCATTCATCAGAGGACTTCTTAACCTGTGCCCGTTCTCTTATACTGCTGACCAACACATCCTTTTTGAAATGCTCCCGTCCTTGCATGACACAACAAAAGCAGGCTTTCCTCCTACTTCTCTGGCTGCTTCTCTTCAGTCTACTCTTACACGGTGGTGTCTGTCCTAGGTCGCCTTTATTTTCACTACATGCTTTATACTATCTAATCTACTACCATCATATCAATTATGGTGTATGTGACAATAACTCCCAAACCTGTATTTCCAGCACAGATATATTTCTTATGAGGTACAAACCCACATAACCCATTCCCTCCTAAATCCATCCACTTTTCCCCTCTCCTACCTACTGCCTGCAACCAACTATTAACCATCATTATCTCCCATCTAGACCAACTCCTTAACTATCTTGGGCCTGCACTTCTGCTCCCTTTCAATCTATTCTTCATTTTCCACACACCAGGCACAAGGACCTTTAAAATATATATTTTTAAATAAATATACATATATTTAAAAATATATATCCAATCAAGTCACTCCCCTACTGAAACCCTTTAATAGTTTCACATCGCCCTTAGAAATAAAGTTCAAAACCCTTAGCATTCCCCAGTATGATCTGATCTTTGCCTACCTCTCTGCAACCTCATCTCTCACTACGCTCCCCTGCTGACAATATGAATCAGCTGCACTTTGAGATCACTTCATTAACTTCATCTAGCTAACTCATCACTCTTCAGTCCTCGGAATAAGGTTCTTATCTTCTGGCTGGAAGATTATCTTTGAGCCCACAAACTGGATTAGGTACACCTGACTTCTACCATAATGCTCTGTTCCTTCAAGATTTGGAACACCCATTACCCTTTATTATGTTAACTTCCCTAATTGTCTATCTCTCCTGACAGATTTTAGGGTCTGAAGACAGAGACCAAGTTACTTTTGTTCAACACTGTACACCAGAAACAAGCATAATGCAAGCTAAGAATAATAGCTCTGCACCCAGGGACTTAGAATGTAAATTGAGATAAGCTGTGATTTTCTTTGCAGCTTTCTTTCCATCTAGAGGCTGAAGCGTCACATACACAATTAAACCTCCTTAACGACTAAGGCAATTTCTCAGTCAAATCCGAAGAAAGCAAACAAGTGGAGTATCCTACCGCTTCCCTCCCTGTGAGTGACTACTCATCAGGGTTTCTCACACCACCAATCGCCACGGGAAAAATCCTGCCCCATTCTCCAACTAGTAGCCTTGGTGGCTCAGCAAGGGGACCTCAGAGTTCAGAGCGGTGCACACAAGACCAGAAAAGGGGCGGGGGGGGGGGGGGCTGGAGTCCCTGGCTCCTCAGAAACCAAGAAGAGGTTTGGGCCGAGGCGAAGGACAAAGAGCTTTATTTCCCCACGTACCAAGCGAGGTGGCGCTGCCTCTGTGCGATCCCGCCCGCCCCGGGACGCAGCCTGACGAGGACGGCGGGACCCTGAACTGCACCGGAGCGTCCTTGGGATCGAGGACGCGCCTCTGCCTGCCGGGGAAGCTCCGGGCGTCCGAGGCGGCCGGCGGAGAAGTTGCAGCGGCGCCCCAGCGGGGTCGCTTGGTGCAGGGCTCACAGCCGGGGCCCGCACTCATGCTGGGACCCGCAGCACACAGTCCCCGGGCTAGCCCGGGCGGAGAGCCTCATTCACTAACCCTGGGAGGGACGGACTGCGCCTCCTTCTCGGCGCCTCCCGACACCATGCCCTCTCTGCCTCTGCCTGCTTCTGCAGCTGCTGCTCTGCCGGCCTCCCGAGCCAGACCCTATCCAGTCGCCTGCCTTCCCTCTTCCACAGGCACCCCACCTTCCTCAAGATGCGCCGCTTTGATTCTAGCTTCGTTCACTTTCCCACCACCGGAAAGCTGCCGTCAGGCACTTCCGGCTTCCGGGACGTACGCTGTCGCAAAGCGGAAGTGCGAGGGTCAGCGGGCGCCGGCGCCCGGAAGGTCAACTTGTGAAGGAGGTGGTGGTAACGCGGGTCTCCCCACTATTACAGAGGAAAAACGGCCGAGCACGCGATCTCGGCCTGAGACGGCGGGGAGAAGTAGACGGGCAGTTTGCTGCGACACCATGGAGGGCGGCGGCGGAAGCGGCAACAAAACCACAGGGGGGTTGGCCGGCTTTTTCGGAGCCGGTGGAGCAGGCTACTCGCACGCGGATTTGGCCGGAGTCCCGCGTAAGTATCGGGCCTAGCTTGCGAACATTTCTGACTGGTTCTTGCGGCCACGCTACACATGCGATGTGCCCTGTTCCCTTTTTTTTTGCTGGCGGTCACAAGCTTCAGTAGCAGTGGTGGGGTTCGTGTGTCTGCGCGGCCGCTCTTTTAGCACTGAACGAGTGTTTGGAACCATGGATTCCGAGAAGCTCTCTGTGTTTGACCTGGACCCAGGAGATGTTGCATGTTTTCTTTTATATTCAAGCTTCGTGTCTTAGCGTTCCTCCCACAAATTCCTTGTTTGTTGGGCTGTGTGCTTGGCCCTAAGTGCAGAAGAGCGCCCAGTTTTGCAAGTAAATGCATTCCACGTATCGAGCCCATACATAACTTTTTAGCACAAAGTCACATTCTAAACCACGAAGTAGCCGTCAAGGTAAGACACTCAATACTAATGCATACAGGAGAGAAAGAAATAACGTCTCGAGACAACTGGAGGAACTTGGAAGAGAACTTTTATAGGCATGAAGAAAGAAGCCGGTAAGAATTTTAGGAAAGGAAATTATTCAAGATCTAGGGTGCCGAAGCACGAATACCCTGCCTGTGCCCTCTCCTAAGTAGTGTGAATATGTATTCCAGATCTTTGGAACTTTCTGACTGTGGTATTCAACTGGATGAACAGAACTTGGAGTTAAAGATAGTGGGAAGTTGGTGAAGGATAAGCGCTTCATAAAACTGATTTGAGAATCATTGTACTATTTCTTTAGGTCTCTTATGCTCAAAAACAAAAACGCCCTTTAAAGTTCCTAGTGTCACCTGTGTCAGAACTGCATCTAGGACTTCCCTGGTCGGCAGTGGTTGAGAATCCGTCTGCCACAACTACTGAAGCCTGCGAGCCCGTGCTCCGCAACAAGAGAAGCCACCGCGATGAGAAGCCAGCACACCGCAGCAAAGAGTAGCCCCCCTTTTCACAACTAGAGAAAGCTTGCGCGCAGCAACGAAGACCCAACGAAGAGCGTCCAAAAATAAATAATAGATAAATTTAGTTTAAAAAAAACTGAATCTAGAACATAGTTTGTATGTAATAAGTTATAGGATATAATTGTATGTAGTTTGTATATTAGTCTCAGGACTTTTGAGTTTTGGAGCACAAAGGGCACTGCCTTAATGTGAAGAAGCATTGTTACGTTAATTAAGATTTGAAGGTAAATTAAGAAATCAAGGGGTGAACACCATTCACTGAGTACTTGAGGTGGACTTTTCTGGGTGCAGGACTACAGTATTTAAATTTTAAAAGATGAGTGCTGTTTTCATGGAGCTTACATCCTGTTGAAGTGAGCCAAGTAACATGAGTAAAAAATATTTCAGTTAGTGATAAGTGTGTAAAGGCAATAAAAGGATCCTGAGATGGTGATGCGAGCCGAAGCCATTTTAGAATGGTCCAGGGGAAGCAACTCAGGGGTGTTGCCCTTTGAGCTGTGACCCGAAGACAGTACAAATGCCTGGGGGGAGGCAGGTGTTTGAGGATCAGCTGTTAGGTCATTGTATCTACAGAGCTATTGGTTTGGAGTTGGTTTGGTGGAAGATAATGAGATTAGAGGGGCAAGGAATGGCAGCTAAGGTAGTGTTGTGTAAGCCTTTTGTAAGGAGTTTGGATTTGGTTACAGGTGTAAATGGAAGCCGTTAAGGCTGATTTCCCTTTCTTAAAAGAAAATCACTTTAATTGCCATTTAGAAAGTGAACTGGAAGGACTAGAGCAAGTAAGGAGTCCGGTTAGGTAGGAGATAGTTACTACAGTCTACGTGAGATTTAGTGGTTGGCCTAGGGTGGTAGCAATAAAGATGGTAAGTAACACAATTCAGGATAGATACTGGATATAGAATTAATAGGACTTTGAATTGATGAAGACCAGAGTCCTGGGTAGTGGATAGGTTTGTGAACAATCAGCTGAGATACAAAAGGATCCAAAGATTAAATTTAAAATGTGAGAAAGTTGATTTTCCTTGATAGATTTTTCTATCTTCAAAGGTAGTAGAATTCAAGTCTGGCCCTATGAGAGTGCCCATTTCTTTTGCCCTGACCCCTTCCTTCTGGTGATGACCTAAGAATTCTCTACCCTGTAAGTCAAATCTGTCAACAACTGTCAACACTAAGATCTGAAGGAATTGCCTTAGAATATTTATACACAACACATAACCCAAACGATGTTTTTCTCATAAAATTGATTGGTCTCTGGTCAGTTTTATTTTGCATTCTGTATAGTTGTCAAGCATTTTTGTAGTAAAGTAGAAAGAAATTAGCTTTTTATTGATCTGGGCTATGCTTCCTGCTACTTTGATTATTTGATCCACGTCACTGCCAATATCTTGTTGATATGCGATCCTGAGACACCAGTGCAAGATTGAGGGCCCCAGGAAGAGGCAACCCCTAAACTGCCAGACAGGAAGGATAAGACCAAGAAAGTGGTAGAGAAATACACATTCATTGAGCCTGTGCATCAAAATTGCAAAACACACAAAACAAGAGCAAAATTAATGCTAAATGAAATAACTTTTTAAAATTTTATTGCAATATAATGCTTTGTTTTCTCTCTAGTAACTGGTATGAACCCTCTGTCTCCTTATTTAAATGTGGATCCACGGTATCTCGTGCAGGTAAGATTAAGACTAGTCCTTTTATGATTTTACTAATTTGGTCCTTTATCTTACCATTTAAAAAAATAACCCCAAGTACCTCTGTTGACTTGATCTGTGATATGTGCATCTGGAGGCACCAAGTCTCTGGTCTTCATTCACCCTTTTTTCCCTCACAGACTCTGGGGATTTAGCTTGCATCTCTTCCTGATACTAGTTTTCTTTTTTTTTTTTTTTTGCAATTTTTAATTTTTATTTATTTATTATTTATTTATGGCTGTGTTGGGTCTTCGTTTTTGTGCGAGGGCTTTCTCTAGTTGTGGCAAGTGGGGGCCACTCTTCATCGCGGTGCGCGGGCCTCTCACTATCGTGGCCTCTTCTTGTTGCGGAGCACAGGCTCTAGACGCGCAGGCTCAGTAATTGTGGCTCACGGGCCCAGTTGCTCCGCGGCACGTGGGATATTTCCAGACCAGGGCTCGAACCTGTGTCCCCTGCATTGGCAGGCAGATTCTCAACCACTGCGCCACCAGGGAAGCCCCCTGATACTAGTTGATTAAAGGATTTTGGGGTTTGGTGGGTTTTTTCCATTTTTTAAAGTTGTGATAAAATACACTAACAAAATATACTATCTTTAACTGCACAGTTCAGTGGTATTTAATGCATTCCTAATATTGTAGCATCACCACCTACCAGCTCCATGCTTTTCATCTTGTAAAACTGAAACTCTACACCCATTAAGCAATAACTCCTTTCTCCACCCTCCCCCCAGCTCCTGGCAACCCTTCTGCTTTCTGTCTGATTTTTGAATACTCTTAAGTACCTCAAATAACTGGAGTCATACAGTATTTATTTTTCTGTGACTGGTTTAGTTCATTTAGCATAATGTCATCAAGGCTCATCTGTATTGTAGTGTGTGTCAGAATGTCGTTTTTAAAGCTGGATAATATTCCATTGAATAATATTCCATTTTGCTTATCCATTCATCTGTCCAGTGGACACTTGGATTGCTTCCATGTTTTAGCTATCGTGAATAGTGCTGCTATGAACTTTGGTGTATAAATATCTCTTCTAGACTCTCATTTCAATTCTTTTGATTATATATCCAAAAGTAGAATTGCTGGATCATATGGTAATTGTATTTTTAATTTTTTGAGGAACTGCCATACTGTTTTCCATGGCAGCTGTACTATTTTACATTCCCACCAACAGTGCACAAGGGTTCCAGTTTCTTCACGTTCTCGCCAACACTTGTTATTATCTGGGGTTTTTTGGTAATAGCTATTCTAATGAGTGTGAAGTGGCAACTCATTATAGTTTTGATTCGCATTTCCCTAATGATTAGCCATGTTGAGCAACTTTTCATGTGCTTCTTGGCCATTTGTGTATTTTCTTTGGAAAAATGTCTATTCAAGTCCTTTGTCCAGTTTTGAATCCGTTCATTTGGTTTTTTGTTGTTGAATTTTAGGAGTTCTCTATAGATTCTAATTATTAACCCCTTATCAGATACATGATTTGCAGTTATTTTCTCCCATTCTGTGGGTTGCCTTTTTACTCTGTTGATGTTGTCTTTTGGTGCACAAAAGTTTTAAGTTTTCATGAAGGCCAGTATTTGTATTTTTTCTTTTGTTGCCTTTGCCTTTGGTGTCATATCCAAGAAATCATTGCCAAATCCATTGTCGCAAAGCTTTTCCCCTGTGTTTTCTTCTAAGAGTTTTATAGTTCTACGTCTTACGTTTACGTCTTTGATCCATTTTGAGTTAATTTTTGTATATGGTGTTAGGTAAAGGTCCAGCTTCACTCTTTTTCATGTGTATATCCAGTTTTCACAGTACTGTTTGCTGAAAAGACTGTCTTTTCCCCTTGGAATGGTCTTGGCATTCTTGCCAGAAATCGTTTGACCATATGTACAAGGGTTTATTTCTGGGCTCTCTCTTCCATTTCATTGGTCTACATGCCAGTACCACACTGTTTTGATTATTGTAGCTTTGGTAAGTTTTGAAATTTGCAAGTGTGAGTCCTCCAGAATTGTTCTTTTTCAAGATTGTTTTGGCTATTTGGGGTTTGTTGAAATTCCATATGAATTTTGAGATGGGTTCTTCTATTTCTGCAAAAATGTCAATTCCTATTTTGATAGGAATTGTATTGAATCTGTAGATTGTTTTGGGTAATACTGACATCATAACAGTATTAAGTCTCTGATCCATGAATATGGGAAATGTTTTCATTTCTTTATGTCTTTTTAAGTTACTTCCAGCAAGTTTTGTAGTTTTCTTGTAAAAGACTTTTACCTCCCTGGTTAAATTAATTCCTAAGTATTTTATTCTTTTTGATTCTATTGTAAGTGGAATTGTTTTCATCATTTCCTTTTCAGATTGTTCGTTGTTAGTTTGTAGACGTGCATCTGATTTTTTGCATTGACTTTGTATCCTGCTACTCTGCTGAATTCACTTATTAGTTGTAACAGGGTTTTTTTGGTGCAGTCTTTAGGATTTTCTACATATAAGATTATCTGTGAAAAAAGAAAATTTTACTTCTTTCTAGTTTGGATGCCTTTTATTTCTTGCCTAATTGCTCCAACTAGAACGTCTAATACTGTGTTGAATAGAAGTGGCAAAAAAAAACGGGCATCCTTTGCCTTGTTCCTGATCTTAGAGGAAAAGCTTTCAGTCTTTCATCTTTGGGTATGGTAATTGCTTTGGATTTTTCATATATGGCTTTTATTATGTTGAGGTAGTTTCCTTCTGTTCCTAGTTTGTTGAGTGTTTTTTATCAGTGAAAGTATGTTGGATTTTGTCATACTATTTCTGCATCAATTGAGGTGATCATGTGGGGTTTTTTCCTTTCATTCTGTTAATATGATCTGTTACATTGATCAGTTTTCATTTGTTGGAACATCCTGCATCCCAGGAATAAATCCCACTTGGTCATGATGTATGACCCTTTTAATATGCTGTGGGATTTGGTTTCCTAGAATTTTGTTGAAGATTTTGCATCAGTGATCATAAGGGGTATTGGTCTGTAGTTTTCTTTTCTTGTAGTGTCTTTGCCTGGCTTCAGTATGATAATGCTGGCCTCATACAAAGAGTTATGGAGTGTTCCAAGTATTCCCTGCACTTCAGTTTTTTGGAAAAGTTTGAGAAGAATTGGTGTTAGTCCTTTTTTTTTTTTTTTTGGCTGCGCTGCTACACAGCTTTTGGGATCTCAGTTCCCTGACTAGGGATTGAACCGGGCCATGGCAGTGAATGCCCAGAATCCTAAGCACTGGGCCACCAGGGAACCCCCAGATTGGTGTTAGTTCTTTCAGGCTCAGTGGCCATGGCTCATGGGCCCAGCCACTCCGCGGCATGTGGGATCTTCCCGGACCGGGGCACGAACCCGTGACCCCTGCATCAGCAGGCAGACTCTCAACCACTGCGCCACCAGGGAAGCCCAGTGTTAGTTCTTTAAATGTTTGGTAAAATTTACCAGTGAAGCCATCAGATCCAGGGCTTTTGGTCTTTTGGGCTTTTTCTTTGTTGTGAGTTTTTTTATAAGTGATTCCGTCTCCTTACTGTATGGGTCTCTTCTGATTTTCTGTTTCTTGGTGAGTTTTGTGTTTCTAGGAATTTGTACATTTCATCAAGGGCATCCAGTTTGTTGGCATACAGTTGTTAATAACATTTTCTTATAATCCTTTTTAATTCTGTAGAATCAGTAGTGATGTCCTCACTTTCATTTATGATTCTAGTAATTTATTTCATTTATCCCTGATCGAATCTTTAATATGTCCTTTCTTCTGCTAGCTTTGGGTTTAGTTTCTTCTTTTTCTAGTTCCTTAAG
Organism: Aethalodelphis obliquidens; assembly: GCF_003676395.1. Classification (NCBI taxonomy): domain Eukaryota; kingdom Metazoa; phylum Chordata; class Mammalia; order Artiodactyla; family Delphinidae; genus Aethalodelphis; species Aethalodelphis obliquidens. The sequence goes on from NW_020837955.1 coordinate 156,387, forward strand.
TTGTAAAGTTAGATTTTTGATTTGAGATCTTTCTTATTTTTTAATGTGGGCATTTATAGCTATAAATGTCCCCCTTAGCACCACTTTCACTGAGTTTCACAAGTTTTGGTATGTTGTGTTTCTTTTTTGCTCATCTCTTAAGTATTTTCTAATTTCCCTTGTGATTACTTCCTTGATCCATGGATTGTTTAAGGAGGTGTTTTTTTTAATTTCCACGAATTTGTGAATTTTCCAGTTTTACTTCTGTTATTGATTTCTAACTCATCCCATTGTGGCTGGAAAAGGTGCTTCGTATGGTGTCTTTTAAAATCTATTGAGACTTAACTTGTGGTTAACATATGGTCTATCCTAAAAAATGACTTATGTGCACTTGAGAAAAATGTGTACATTGTTGGGTACAGTGTTTTGCATTTGTCTGTTAGATCTAGTTGACTTAATGTGTTAACTCCTCTATTTCCTTATTTTCTGTCTGGTTATAACAGTTACTATTCATTATTGAGAGTGGAATTTTGAAATCACCAACTGTTACTGTAGAACTTTCTATTCTTCCCTTTAATTCCATCACTTTTGCCTAATATATTTTGATGGTCTGTTATTAGTTAAGTAAATGTTTATAATTGTTATATTTTCTTGCTATGTTGATACTTTTATTGATATAATGTCCTTCATTGTCTCTTGTAACCTTTTTTGCTGTAAAGTCTATATTTTCTGATGTTAGTATAGCCACCCTGCTCTTTTTTGGTTATTATTTGTGTGGAATATCTTTTTCCATACTTTCACTTTCAGTCTTTTTGTGTCTTTGGCTGTAAAGTGAATCTGTTGTAGACAGCATATAAATGGATCATGTTTTTTAGTCCATTGTGCTAATATCTGTCTTTTGGCCTAGAGAGTTGAATCCATTTATATTTAAAGTGTTTACTGATAAGGAGAGATTTCTGGCATTTTGCTATTCATTTTCTATAAGCTTTTAGCTTTTTTGTCCCTCCCTTCCTGCATTAATATCTTCTTTTGTGTTTATTTGATTTTTTTGTAGGAAATTGTTTAAATTCCTTTCTTATAACCTTTTTTTAAAATGTATTCTAAAGTTATAACACTAATTTGAATTTATACCAGTTTAACTTCAGTAACATACAAAAATGCTGCTCCTTTACCAGCTGTCCCTGCCCCTCTCAATTGTTGATGTCACAAAATTATATCTTTATACATCATGTGGTCAAAAACATAATCTAATAATTCTTCTAAATGCTTTAAACTTTATGTAGAAAACAAACGTGGAGTCAAAAGCGTAAGTTACAGTAATACTTTTATAATTGTCCATGTATTTGCCTTTATTGATATCTTTATCCCTTTATAAGACTTTGAGTTACTGTCTATTGTCCTTTCATTTTACTTTCTAGGAGTCCCTTGATCATATCTTGCATGGCAGGTCTAGTGGTCATGAACTCTCTCAGCTTTTATTTATCTGGGAATTTCTTAATACCTCCTTCACTTTGAAGAACAGTTTTGCTGAATATGGGGTTCTTGGTGGACAGTTTTTTCTTCTAGCACTTTAAATATATCAGCGCACTGTCTAGTGGCCTCCAAAGTTTCTCTTGAGAAATCGGCTGTTAATCTTATTGAGGATCCTTGTATGTGATAAGTTGCTTCTCTTGCTGCTTTCAAGATTCTCTCTTTGTCTTTAGCTTTCGAAAGTTTGATTTTAACATGTTTCAGTATGGGTGTCTTTGAATGTATCTTACTTGGTGTTTATTGAGCTTCTTGAATGTTCATATGCATCTCTTTTATCAAATTTGGGAAGTTTTCAGCCATTGTTTCTTCAAACATTCTCTTTCTCTCCTTCTGTAACTCATGGTCTGTATGTTAGTCTGCTTTGTGGTATCCCACAGATCCCTCAGGCTCTGTTCACTTCTGTTCAATCATTTTTTCTCCATTTCCTAAGACTGAATAATTTCTATTCTGTATTCAAGTTCAGTGATTCTTTCTTCTGCCCGTTCGAATCTGCCTTTGAATCCCTTTAGTGAATTTTCCAGCTATTGTTCTTTCAGCTTCAGAATTTCTTTTTGGTTTCTTTCTACGTTTTCTATTTCTTTGTTTCCATTTTGTTCATACATTGTTTTGACTTTCTCCACATTTCCTTTAGTTCTTTGAGCATCTTTATGACACTTTAAAGTCTTTGCCTAGTAGACCTATTATCAGGTGTTTTTTAGGGACATTTCTGTTGATTTATTTTTTTTCCTTTGAATGGACCATGCTTTCCTATTTCTTTGTATGCCTTGTGATTTTTTGTTATTGAAAACTGGACGTTTGACTCTAATAATGTGGTTAACTCTGGAAATCAGATTCTCCCCCCTTCCCCAAGGTTTGCTTTTATTTGGTTATTGGTTTTTATTATTATTACTATTATTACAGTCTCCCTATGTGCCAAGGACCAGCCTGAAATGTAAACTTAAGCTCTTCTCAGTTCTTTTCTGAGCGTAAACTTTTTCCTGGGTGTGTGTTGTCACTTTCTAATTTTTCCTTTTTATGCAATTGCTTTTGAATGTTCTAGTCTTTAATGTCTAGTTCACGAACGGGGAAGCAGCAAGGAGACCAGCTCCCAGCTCTTCTTTAAAGCCCCTGGAATAAGTGGGGGTGGTGAGGGTACAACAACAATGGCTGCCTGCTTCTTTGTACACACTTCTGTGATCAGAAGGAGCAGTGATCAGAGCACAAATTAAAGATTTATATCTAAAAGCAACAAGTAGGGCTTCCCTGGTGGTGCAGTGGTTGAGAATCCGCCTGCCAATGCAGGGGGTATGGGTTCAAGCCCTGGTCCAGGAAGATCCTACCTGCCGCAGTGCAACCAAGCCCGTGCGCCACTGCTGCTGAGCTTGCACTCCAGTGCCTGCGAGCCACAACTCTGAAGCCCATGCACCTAGAGCCTGTGCTCCGCAACAAGAGAAGCCACCGTAGTGAGAAGCCCACGCACTGCAGTGAAGAGTAGACCCCACTCACAACAACTAGAGAAAGCCTGCGCGCAGCAACGCAGCAACGAAGACCCAATGCAGCCAATAAATAAATAAAATTTTTAAAAAATACATAAATAAAAGCAACAAGTAATTAACTTTAAAAGCACCCCAATAAAAAATATTGGAGTGAGTAGTTACAAAGTTATAAGAGGTCATTAGTACTAAGTTAAGTGTAAATGAAAGTGTAAAGTGGGAATCTTTTTACTGAAATCTTGAACCAAATCTACATTTGGGGAAAAAAGTACCACCTGAGTTTATTTAATTAGATCAGATTATTATTATTCAAAAGTCTATGAAAATAAGAGTGGTCTCATGAATACAAACATTTGAAATTAGGGGTTTATACATTTTAAGGTTTATATTAGCCTCGGGTTTTGGTTGGTTGTTTTTGTGGGTTTTGTTTTTTCAGTTTGGAGAAGTTGCTGATTCAACACAGATAAAGTTGCAAATAGTAGGTTTTTTTTAAAGCTCAGTTTACAACATCAGGCTTCAAAGAGTAGTGGTTGGATATCTCAGGAATGCAAGGTTGACTCACTAGCTGAAGAATGAGTCGGTGATGACATGCACTTGTATCAATACTTACTAATGTTAATCATGACCATCTTTTTTTATATTTTCTATGTGTAGTTAGTGATCCATTTCTGGATTGAAGGATAATTATTTACCTCATCATATTAAATATACCATTCCTAAAAACCTCAAACAGGAAGCACAATTTAAAACTAAGTCATTAATTGAAAAGTCAGGAAACACCCAGAATTTACAGATCTATGTATAATAAATATAGTTAGACACTGAAGTTTTTAGAGTTTGCTTCTCATTGCCCAACAGACCATTTCTGTGTGATGAGAGCACGTGGGCTTGTTTATTGTACAGTTTTTGGTAAGAACGTGTGCACAAGCCAGAAGTCAAAAATCAGTACAGAGGTACAGTTTTCCTAATCAGGAATGCATTTACCAAAGGTCAGTATTTGCCAAAGGGATGTTTACTTGTTAGTGTTTTTTTTTTTTTTTTTTTTTGGTTAGTGTTTTTTGCTCAGGGTGTGTGCTATCCTTCAGGGGCTCATTTTAACCATTTTTGTATGGAAAGCTTGGCAAAAATGTATTTGTTCATCATAAAAAAGTGGATTGTACTGCGAAATCAATCCTATTGTGCTCTTACAGCAGCACTTCTCAACCTAGGATTCTTGGCTGACCTTCAGGGGGTTCATACCAAATTTTGTGTATGCATTTACTAGAAGGTGGATCTAGTAAGCTTTCTAAGATTATCAAAGGAATATATCCCCTTTAAACAACTAGTTAAGGAGGTGATTTTTGCCCTTGCGTAAGTGATCCAAACTGTTGTACTTTTATAGTTTCTGCTCATTTTTTATGATCATTGGTCTTACATATAGTAAAATGGTTCTGGATAAATAGTAGCTACAGAGTGAAAGTTATTTTCTCCTTCCAGACTGGTATTCTGTTATCTCTCATAGCATTCAGTTTACCTTTCTCTAGAGATGGCCTTCCTAAACTTTCAAATTTATCATGAAGGCAAATTTCCTATAATCTATCAAACTTACATTAAGATGTAAAGTTCTGGGCAAGAATCTCTCCTAAGAACTAATGAGTATAACTATATATGTTGTATATTTCATTTAATTTTGATTTACATGTTCCTTTTGTTGCAGAAAGTTTTACTTTTGTTTGACTTAGTTGAGTTTTAGTTAATATACGGATTTACATTATGTGAAAAACTCCTTTGAAAAATTAAACACTTTGCCAAGTACTGTGTCTTAAGGGGAGCTCAACTTGGTTTTCATTGTTATCCTTGTAGGATACAGATGAGTTTATTTTACCAACTGGAGCTAATAAAACCCGGGGCAGATTTGAACTGGCCTTCTTTACCATTGGAGGATGTTGTATGACAGGTTGGTATTTATATATGTTTTTTTAAGTATCCTCAATCCAAGTAGTCAGAGGTGCTTAAAAGCAAAGGCAATTAAAATATCACCTTCAGGGTTGTTTTTTTGAAAATCATTATTTACAGTTTTCTTATTGTTAAATAAAAATGAAAAAGAATGAGAAATATAGTTGTTCTTTAATATATAGCTGATTATTTGAATGAATTGTTACTATGATTTGCCAGGGGCTGCGTTTGGGGCAATGAATGGTCTACGGCTAGGACTGAAGGAAACCCAGAACATGGCCTGGTCCAAACCAAGAAATGTACAGTAAGTCTCATGTAATGACGTGGTGATGTTTGAATATTAATCTCTACTTTGTTGGCTTGATGAGCACAACCTTGAGATTACGGTTGTTTAGAGTATTGGTATACTTTTTGGTCAGTTTTTTTTTTTTTTTTTCCGGTGTTTTGTTTTGTTTTGTTTTTCCCTTATTCAAAATAAAAGGAATTTAGGAATTAAGTCCTGGGTCTAAGCTTTTAGAAGGAGTGATTTTTGAGTCAGTGTCCCTCCGTCAGCTGGTGCTATCCTAACCTAACTTCTCAGCTACACCTGTTCCATTTTGCAGGCCTATATAACATGCTTTTCAAATTGTTGAATTACTAGTACATTATTTGGATAGTTCAGGGATGTGCATAAGCGTAGGACATGATAAGTGAAGAAATAAGCACATAAGAGTAATTGCTAACTCTGCCGACATTTGACTTGAGCTTCTCATTGACTTCACTCTCCTTTTCTTAAGTGCAAAGGTGCAGAAAATTTAAATGAAATCCCTAGAACTTAGAGGTGGTTCCAAAAGGAGTAAGACAGTGTTCTCTTAGGAAACTGAAGTTTGCAAAGAAGGGAAAGTGCAATTAAGGTCAGAAAGTGTATATAACATGTATCTTCACCCTGATTAAGGAATAAACATGAGAAGTTCCTGTTACTGTTCCCTAAATAATATATTGTTTCGTTTTGCATGTTTTTATGCTTCATATGAGTGGAATCACACAGTATGTGTTCTTCAGTGGCTTGTGGTTTTTATTTTAGGACCCTTTAAGCTCCATTTTCCTTATATGTTTCTTAGCCAGCAGATGGCAGCAGTGTGTTAGAATTGGACCTTGGGAAACCTGAAGGCCTGTCAAGTTTTTCATATTCCTACTACTGTATGGATCACTGCCCTTGCTTTACAAGCTCAGATCCTTGAATATTTTTGTATTTATATTCTTAATATTCGTTCTTTACTCCAATTTTTTTTTACTTTTTGTATTATGGATAATTTTGAATCTATACAAAAGTAGACAAAGTAGTACAGTGAACATCTATGAACTATAACCCAAGCTCAACAACCATCAACCAGCACCAGGACCAGTTATGTCCCACCTCCTTCTTCCCTTCCATATTATTTTGAAACAAATCCCCAGCATCATATTACTGAACACCAATTTGAAAGTGGAAGGTCTCTTAGAAAAGATAACCTTTGTTTCTTAAAACCATCATAGTTACTAATTTTGGGGGAGAGTCAAATTGGTTTGCATTTCTGAAGTCAGATTTTTAAAATCTTACATACCATTTTTTAGTATAATCATTCTGATCTTTCAAATAGAGAGACAACATTTTAAAAATGGAAAGGTAATTGGGTTTCAGGCCAGACAAATCTATGTAGTTTCAAAGCCCAGTTTCATTGCTTACTGTTTTGGAATCTTGGGTAAGTTTCCTTACTTTCTGCCTTTAATCTATTGAGAGATGGTTAAAGTGGGAAGTAGGTAAGGGCCCAGTTAAGTGGTGTTGCCCGATCACATTCCAAAGGACTTTGGCAATTTGCAGTGCCACCAGCAATACAGTAATGAAAATTAATAGTTTTAGATGCTTGTTATAAATGAAAAACAATTAAGTGCTAAACTTAATATATTAGTAAATATATACCATAATTAGATTAATTAAATGTGTAACATAATATCTGTAATCATTACTAATTTTTTAAATAATCCTTTAAAAGTAATACAGATTTTTGTTATTACTGAGCATTAATTTAAATGAGTGCTTTAATTAAATGAGTTCTTTTACTGTTTGTTGTTGTAATTCTATAATCTCCAGCAGTAGTCAGCTGTCAGGACAGAACCATTCCTGTGACAGTGTTACACTGCTGGGAGAGCAGTGTTCTGTCTTCTTCCTCCAGTTGCCTCCGTCACTGTTCTGGTGACGTCTGGCACTGGATGAGGGCAGTGCTGTGCTTCCTTGAGAGTGTGCTAAGCATTCACTTTGGCTGCTTAGTTCTAGTCTGGGAGCAGACACAGAGTGCACTTTCTTCATGTATTCTAGTTAGATGACTTTTTCCTTTTAGTATTTGTCTTTAAGTTTGCTTTATATTCCATGATATTCCACACTTTGATTCTACTTAACATTCTGAGTATACATACTACCCCACACACATAAGAAACTTAATTATAAGCTAGTTTGTCTGTTATGTCATTTTTTTTTTAACATAGATCAGTTTCTGTAAACTTTATAAAATACATTCCCGGATATCATTCAAACCTTTTATATATTTAATAGTTTTACACATTTAATAATCAGAATTTACTTGTTGCCCAGAAATGTTGGAGTTTTTAATCTAATCTTCATTTATATTTATATATAAATATAAATATTTATATAAAGTAAAAGCTATCCTAATTGAATTCTGAGGAGGTGTTAAGTTTTAAAATTAAGAAAACTTTGTATATTGCGTTTATACATTTAAAATTGCTATTATTATGGTTTTTCTAAATACTAAAGGAATACTGGTTCTAAATACAGATTCTTTCTCTTTCTGCCCTGGTAGGATCTTGAATATGGTGACCAGGCAAGGGGCACTTTGGGCTAATACTCTAGGTTCTCTGGGTAAGTAGATATCTCACTTTTTAATAAATTATTATTACTGCAAAGAAAGAATGTACATGTATTATGAACAATTTGATCAACTAAAATCCTGGTCCTGGGATGTTAAAAATTATGTTTAAATCCACTCTGGTGAGTAGTATAGATACTACTTAGGAGAAGACCATAAACTGTATAACAAAAGAATCCCAGCTGCGAATACCATTGTGAAATACATTCATTTCTAAATGCTTTAAGCATTGCATACTCTCCTGTCTCAGCAAGACACCAAATAAAATCATGTTTTAACTAAATGAAATTAAAATAATTTAGGTTCAAGGCAAATGGTTTTGTTTGTTAGGAGAGGTTCAAGTTCCTGTAGTAAGATATGGTAGATTAATCCAGCTGTCCTGATAAGTTTTCCTAATAGAGCATTCATCATTCTCTTTACCTAATTAGATTTCCCAGACTTAATTGCCAGAATTGTAATAGGGCCTTTGTAGACATTGAAAACATTTGCAGTTCTAAGGAAGGGATAATTTAGTAGTACTTAGGACCAAATGCTTTCATACTGTAATGTTTATGAATGATTGACTCTTTTGATTACTCATGACTTATAATAAGCCTACTTATGGCACTTATGCCCTAATCCAAAGTTTACTTTATTTGAAAGTCTGAAAATCTTTTACTTGTGGCAGATTAAGTAAGAGAAAATGTAGGCATCTTGTTAAAAAAATAGGAAAAGCCTCTGTGTAACAGAGTGAGATCCTAGCCTTGTCATAGGCTTTGGAAGCAGTACATTTTCTCACTGTAATAGTAAATGTCTGCTTCCATATGCTGCCCATGACCCCAGTGCCCTTCCACCAAGCACAGTCACCCTCCTTTGTACCTGTGTGCCCAGAGTAATCAGTCGTGCTGGTCTCCCTAGGACTTTCTCAGTTGTAGCACTTACTGTTCCAGGAAACCCTCAATTCTGGGCAGACTGGGGTGGCCAGTCACCCTGTATGTTTCCCTTGTAATGTGACCGGTCACAATGTTCTGCTCAAGTTTAGTTTCAGTTAAATAAATTGAAACGGGAAGAAGAGCCCTTATAGAAGTATAAAAATATCACAGCAGAGGAGTTGTAAGGCTGAGTTTGGTATAATTTTGAGGGGTCAAATGTGGCTATAATTTTGAGAAAGGGTAAGGAGAAGGGTTAATGCATTCATGGCTAATCAGTCTTTATAGGCATAAGAGAATGGTAGTTTGGGGGAAGATCTTGTTAAAACTAAATAGTGCTAGTGTTAGGGTTTTTACATGTGCAGGAACCAGATCTCATGTTTCTGGAAGTTATATTTTTCTTAGAATAGAAATGCATGTGTTTTGTTTTTGTTTCTAAACCCAAAGTACAGCTGTTATGAATAAAATGGAAGTGAAAATTAAAGATATTCTTCCTGGGACTCCCCAGTAGTACTTTCCATAAATAGCTAATAAATTTCTTCTGAATCTCTCCAAACATTTTCTTTGCATATCCAGAGTCATACACACATGTGCCTGCTTTACATATTAGTGAATAGAGCTCTTCCTGCGTTTTAAGTGAGTACATAGTATTCCATTATGTAGAAAGTGTCTTCCTGGATCAGTCCCCTCTTGAAGGTCATTTTATTTGTTGCTAGGCCTTTTTTATTACAAATAGTGTTCCAGTGATCATTGTTTATATGTCTGTGAATACTTATAATATGTCTGTAGAATACATTTATCTAAATATAATTGTCACACTGACTTTCAGTTTACTTTTTTATTACTGATCAGTTCCATTTCCCCTATAGCTTTGCTCTATAGTGCATTTGGTGTCATCATTGAAAAAACACGAGGTGCAGAAGATGACCTCAACACAGTAGCAGCTGGAACCATGACAGGCATGTTGTATAAATGTACAGGTAGGCACTATTAAATCGTGAAGCTGTCTCTTAATACAGTTGAAGTATGCTTTTTATCCATACTGTAGTTTCAAAGGAAACGTTATACTTTTTTTTTTTGTAGTATAATGTTCTCTGCCATCTTGTGGTTTGGGATTTTGGTTTTTTTTTTTTGTAAAATACACATAACATAAAATTGACCATCCCAACCATTTAAGTGTACAGTTCAGTAATGTTAAGTATGTTTACATTGTTGTGCAGCTAATCTCCAGAACTTTTCTTGATCTTGCAAAACTGAGACCCTGTACCCGTTAAACAACAACTCTGCATTTCCCCCTTCTACAGCCCCTGGCAACCACCATTCTACTTTCTATCTCTCTGAATTTGACTACTTTAGGTACCTCACGTAAGTGGAATCATGTAGTATTTTTCTTTTTGTGACTGGCTTATTTCATTTAGCATAATGTCCTCAAGGTTTATCCATGTTGTAGCATATGTTAGAATTTCCTTCCTTTTTAAGGCTGAATAATACCCCATTGTACGTATGTCCCACGTTTTGTTTATTCATTCATCTGTCAATGGATACTTGTGTTTCTTCCACTTTGGCTACTGTGCATAATGCTGTTATGAACATGGGTGGACAAAATACCATTCAGTTTTGGGAAAAAAAAAAAAATCAAAACCCTGAGAGTTGAGTCAAAATTAACTGGATGAAGATCAAATATCAAATTCTCCTCTAAGATGGAAAAGAAATTAACATTCACTGAGTTATGATTACACTCTCAGCAATAATCAGTTAATATAACTTGTTTCATTTAAAACTTTGTGAAGTGATAATCATCACACCCCAATTTTATAGATGAGCACGGACGGTATTAAGATGATCTTTCTTAAAAGATCATATAACTAGCGACAGCCCCAGATTTTTCTCACATTTCTGTTTTAAATTGCCTAAACTACATATGTTCTATACTCAAGCCTCTGAAAACTACTTTTATTTGTTTGATTGCTTTATTCTGCTTTTAGACACTTGATTAACTGAGTAATTTCGTTTTTATGTAATTCCTCTATCACAAATATCAAGTAGCATTTTGGCCTCATTTTTACTGGAAAGAAATGAGAGAAGTCTCAACAGAATTGTAAAATCCAAAATTTCCTGATATAACTGAGAGTAAGAGGCTTTTTTAATTTTGAAAATGGATCACATTGGGAATTTTCTTCTTAAGAGCTCGCAATACTTTTCTGCATGTGCTTACGCACATCAACAGAGCTCCCAGGTAGAGTAAGACAGTAAATACCTTTTATGTCCATGGAAGTGTTACCTTGGCATAGAAGAACCTTGTTAAAAACCTAAAAATACTTCCACATTGAAAATCTTTGGGATCAGACAAAGGAATTGAAAACCCTAATTGGCACCACAAGGGTGGCACTCAGCCATCAAGAGTTTAGTTGGCCCAAACTATGTTTATTAAAAATCAAATTAAAATTTAAAACACAGGAGATTTCACACAAAAGTCTGGAAATTTTAGCTTCTTTTGAACAAATGGAAGACACTAAGCTCACGTTATGTGTGGTGGCAGATGGCTGGAGCTGAGGTTGGGGAGCAGCTACCCCAGTGGATGGCACTGAAGCTCCAGCTCAGTTCCCACCAATCCGCGTTTTCTTGCTCAAGGTAAGCCATTACGGCATTTCTTGTGTTGAGGGCAGTCCTGAGGATAAAAATGTACTGAATTACTATCTCATTTAAGACATATTACATGTATTTTAAAGATAAAAAGGGAAAGGCTGAATACTTGGTGTTATCCAGAAAAGGAGAGCCTAGCTTTCTGTGTCCAGAACTTCCTTGCGGGAGTAGCATTTATAACACCACCTGGGACACCTCCAACATCAAATATGGAAGAGTAGGCTCTTGGCTCAGAAGAAAAAGGGCAAAAAGGAATATTCATTAATTCTATGTCAGGTGACAAGTACATTTCAGTTTCCACCGCAATTGGGGAACGTAGAAGAGGTAAATAGTCTGCTGACCCAGAATTCCAACATTGGTTTGTAGTTCCTGGCTGAACAATTTAACTCAGCGCGTCAAAATTGCTCTAAAAGAGGCAAATCAGTGTCTTATTGATTTCTGGTTTACACTCTACTTAAGACAGAGCACAGAATTATGAGTTTTGTGTGGCAGGAATATTTGTAAAACTTCTAGATTCAAGGATTTGGAAAAGAGTTTAGGCACTCTTTAGTGTAGAATCAGCATAAACCATTGAGGAAAGAAGTTTACATTTAGAGAATGGTTAATTCCTGTTGACCTAAAATCTTTCCAATCCCCAGTTTACTCTTCTAGAATAGGAATTTTTTTCTTTTTTTTTTAAAGGAAGGGGTTTAGAATGAAAGCAATATGATTCAATTTAGGTATGGAAGCTACTTTTGTAGAAAGAAAAACCATGAGGGAAAATACATGAGAAGGTGGGTAGTTGTCACACCAAAAAGAGGCTAAAGGAATAATTCTGATGGTGTGGTTTTACTTCAGATCTAATGCTTTATTTAATGAACTCTGTAAATATTTTTCAGAGGATGTGAAATGTCATTATTAGTTTCCTATGCCATGTGAAAATCTAACGACCAGTATTTTACCGGAATGAGAACAGCTGTAGTTTTGCTATTATGTGTAAGTTTAGGAATGTTGAAGAGACCTGATCACTTATCTTCAGGAAACAAGACCTCAGAAACCAAAAAATATGGGTGCCCCTTTCCCCCTCGCAGAAAATTCCTTACCTGTTAATCCTGTGCCTTCCATGAGAAAGTCACCTTATAAAAGCAAGCTAAGTAAAAGTAAGAAGATAAACAAATACAGTTCTTCAAATTAAGCAATTATCAGGGTTATTGTTAAAATGTACTACTTCTCAATGAATGCCAGGCCTTCAAAATTAAACTTCATATGCCACAAACAGCCTCTTGATGACTTCTTTGTTTCTATTACTGGCATCAACATTCTTCCAAAGAGCTAACTGCCATAATGTATAAAACATGTCAACAAATCACTTAAACCAACAACCCAGTAAAAAGTGGAGTAAGGATATGACAAAGCCCTTCAGGAGGAAAGGCAAATGACCAATGAACAATTGAAGTTTGCTCACAAGCAACCAGGGAAAAGCAAAATAAAACATTAAGGTAATATTTTTCACAACCTGGCTTTTAAAAAGTGATGGTAGACGATGCTTATTGGCAAAGGTAAGCAAGTACTTTGAAGAGCAATTTGGCGTTAGTTATTACTATTTTAAATATGTAGATCCTTTGCTTAAGTCATCTAATTTTCAGCAATTTATCCCACAGCACACAAAGGCATACATGGAAAACTGTATGTACCAAGGTGTTTTAAGACACCCTTCAAGGAAAAGGTGATATCTGACCAAAGATGGATAGATGAGGGAGCGTGAGGTGGATGTCTGGAGGGAGCAGTTTAGGTAACAGCAAGAACAAAAGCCCTGAAGTGGGAGTTAAAAGGCAATGGGAGGGCTTCCCTGGTGGTGCAGTGGTTGAAAGTCCGTCTGCCGATGCAGGGGACACGGGTTCGTGTCCCGGTCTGGGAAAATCCCACATGCCGCGGAGCGGCTGGGCCCGTGAGCCATGGCCGCTGAGCCTACGCGTCCGGAGCCTGTGCTCCGCGACGGCAGAGGCCACAACAGTAAGAGGCCCACTTACAGCAAAAAAAAAAAGGCAATGGGAGAGTAGTAGAATCTGGAGTGATAAAAGTGGGAAGGGACCAAATCATATAGATGATAGAACTTCATAGGCCAGTGTAAAGACTTGGCTTACCTGGACTTTAATTCTTACCATCTAAGTACTAGAGCATTTCCATTTACTTACAAGCCTTAAATTGTTTATTGTAACTTCCAGAGAGTTAAACTTTCACCCTTCTCCTGAGTACAGAGTTTACACCAGGAGATGTTAAGTCAGGGTTTCTAAATCCTCTAAAATTTCCACAAGGTTCTCAAAGGGGTCTGGGACACTCCCTACCACCTGCAGAAAAACAGCCACCGAAAGACTAGTCCTAAAAGGACACTGTAACGTGGGGGCTCAAAAACAGCTGGGATATTCTAGTGAGTTTTGTCCTGCATGGAAGCGCTGGCATTGCAAGGAAGGACTGGATGGGGCAGTGGTACGGGAGCCCAGGAAAGCCCAGAAGTGCAGTTCAAAGTCCCACCTATTGCTTCCACTCTGTTACAAAACCAAGAAAGAAAAAACAAGAAGCAGGAAGGAGGCCTAATCACCTTTGATTTCTGCCTTTCTTACTCTGTCCCCTCATTCCATCAGTTACGAAGTTTACCACACCCATCACCTGAGTTGAGGCCCTTATCACAAGCCCTGAACTTCTCTAACAGTATTTTCCGTTGACCATTTTGACATTAGACTTCTACCTCCAGTCTCTTACCTACTTACTATTTCTAGCTTAATCTTCCTCAAGGAAGGTTCTAATTCTAATACTCCCTACCCAGGAGCCTGTGATGATGACACACTTCCTATCTTAATTCAAACTTCTCACCCTAGCCTTCCATGTTCTATTCTTAACCTATCTTCCCAGCCTTTTCCCCCACAGCTTTCTCATGCATGTCGTATGATCAAACAGATAAATTTGAAATCCAGTCCATCCTTAAGGCCCAGCTCAATTGTTAGTACCCCTTTCAAGAAATTTCCCTGATAATCTCCTTTCTCTATGCTGGAGGCAATTTGGTATGCTGAAGAAAACTGGGCTTTGGAGTCAGACTGAGTTTGACTAGCACTGGATCCCTAAATAAATGTGTAAATAGGAGAGTAACTTGTCTGAATTTGAGTTTGTCTATAAAACAAGGGTGACTGTTGCCTTCAGAGAGTTGTAAATGAGATAACAATAAACCTTTCTGCCATAAGCATATTTTGTACAATTCTTACGAGACTTGACACAGTTTTCCTAGTAGGAAGTCAATAGACAATATCTAGGATTGAAATATCAAGAAATAGCAAGATAAAGATGTTCTTTAGAAATATGCAGGTAAAAAGTGAAGAATTAAAGTAGTTGCTTTTGGGAACTGGGAATTAGGGTAAGAACGATGAGGACCCCAGACTGTTGTGCATCACTAAAATCTTTTGGTACTATCTTGACTTCTAAAATTATCTATATGGACTACTTTGATAAAAATAAAAATTAAAGTGAGCAAAGATATATCAACATAATAAAAATTAAATTAGGCATTAGATTGGGAAGGGGAGGAGGGAATTGTTGTTTAATGGGCACAGAGTTTTTGTTTTGTAAGATGAAAAAAGTTCTCTGGAGATGGATGATGGTAGCCCAACGCCAATGTACTTAATGCTACTGAGCTGTACACTTAATAATGGTAAATTTTATGTGTATTTTATCACAGTTTTAAAGAATAGTTTTAACAAAAAAATTTAAGTAGTACAAACATTTGTTGAATGGAGTTTGTAGCCATCTCTGTGTATGTAAGGCTGTTTGTCTAAAGCAAGGGCCACAGACTCCTGCTGGCCAGACACCTGTCTCTTCACTGAATGTATTTTACATTTTTAAACAGTAAACATTTTTAATGGTTATATAAGTACCTACGTAGCCTTTGCACTCTCAAAGCCTAAAATATTTACTTTCTGGTCGTTTCAAGATAAATGTGCTGACCCTTGTGCTAAAATAATTTTCAGTTCAGTGTGTCAGCTCTGCCAGTGATCAGCGCTATACCCCATAAACCAGGCGTTTAAATATTCTGGGCCTCATTTTCCCAGGTTTAGAAGAGGTGATATTTGCCCTTTCTGGAAGAGTTGTATAAGTATCCAAAAGACAGAAGATAAAACTGTGACACACAAGTCTCATGTTTGTTCTGCTTTATAGAGATTAACCATTGGCCTCATTTGGTTACTCTGTGTTCAAAGCAAGTTTATTTGCTAATCGACTTCCTGTGTTTATTGGGCAAAAGTTGTTTTATTACAGAAAGCCTAAAGCCAAGGCTGTCAAACTTTTAACAGATCAACCAGCTGGAAAACCCTGAAATTAATGCAAAGAATTAAAACTAAAACATGTAATAAAAGGCTACCCTTGAGTCAGGGTTACTGTGATTATTAGTAAATCAAGCACTTCCGTATGTTTGGTGTCTTCTTACTAGAAACAACTTTTTTCTAGTCTTCAGAGAAGTAACATAATTGATTTGAACTAAGTTTGTTTTATTTTGGTCAGAAATTAGAAGGCTTTCTAGGGGATAAGTTTTTCTTAAAGGATACAGTGTGCCACTTATGTCTCCAAAATCTTAAATCCTTATAGTTCCCAATTTCATTATTACCCCTAGTACCTATATCCAGGGAGGCTTGCTATCTGATAGATGAGTAGTGTGAAGATCCTTCTAAAATGGCCAAGTAGAAACCATGTTCCTAGGACACTCAAAGCAAAAGGCCAACTGAAAGTAAGAGCTTGCAGCCAATTCCAAACCAGTGGGCAGACTTCAGAGTCCTGTGGACTTGTAATCGGCCAAAGGTCCAGGGGAGTTAGTCTGAAGTTGAATGTATGGTCCCAGGAAATGGTGTCTGCGAAATTATTGTGCTTTCAATTACCTCCCCTATATCATTTTTCTAATTTTTCAACCACACTGAATACAGTTGCAAATTCAACTGTCATGTGTAGTCTGTGTGGCAAGATACAAAGAGATGATGTAGACTTCTAGGAGATATCTCCCATTTACTTTAATTTTTTTATGTTTCTGATCCTCCTTCCCACATATTTGACAGCTGTTTACAGATGATGCCTGCAGTTTCTATTTGGGTCTGTTTAAGAGAGATAATTAGGGCACTTCATAGTTGAAGCTTAAACAGGTCAGCTATCTTAAGTCTTCAGGCTAGAGAGCCTCCTAGAGGGAGTGGCCCTTTATCATCTGAAGCCATCTGGCAAGACTTTCATTGCAGAAAGGGTTGGTCTGAAGCATTCTAACTCAGCAGTGTCATGAATTGCACGGAATTTACTGGCTTGTAGCTAAAGGGCCTATAATAAGGTATAACCACTGGACCTTTGCCTTCCTAACATGTGACTTGGAACAAATACTCCATAGATACAATATAGGCTACACCTGAAGTCTGTGATTCCTACTTATTTGTGAAACTGTAAGAGAACATCAAATATTTCTTAAAAGCTTCTTTGGGTACCCCCATTCCTCTTATTAGACTTGGGGACTATTTTCAGATAACTGACTGAAACATTTTTGTTTCTGCATTTCAAATGAAATATCTATTCCTAATCTTTTTCCACATGAAAAATTCTTTTGTTGTTAAGCAGAAACAGTTCAAAGTCTAATCCTTGAATGTTTTTCAACTAGTATGATGATGTTAAGTGCCTCATTGCTCCTTAGTTGAGATTTTCTGACACATCAGGGTAGGAATAAGCAACAGGGGAGTTGGTGCTTCATCAGCATCTAACTCAAAGCTTGATTATAGCCATCACCCACCATTCTGTCTTGAGTCTTCAAAGTTAATATTTAGAGGACCTGTGCAGAGTCCAAAGGCTGTTAATACTTTTTCAAAGAGGGTGTCACTGTTTACATACAGCCTTAAATCAGTTGACAGTGTCAGTTAAGTTCTTATTATTAATTTGGTTGCACCAGGTCTTCATTGCAGCAGGCAGGCTCCTTAGTTACGGCCAGCGGGCTGCTCCTTATTTATGGCTTACCGGCTTCTTAGTTGCAGTATGCATGTGGGATCTAGTACCTTGACCAGGGATCGAACCCGGGCCCCCTGTATTGGGAGCTTGGAGTCTTAACCACTGTGCTACCAGGGAAGTCCCAAGTTCTAAATTATATGACTAGCAGGGAATTAATTACTGATCTGGCTGTGACTTCAATGATAAGCATAAGATCTTGTCCAGAAGTGTTCTAGGATCAAGTCAGATTGAGAAAAGTCAAGAAGTTATGCTGATGATCTTAGATACAAATTGTGAAATTAAAAGTGGAAAAAAACGTTGTGAATATGAAGGTATAGCTTATGTATTAAACAACTGATGTAGGGAATCTCTCTCTCCTGAACTTCAGTCTTGGTTTCTTTTATTACTTTTACAGCTTATTCTGTTTGGGATGGAATCTGCATATACATGAACAGTGTGTCTCAGCTTTAGGAAACTCTTAGTTAACCCTGTGATGCTAGGACAGTATGCAATACAAGGCTGTTACTTTCTTGTTTTTCCTCTGCAGGTGGTCTTCGAGGGGTGGCACGAGGCGGCCTGGCAGGACTAACCCTTACGGGCCTCTACGCGCTATATAACAACTGGGAGCACATGAGAGGCTCCTTGCTCCAACAGTCTCTCTGAAGATTACTAGCTGGTGAATGGAGGACACTTTAGTAGTCATCCAGATCAATTTATGTCAGTCTGGAGTCATTTACTCTTTTACCTGCAACTAGTTTGAAAAAGGAGATTTCCAGTTTGCTGTGATGAAGATCATGGATGGTTGACCAGGACTGGCACTCCTTCCAGCCATTAATGAGTTGAAGCCAAAACCCTTTGGTGGCTGAGTAATGTGGCTCTCTTCTCCTTTAAAGAAGATCTTGCACCTGTTTTTTCTCCTACCCCCTGAACTGGAAAACCACTTACTCCCAGAATTCAGGTCATGCTTGTCAATGCTGTATCACCACATTTATTCATTTAATAATCCAAGACTGTAATACTGCCCTGTATTCCCAATAAAGGGTAAAAACAGAACCAAAGTCATAACTCCAACATAAAACATAGTGGGTGTCTCCGAAGTTACTCTTGGCATTTGTTTATGCCCCACTAGGCTAAAACATGTTTTCATGTTTGTGTTGAAATGAAGGGCTACTGGCAGCATTAGCAACTAGGTTAAAATTTTTCTCCAATAGAGTTGACACTACCCAACCTCAAGATATTTCAGATTAACCATTATACCATTAGTGTACTGTGCTAGAACAATCTGTGCAACAGTCGTGATTCTGTACGCGTTAACTCATCTTACTGGGGATAATTCGAAAAAGAGATGATATAGACACAAGCTGTAAGTTTTTAGGAAGCCTTGGGAAAGCAAGCTAAAGAAAATAAGGACAAGTTATTTAATTTCTGAGTTAGTCTTCTCATCTTTGAAATGAAGTTAAATAAGATTGCACTGCACGATATACATAAGAAATACTAAACAACTGGTGGCTATTGTGATTGATTAGAGAAAGTAAAGTAGGGCCTTTCTGAATGCATCTAGTTAGAAGGAATTTGGCAGAAAAGCACTGAACTTCAGCTGAAGTCCTCTAGTTTAAAAAAAAAGAAAAAGCAGTTTAATATCTTACCTGCAACAGCAGATTAAAAATTAAAAGTAGATATGAAGAGTGTGCAAGAAAGACAATGGAAGTTAGTAATAACCTATTTGCTAATTCAAGAATCATAAAATACACTGATAAATTTAAGTGAATATAAAAACACTGTTTTTATGTTCAAGTGTTTCTCAACTGTACTCCTAACCAAAGGATATCACATTCATATAATTTTGTGACAAGGTGTTTTACAAATCACAGGACAACTATATGGCTGTTATGCTTTTAATGGAGGGAGGCACAAAATCCATCAATGCAAAAGAATGTTTTACACTCATTAGCACAGTGATTGTTAATTTAGGGATACACAATGTGTTAAACCTCAAAAACTACAAGGTTTCCTGCAACCTAAGATAATGGAAAGGCTCCTTAAGTTTTTACCCACCACCTTTAGTTTTAAAGTTCTAAATGGTAGTGGAGAACTAAAAAATAATAGGCTCGTTTCAGCTGTGGTTCAAGAATTCTAATGAAGTTGGCAATGACACTGGGAATGTGAAGTTTCCCCAAAAGGGCTTTCTAGATGACCACATCACAAACTTTAAAAGTATTTCCAATAACACATAGGCAAGTTGAGTGGCTTAATAGTGTAAAAGCCTGGAAAGCAGCTAAGATGTCTCATCTTACAGAATTTTAAAACATGGTATAAATACCATTTCTCTCCTACAGAGAAACTTTTTAAAGCATGGACATAACTTTAGGGATGCTAAGGAAACATCAATACTTTTCATAAAGCTTCAATAAACACCCCAAGGCACAGTGTTCAAAACGGCCTATTCACTAAAATGTCACTGCATTATAAGCTATAGGTATGCTATGCTTGCAGTGAGAGGACATTTAATTTATGCCTAGTTAAAAGCACCAGGTGTCCAGTTCAGCTTACATTTACACAGGATGCACCAGTAACACTTAGGATAGTGAATAGTTCAAGTACTACATTTCCAGCATGTCTTGCCTTTTGCTTTTTGATTAGTCAGCACTGGGGCTCTTCTGCCTGTAGTTCTTCAGAATACTTTGAAAGAGGCTAGGATTACCCTGAATATAGTCTTCAAGCAATATGGAGCCCTTCTGAAAGAGCTGTCTAGATACTTCAATAATAACGTTTAGAGAAGGGAATAAAGATAAAACTTGAAATAGTTGAGTTTGTTTCAAAAAAAGAAAAATAATGTAGAATCTGGCATGTAAGCTAAAATGTTTTGTAATTAATGTCAAAAATTGCCAAGATTGTTAATACTGTTTTGGTAAGAAAAAAACCACTATATTGGCAAGGTTAATTATTTGTGTGAAATAATATTGTACATTAATTAAACAGAAGAATTCACCGTTAATGGAAGAAAACCCACAAGAAGGGGAAGCATCCAAAGGCAATCAAAAGGTTAGGTTAAAAAAAAAAAAAAAGTAAGTTTACTAGTTTCAGAATACATCAACACACCTTGATTATAAAACTATTTCATTTTTAAAACTACAGTGCTTTAATGTACTTCTAATAACAACCCAAACTAAGGAGCCGTGGAGGCTTATGAAAAAGACCTACCCACTATGATGCTGTGTTTCTAGTGTAGGGGTGAATTAATACTTCTGTAAGAAGGAACTGAATCACCTCAACATCAACAAACAGCCTTTTTCTTTTACACAGTAACTCATAATTTGATTATTTCTCTTCACTAGTTCAAAATTAGGCAGAAAAGGAACTACATCAGACCCAGAAACGCAATGATTTGGCAAGCCGCAGTTACTCAGCTCATGGATTTGTGCTAATCTGCAGAAAATTTGCTTGACTCCAGTACTCCATTCCTTCACATCTGTAAAGAAAAGCCCATAGATAAAAAGTCACTTCACTGCAGGATAAAAAGCAAGTTTCCCACCCTGAAGCTCTCACTTCTCAATAAGCTACTAGAATCCACACGGGCTCCAAAAATTCCCCCAACAGCTACATCATCTTGAAAGGTCACTTTCAAGTATGTCCTCGTTACTTCATGGAGCAAGTTCAAGTGAAATACATGAAATTTTTATGATCTTTTCCCCACCTCACCTAATATAGAAACCATTAATAGGAATACAGTTCAGTGGGCAAAGTATGAATTCATATATAAGGCAAAATATCTTTGAGCAGCTAAAACTAATATTTGCACTAGTGGCATGTACCCACCTGTAGAGGAGTTCGATACAACCATTTTTCTTTATCAACTTTAAGCTGCATACAGGCAAAGAGATCACAAACTGCTGGGAGGCCGTAACGGTCTGGGGGAAAGCTGTGTTCCTCCTGTAGGGGCGAATTAAGTAATACTTCCTGCAAGAAGACAAAAGGTGGATTGCTACATGACAACTGGGAGGCGTGAGACCAACAATTCATCTTCAAATAGTGTAGTGTCTATAAAGAATGATGTAAATGTTGGGCATTCTAATAATGAGCAAAGGGGACAACTATTTTCTCTACTCCTAATCTTTTCCATAAGTAGCAATGAAATAGGCCAGATGGGGATTTGGGGCCTAGAAAATGCACAGAAATTTCAGTTTGAATAATCAAATCCTCCATTCTGTTGCTAACATGGCACCAAAATTAATACTTAAGCCATATTTAATAGTTAAGATATTTAAGGATCTGGCCCATTTGCAAGGTTTGGGATTAAGAAAGTAAAAATGTATTAAATATACTTCAAAAGGTGCTATTTTAATGTGTTGTGCTCACCTTGGCCTTCCGAAGTAGCCATTTGTCTTCTCCTGAGGATAACTGGCTAAGATTTCCTGTCTTTTTTCCTGGCAAGACCCAGTCAGCTGTGTTAAAGGGACACCAGGAAGTGGCCAAGTGGCTTGTAAGCTTTGGTATGCCAGCTCTGTCCTCTCTAAGAGGCACTTCCTTGGGACATCCTTCTTTGCATGAGGGGGTAAGGAGCCACTCTGACAAGGGACTGTTCCTTATGACTTGGAAGGAATCAGCAATTCTAGAAGAAGCCATTGCCTTTGGTGCCTTAGCTTGTTCTGTTGCCTCTCTTCTGGATGGACAGAGCCACATATTCAGGGAATCTTTATGTTTCTCAGGTTCAGGTTTTGGTTCCACAGGCATACCATTTTTATCCTTTCCTTCTTTCTTCAGAAGCCATTTACACAGAGCTTCCTTCTCACAATTTTCATCACACACACACTCTGCAAAGCTTGTACAGGGCTCATTGGCTTTGCAGACCTCCTCTACTTTATATGGGTCTTGATGATTCTGGACAAGCCAATCCTCAGTAATCATGCTGGGAGTGGACAAGGGTTTCTTGGCCTCCAAGTGGTCATTCAGGCACTTCAGATTGCCCAGGTTCTCAATCTCCACACCTTTGAGCTGGTTACCCTGACAATTGGTACAAGAATCAGGCTTGACAAGCCAATCATTCACACTATAGGACTCCTGGAACACCTGGAACAAGAGCTTAAACTTCTCACTGGTTTCACAGCTGCCATTCTCAGGCTTCTCAAGCTTATGGGATTCCTGGGGAGTCACCAGCCAATCAGAAAGCTCCATCTCATCTTGATCAAGAAGCTCTAGATCTCCAACCTTTTCAATTTCAATGGAGTAAGAATTGGTAGTAGAATGGCTGTTACACTTTTGGTAACTTGGTTTTTCAGAAACTTCTTGTTGCTGACTCTTGTGGAGCCAATTTTCCAAGCCCTTTAGGTTGCCCCAGACTTTACTGAAGAAATTGCAGGCTCTGGCAGAAGTCTACATAAGAAGTACACAATATTAGTTTGCCAGAATATTATGACTGCTTTGGGATTCAATGATAAGACTTCTACTTATATTTACCACACTGCCCAATGTTTCTAAATTTAAGTATATACATAGCCAAAAGGTATGGGATTTCTCTATTAAGATATTAAAATATATGGTTACAGTAAAACTTAATTTTCTGCAGTTTTAAAATAAACAAGGCAAAATAGGAGGAAGCATTTGTAGTGGTTTATAGAAAAGAGACTAGTACTTCTATATAATGTGACTTTATGAATAAAGAAGACAAAAATGAGCCATGGATATGATGAGACAAGTCATCAAAGAAGGCTAATAAACATGAAAAATACTCAACCTCCTTAGTAATCTAAGAAACTCAAAACAAAAGTTTTTACTGTTACTTCGTGTCAAATTCAGAGAAATAAACTTGTAAACAACTACCACTATTAGAGAAGTTTCAGGGAAGCAGGTCTCTTCAATACTCTGGTGGGAATATAAACTGCTATCAACTTCCTGGAAAGCCAAATTGGCAATCTGTAGCAAAAGTCTTAAAGGGACTGCAGAACTATAATCTAGGAATGCCATTTCTAAGAATTTACTCCTAAAGAATGAATCAAGAATGTACGCAAATAATTAGTTCCTGGACATGCAGAGGAAATGTATTTATATTCAGAAAAACTGAAGTTTAGAGCCAATCAATGAAATATTATATAGTGTGAAGGATTTTATGGAAGAAATTAAATGACAGAGAAATATATTCATGCTCTATTAGTAAAAAAATCTGCTAGCCAAAACAAAAGTTACAGAATGATATTTTTCTTTAAAAGTGTATGTATGCATAAACAACAATGTTACAGTGGTTGTTTCCGCATGTGGGATTATGGGCTTGTATTTCTTTATACAGTTTTTTCCTAAGCTTTTTATCTACAGTGTAGACGTGTCACTACTGTAATAAAAAGTTATTAAAAGATATATATTTCCCAGACTAGAACTAAAAACCAAACAAAGACATACACTATCAGTTAATAACTAGCCCCATCTATTACTTCATCTATCTCAGAAACAATAAAGGCAGCAACACACCTGACTATTCTCCAAGGTCTGCTTTTGGGTGAGCCAGTCCTGCAGATTGGTACTGGGTATGTAAGGAGCTTGGCGACTGCTGGCAGGTTTGCTTCCAAGGAGCCATTCGCTGAGAGGGACAGCTGTGGTGCTGGATGCTGACTTCTGCTAATCACACAATACTTTGCTGCTTAACAAGGCAATGTCAAATGCAGTAGAAAGTTTGCCAGAAAAGCAGGAGACCCAAGTTCTCTAATCTTGGCTTGGTGCTGACCCTGCACAAGTCAAATGACTTCCCTAAGCCTCCATTTTCACAATTACAAAACAAGGAGTATAGCTGATCTCCAGGGTTCTTCTCAACTCAAAACTTCTAGGATCCTATATTCACATTGCCTTTAGAAGTAAATCACCTCTATGAATGATAAAGAGAAGGATCCCTAAGAGAACCAACCCAATCAGAGAGCTATTGATAATTCTTATGAACTAACTGATAACAATTACTTTCTTACTCAATACCTCTAAAACCTCTAAATTTCTGACATTCAGTCTCAAGGGAAGCATTTAATTGCATAAACTAATTTATTACCACTGGTGCCTTTTTACAAATAATTCGTAGCCAAAAAAAAAAAAGTGATATAATCAAAACCCAAAAGAAACATAAGCCAAGTAATAACTCAGTTACAAGAAACAAAATGACATTTTACCTGCTCTGGCAATGCAATATAGCTTCTTTTCTCCAGGAAGGGCCCAATATTTGATGAACTAGCATGAGCCATCAGGTGCTCAGGAATTTGCTATAAGAAAAAAGCAAATTAATCATGTTTACTAATGTTATGCTTTCATACCAAAAAAGTGAAACTGTAATCCCTAAATTTCAAAAGTATTAAGCAAAGTGTTACATTTCACTAGAATATTCTTTATACTAAATTCACTGACCTACGAAGTAGTTATAAAATCTGAGAGTTCCCTATCTGTTGTACTACATAACTATCTTCATGTAAGAAACCTTCACCAGAATTGGTAGTATTACTACTTTTAACAAGACCCAAATGAGACCATATTTGACTCTAAAGACCATTCAAGCCATAAATTTCAGAAGAAAGAAGTCAAAGGTATTTAAAGGGATACAAGATGAATTCTAGAGATGATCAATGAGTCAATACCACATTCCAAGCACTACCAGCCTAATGCTCTATAAATTTAATCAGAAAATGAAATTTCTGAAGCTTATCAAATTCTCAAGAAAGCCACTATTCACAGTGAAAATGTGTTATTTTTAAGACCACCTGTGAGGCCACAGACCTGAGAAGCTCACTATGAACCTTCTGAGATGAACACTACTCACAATGGTCTTAAGAGACCCAAACGTCGTGATTGCCTGGCGCAGGGCAGTTATATCGGCTTCAAAGAGTAGGACAGTCGAATCTTCAGGTTTGAGGGTCAAACTGCCCAGTCTGGAGAAAAAAAATAAAACCTGGCTATTTTAAAGAAACATCTATTTCAAATTCATCCAAAATAGAAACCAAATTGTGAGTTATTTGAAATGACTGTACTTTTCTAAGAAACTCAACCAAAGATAGATGACTTAACC
The DNA here is from genome assembly GCF_003676395.1 of Aethalodelphis obliquidens. Lineage (NCBI taxonomy): Eukaryota > Metazoa > Chordata > Mammalia > Artiodactyla > Delphinidae > Aethalodelphis > Aethalodelphis obliquidens. The sequence goes on from NW_020837955.1 coordinate 181,756, forward strand.
ATGTACCATGTATCATACCAAGTATGATATTAAATATATAAAGCAGGATGATCTTATCCAAGGAAGAGAGACGTCAAGTTAAATCCAAATCATGCAATGAGTTACAAAGTGACTCTTTTTTAATACACCAAAGTCAAAGAGCCAAAGTCAAAACAAGCAAAAAGGGTCTTTACCTCTCCAGACACACAGAGACTTGATTGGCTAGATCTTTGTTCTGGGTGCACTCCAGCTGATGAATAAGACAATTGAACTGACCCAGCAACTATAAAAAAAAGGAAACCATCTAGCCACAATGATACTAAAAGCACCAAGTGTATCCAAGTTAACAAATAGCAAATAGCACTCGAGATTAAATTTTTATCTCATCTATATTAATGCTGCATTACAGGAAAAAGTCTCTGGAAACCAGAAACCACATTCAAACCAATCATGGCCTTGCAGTCATCTTACCCAGTACAGCTGTTGGGCCTGCTGCTGTAGCGTCTCCTCTTTAAGCTGATAGATCAGATCTACCTGTTCATACAGCCACACCTCACGGCTTCGAAGGCATTCCAGGTGACGACTTATGCAACTGTGAATCTGGGCTTTGACCTAGAAAACATATATATGTTAGCTTCACTAGTGCTGTAAGCTCAAAGAATGGTGTTTCCCACAGAATGGCGAGGTCCCTAAACTTCTGGGGGTCACAAATCCTTTTGATTATCCAATGACATTTATGCAGTGTCTCCCCAGAAAAATGCATACATTCAAAATTTTGCCTATAATTTCAGCGTTGAGTCCTGAATCCCATCCATGAAACCACCAAAGCCCCATGGACCCAGTTTAAGAATCCCAGCCATAATGCATATCTAAGCTCCAAAATCCTCCTTCAATACTCCTTCTTCTAAGAGGATCAGGTTTATTTTGGGTGTCCTAAAGGAGTCAAGAGAAAATACAAGGATATGTCATGCGATACTGATGCCCCTAAGTTTTCCACATAATTTGAAAACCTATAGTTTTACAAATTCATCAGTGGAAGAAGACAAGAATATTAATAACTAGCCCTTACCTCTTTTCTCACCCTACAAATGAGCAACACATTTACAGTAGGCCAATTTAGTAAAGAGATGTGTCACTACATGTCAACAGCCAGAAGACCATCAGGGTAGACAGTTTATGTAAAATTATAAACTAAATGTCTCTGGAAGCATAAAGAATGATTCAAGAGGGATAAATATAAAATTTCTAAGGAAGAAAATCATAACATCTATAAATTATCCAGGAGAATCCACATAAGAAACTATATATATTTTGTTTTGTTTTGTTTTGGTTTGGTTTTTGTTTTTTGCGGTATACAGGCCTCTCACTGTTGTGGCCTCTCCCGCTGCGGAGCACAGGCTCCGGACGCGCAGGCCCAGTGGCCATGGCTCACGGGCCCAGCCACTCTGCGGCATGTGGATCTTCCCGGACCGGGGCACGAACCCGTGTCCCCTGCATCAGCAGGCGGACTCTCAACCACTGCGCCACCAGGGAAGCCCCAAGAAACTATATTTTAAAACACCTTTTTCTGGATAGTAAAGTGGTATTTCAAAGTCATGTAACACTTGGTCTACCCACTCACCAGCAGAACGTTATTAGGCCAATAGAAGGAACAGATTGCGTTCTGGCTAGCTCTAACAATTAAGTCGTTTACAGAACCATGCCACCACCAAAACCATGCCAATACCAAATTAACAGATGGTAGGGGACATGCTGAAGTGCCATCCTTTATGCATTAAGAACAACTGACCAGTTCAATGAGCTGAGCTCATTCACTTTGTTACTTTTTAGTGGATGGCAGTGCTTGGCACAGGGACCACACACGGAAGCAATCAAAAATGCACGCTGGGGCTTCCCTGGTGGCACAGTGGTTGAGAGTCCGCCTGCCGATGCAGGGAACACGGGTTCGTGCCCCGGTCCGGGAAGATCCCACATGCCGTGGAGCGGCTGGGCCCGTGAGCCATGGCCGCTGAGCCTGCGCATCTGGAGCCTGTGCTCCGCAACGGGAGAAGCCACAACAGTAAGAGCCCCACGTACCCCAAAAAAAAAAAAAAAAAAAATGCACGCTGGACTGAATTATCTAAGGTGGTGCAGGACTTTCCAAACTCTTCTAACATTTGCTTTATTTTCCCTTTGGGATCAAAGGCATCAACATTTCAGGCAGACCATGCAAGGCATGGGGTAAAACTTTTGGGTTTGGAGAAGCCAATCCCTTCGCCATGCTCTAACCAGCCCTGTAATAAGAGTTCAGACAAGGAAAGAGAAAAGCACACGTCACACCTCTCGCAAGTTATCTTTAATTTGCTGTTCAGCCCGGAGAACTCCACCAATAGCCAGCTCCAAGTCCCTCCGTGCATCACAACACCTCAAAAGGGGTTCTTTATTACTGGAGCAGCCACTCTGGTCCTGTGAGGTACTCATTCTGCTCCCTGTTCCTTTAAAAGAAAAAAAGAACAATCCAAATTGCACCATAATTACAACCAAAAACCACCCTGCAATCATCTCCCAAATGATTATTCCAACCAGCTCCCAGTTACTAACTACTTAGATTACTTCCGACATAGGACTTGGTACATAGTATACCCTTAATAAATATTAACTCCTCTTCCCCGCCCACCATTACTGTGTTCCTGCCCAAAAATCCTATGCATCTACTTTAGTTACACTTTACATGGGAACAGATATTTCTGAAAAAATACACTAAATTGCCTGAATTGATAGGGCATATAGCCTCCAAAAAGTTAAAAGAACACTAGATTGTTTCTATTTACATACCTGAAGTCATAAGGGGCATGTGTTCTCGTTTTATAGATTTAGAGCTGAAGACTAAAAGGTCTAGAAGGACCCATAATTACTTTGGAAAGAAGGTGCAAACCAATAACCTAATACACAGAGTTTAGAACACTGTTTAGATCTGACATTAACCTAAATTTATTGGGAGGATTAAATTTTTTATTCCCCCCCTCCTTTTATATTTAGGAAGAACTCAGGGATGCCTTCATAGCTAGGAAACTCTCAGGAATGTAAATCTGACAATAATTTCATGGGATTCTGCTATAAGGGAGGTACTTAGAGAAACTGGTGTGGGAAACCACAGAGAATTTTCTAATAAGCATAGGAGAGAAGAAACAGAAGTGGAAAAATACCACATAACCCAAGATATAATGATATGAGACTGGGACAGAAGACTGTCAGAAAAGCAATGAAGCAAAGCTTGACAAAAACTGCCGGAAGAACAGTCTGATGTGTATCCTGGATAGATCTAGAATCAGAGATGGTTTCTAAATACTTACAAAAAGAAAGCAGTGATCACAGTAGCGCAGCATGGATTCACTAAGCCCTGTGACACCAAAATTATTTCCTTCTTGGGTAGTTTTACTGAACTGGCCAGTCAACGTAATCCTTTAGACACGATATATTTGGACAATAGTAAGACTTGTGACAAGGTTGTATACCATCTCTGTGGACAAAGTGAACATGGGCAAAACAGGCCAACTAAATTGAATCATAAAATTATTTTTTACAAAATACTCAAAGGATAATGAATTGAAACCAGTCTATTAAGTATTTAGAGGTATGCCCCTGTTTTCCCCAATTACTCAACTGTTTTCCCTAATTGCCTGGATGAAAACACAGAAGGCAGACATTAAAGTTGGAGACAACACGGGGCTGTGACAAAACAGATTCCAAACAATCTCTACATAGCTGTTAAATCTTATAAAACAAAAATGTAGATTTTTTTTTTTTTTTACTTGAACGGGGGAGGACAAAGTGGAAGAGAATAAATGTAAAAGGATGGAGGTTTTTAATTGAAAGCAAGCTCTATATGAGTTAGCAGTGTGCTGGATCTCAGAGGAAAATTACTTACATGCTATTTGACTACATTTACCAGAAGTATAGCATTTGCCACTAATCAGTTCCATGTTTATTAGACTAATTTTGAAATTTCTTTCTGAATAGCAAACTTCAGAAAGAGGCATTTAGAAGAAAAAAGAAAGGGGCCTCAAAACCATGAAAACTTTCTCCAGGAAGGGAGGCTGTTTAGATAAGTGGAGTCTCTGGGAGGACAAATTTACTATTCTGGAATACTTGGAGACCTGTCAAATAGAATTAGACCTGTTCAGAATGACCCAAAGGAGTAGAGGAGGATTAACAGAAGATATCTGAGGCAACATATAAAAGAACTTCCTAACAGTCCTGAAGGAAACGACCTTCTCAGAGAAGCAAGCCAGCTTTCGGCTGAACAGCAGTCTACACAGTGCAAATGGCTGACTGCTCATCCCAGACACAGGGAACTCTGGCCTACACTGCATCTTTAAGCCGAGGTTTAGGGCCAGGTGGCTAGCTAGAAGCTGAAACTGGCTGAACACTGTGATTCCCCACCCCCAGAAATAAGACAGCAGGAGGAAAAAGCCCAGTAGGCTTTCTTTTGACCATCTCAGCAGAAAATTCACATTCAGGAACTAGAGTTCCTGAAAGATTCAGGAAATTTTCTAACTTCCCCCTGCTGTTTTGTTGCCACAGTCTGTTTCCCCATAATGATCTCTAAAATGGAAGGGCTTCATTAACTGGATTCGACAGGAATCCCCTTGGAGATTTTTTTTCCAACCCTTGAAACACCAGCTGCAGCTACTTTGCTACCTTCTTTCTCACACTGTAAGCTGCCCTGTTTTAAGCACACCATTAGTGTGCACTTAGTGCACACTGTAGGAACTTTGAACAATACCTGCATAACGAGTGAAATGCTGGCTCATATTCAGAAAGTGGAATGTCACCTCATTACCACAAGTTGCTTCACTTTTCACTTAAGTTACTTATATGCAAAGCATGTTTAGGTGTCTTTCAAATGTATAACCAACTTTCACCTGTGCCAAATTTCCCATTCTTAGGTCCTCACCATGTGTGTGCAATGCCACAATGCCTGGCACAGTGTAAAATTTAAACAGTAACATTAAGTCAAAATGTTGCTTCACAATGTCAAATACCCCAGAACTCTAGATCACGTGGGAGACAAATTCAAATGCATACAGTGCTGACTTAGAGAAGTCTTCTCAAGTCCATCACAAATACTATACAACTGCCTAACAAGAACAGAATATGGCAAAAGTACACAAATTGGATTTTCCCCTTATCAGCTATGGATAGAAAATAGGATGAGATTTAAAAGTTACAAAACTGATTTTCCCCACATATTTATCCCTTGTTGTCAAATTAAAATGAGTGTTATCCTTCAAAACAGTAACCTTGTTAGAGTAGGGGTCTTTAAAGCCATTAAGAAAACCTGTTTCATTCCTTTACGGCCAGCCCCAGGGATGTCTGTCCCTTCGCTGCCCTTGGCTCTGACCCTCCTCCTCCCTGTGGAGCAGTCAAGGGGCAGTCAGCTTCCATAGTTGAAATCCCAAGAAAGAAGCTGTGCAAAGGTTTGCCTTCTTGTACTTCAGTGAGGAGAGAGCCCTCAGAGCTGAAATCAAGAACTCCACCACATGGGTGAATTCAAACCACAATAAGGTGAAGCCTGAGCTAGCTTTATGAAATGTCACATCCAAAGAGACGTTTATGAGTTATCTAGCTCATATGGTCAATTTCAAAAATTCACCATTCCTTTCAGGTTAGAGAGTCAATGTAGCAAGCACGATGTTTAAGAGATTACTCTGAGGCCTGACAAACCAGAATTCCAGCTCCATCTGCAACCTTCAGACCCATGAGCGAGTTACTTAACTTCTCTGGATCTCAGTTCCCTCTAGAAAAATGTGGACAATGACAGTAGCTACGAAGTGCTGCAATGAAGTTAAAGTGAGACAGTATCTGCCTTTAGGCACTTAACCCAGGCCCTGCACACTGCACTTTTTAACGCTTTGGTTGTTTTTGGTTAGCTGAATTATGGGGACCTTAAGAATCTCCACCTATGGACTATATAGAAAGCAGCACTGAAGCTAGAAAAGGCTTTGAAGTGAGGAGGCCCTGATTTAGAATCATTTAGCCATTAATCAATGCTATGACCTTGGACCATTTGCCCTTTTTGAACCTAATGTCTTAATTAAATAAGTGAGGATAACAATACTTACCTCATAGACTTAGGGGTGAGGATGTGGTACCTATTTAATAAATATAGCTCCCCATATACTCTCTCACTATAAAACCCAGCAAAAGGCAAGTTGTTTTTATGGCAAAAGCTCAGTAGTCTAAACTCTCTAATATATACCAAGTGTACACACACTTTTGCCTGTTTTCTTACCTGTAAAAAGATTAGACCAAATCAGCTCTAATTCTAAAATTCAGATCAATGAAAGACTACTAAAAATGTCATTTTCTCTTCACCTTTATAATACAAACTACTGCCCTACCACCTTCAACAGAGGATTGCCTTAAATGTGTATTTTTTTTTTTGAGACAAGTTAAAAGTTTAAGTGCTTTCTAAAACTTCCCTGCCTCTAGGGTTCCTGTTCTAGGTTTTGGAGGAGGAGAGAGATAGAGGGGGAAACACACACATCCTTCAAACAAATGAATAAGGCTCCAGGAAAACCTGGAGCTTTCCTCAAAGAAGAGTTCCACAAACTATATATGCCATACTTGCATAATGCTTTGCACAAATCTAGTTATGAAATCCAAAGATCATGGAACCAGAACTGAGCAACTAAACCACAAATGAAGCTAAGTCCCTATCATATGGTTTAACCATAAAATTTCCAAAGAAACATAACCCTCTTGTGACCGACACAAACCACAATTTAAAGTTGGAAAACCTTAGCCACCTCTTTAGTAGACTACTCTCATTAAACAGATGAAGCCACAAAGCCCCAGAGAGTTTAAATGACCCATCCACAGCCATTACACGCAGATTTGGGTTTAGAACTAGCATTCCTAGGGTCTAGTCCTGGATTCTCTCCTTCTTACCAGCTTGTTCTTCCTTTAGTGTATTATCACCCATAAATTCTTTTTATTTGCCAACACTAAAGATTAAAATTAACATTCCAATGGGTTACTAATGGAACACCTTCCGTTAAGAATCTCAGTCCAGGGCTTCCCTGGTGGCGCAGTGGTTGAGAATCCGCCTGCTGATGCAGGGGACACAGGTTCGTGCCCCGGTCCGGGAAGATCCCACATGCCGCGGAGCGGCTGGGCCCGTGAGCCAGGGCCGCTGATCCTGCGCGTCCGGAGCCTGTGCTCCGCAACGGGAGAGGCCCCAACAGTGAGAGGCCCGTGTACCGCAAAAAAAAAAAAAAAAAAAAAAGAATCTCAGCCAATTCTCATAGTCCTCAATAAATTATAACAATTTTTCAGAACCGTCTTCCTTAGATAATGCTAACAAAAATAAACAGCACATCATGATAGACTCAGAATAATCAAAACACTTCCAAGATGAAGGACAGGAGCAACAGCCCTGGGTTCTGATCTCACATCTTATCACAACCATTCCGCATTCCATTCCTCTGTCTGAATGCTTATATCATTTCTAACTGCACCTTCCAGGTCTCACTGCTTTTCCCCCCTTCCCAAATGGCCCTCCTCTCCAAAAAAGGTGTCCACTTTTCACTTATTTTCCTAGCATCTAAATCACTGCGAAAAGACCAAGCCCTTAAAAAACAGACCCATAAGACACTTACTATGTTCTATGAATTACTAAATTCGAAACACTAACTGCCCATTTGGTTATCTTTGATAAGACAATATATATCAGAACATCTGTACAAATTTTCAGGAAAAAAATTAAAGTAATAGTCCGCATGCAATTTTACCTTGAGACATTTCTTAACATGTTCTTTCTTCTTACTGTTAGTTTTAAAAAACAAAAGGTTTTTTTATGTCACAATTCATTAACTCAAAGGTTATCTATACGTATCTTATCCTAACCCTTTAATTCTTTAATAATTTCTGAAATTCAAGATCTGATTCTTCGTAATTTAAAAACATGTAAATAAAGATTAATTCCTGAAGAAACAAACAAAATAAGGTAATAAATTCACGATAGCACATTTTAAGATCGTTTAACACTTCAGACCTTACTGCGCTCAGATCTACCTTTACACATGTAACTATGAGCAATCAATTCCAGCACTTCAACTTTCCGAAGCAGTAACTGAAAACTGACCACAATATTGGTCATTACCATCTAATGCCAATTTAAGCGTTTCTAGTTCAAAAGCAACATTGACTCATGCGACTTTCCAGGTTTCCCAACACTTTCTAGGAGCACTGTCGCCCTAAGAAGCCTGAGTCCCGTCCTCCCTGGAAGCCGCAGCCGCGCGTTCACTCTCCGCTTAAGAGCGGGCACGAGTACTGCTCAGTACGCATGCGCACAGCCCCGACCGCAGGGCCCGTTCCCAGCCCGGCAAGGGGAACCCACCCCGAGGGCTCCCGCTGCGGCCCTGCACTGCCAGACGTACCTCCTTGCAGGCCAGGTCCCCGCCGTGTGAGCTGCCCAGCAAGCAGAACGCTGCTTTATCCGCGACCAGGGTGACAAAGTTTCCTTTTACCCTCAGGTCGCGCCCCGCCCGCGCGCCTGGCAGCTCCCCACGGGCGGGCGGGAGCGCGCACGTCGGCGCCGGGGTGGGGCCGGAGGCTCCGCCCACTCGGGCGGCTCGCGAGACCCTATAGCTGCCCGAGGACGCCCCGCAGCCTCCCGCAAGGCTCCGGCGTGGCTCCAAGCCGCTTGGGCTCCCGGCTGGACGCCACCATCCCCGCCCGACCGCTCAGGGCGAAAGCCAGCTCGCAGAGCCCCGAGGGATGCCAGGGGCTCCTCTCCAGCCTCTCCTCGGCCCACCTGCTCCAGCGCTTAGCCTGTGTCCACCCCGATCCGCGCCCCAAATCGTCAAGACGTCTTTGATTTAAGGATTTTGCTGCTAATCACTACAAAGAAATAACAAACGTGGGCCAGTCAGAAGGCTTCCGGAGTTATTACTGGAATGTTCCTGGCCAGTAGCTCCTGACTCCCTGAGATTACCACTGTCAGCCTAACAGGTTCAAGGCCCGGCTTTTGTTTCAGGCTCTGACATCTCACTTCTGTGACATACCTCTACCTATACCCCAGCGTCCCTCTGTCTCTCTCAAACACAGTCCACACGGCCTCAATCCAGTGCTGCATTTAACACTCATGGATGCTTCTCATTCAACAAGCTGAGCACCAACCAGATGCCAAGCTCTATTCTAGGTGCTGGGAATACAATAGTGAAATGAAAGCTCCACCAGGACAGTAGTACAGAGTAGTTAAGAGGATGAACTCTGGAGCTAGACCGTTGCCACACAAAACCTGGCTCTGCCACTTAGATGCGGTGTAACCTTAGGCAAGTCACTTAACCAATCTGTGCCTCAGTTTCCCCATCTGTAAAATGAGGACAATAATAATGGGCCCAACTCAATGAGAATTATATGAATATACAAAAAAATGTTTAGGACAGTATCTTACGCATAGTAAGTACTTCCTGTCTGATGATTATCACGCTCATGGTACGTACCTCTACTTTGATGCCCTTTTCTCCGAAAATAATCCTCAAAGTCTGCATATCCCATCAGGCCAGAGATAGAATTCTATACAGCCTTGTCATTCCCTTCAATTTTTTTAATGTAAAATACTTACTCTCATCTATGCATATGAAGCTATCTTCATAAACAGAGTAAAGCAAAACCACTTGACAAAAAGCAAAGGCCAGTGGACACTGAAGACTATCACCCTCAATTAAGCATCCCTCAGATTTCAGATGAACAGAGTTTATGGAAGTGCCTGCTTTATCTGTGTTGCACAGTTTCTGGGATCCCACTTCAGACATTCACTACCAAAAATAATGAGAAAGCAACTTATCTCTGAATTCAAAATTTCTTCATTGGAGAACATATTTTGTGAAGATACAAAAAAGATACATACCTCTGAATGATGTTAAGTTAAAATTTGATAGCCCTTTGTATTTATACTTTAAGTCAATGGCTAGAAAAAAGGAATTCTCAGTCTGTAAAAATGGCTGTCAAGAACTTTCACCTCTCTTTTATATGCCACTACAAAATAGTTACAATGTAAATAAATACAGTAGGAACTTTGTGGACAATCACCTACATAACCAGTGGTTTCTATGCCCTCTCTAAAGGATCCTGGCCAATGCCTCAGCACACTAAATGCTGCAGCTCTTCTTCACTTGAACTTACACAGTTACTGAGAGTCAGTGTTATTCTGTTTATGACAGCTTTAGTTACTATAATGATGTGATTTACTAAAGAGTATATAAATATAAAAACACTGGGGAGAGAAAAAAACCATAAACATCTACAAGAATTCTGCATTCAGACTTTGCAGGCACCTCTTTACTCCCTTAAGCTTTGTTATTTGCCCTGGCATATTTATGAAATGTTTAAGTTCTAAAGGGAAAAAAGTCATAAGGCATTTTACCTCTCTTATGTTTCAAGATTTCTACGGTGTCTCACAACAAGAGAATCATCTATTTCCCGGTAGATTAGTAGATAATCTCATCTAAAGAGAGCATAAACTATAACTCTCCAATGGTTCCCCCCTGCCTACAGGATAAAGTCCAAATTTCTTTAATAAATAAAGTTCTCTGTCTTCTGGCTTCAGCCTGACTCTCCTGCTGTCTCCCCAGAGCAGCGCCCACACCATGATCTTCCAGACGGCAGTTCCATGCATAGACCAGGCTGGTTTGCCTTGTACAGCTTGGCTCTCCCAGCTCTCTCTGCCAGCAAAGCCAGTTCCTCCCCTTCTCCCCAACTGTCTGCTTTTCTGACTATGCTTAAGTCACCAACACTATTAAGCCTTTCCTGACCAAGCATCCCATTCCTCAATAGTTTTGACCTAGTGAGTTAACTGCTGCCTCCTCTGGGCTCACTGTAATCTGTATAAGTTTCCAGCATGACACCTATAACACATGTTATCCTTACTGTTACATGTCTGCCTCCTTAGCCTGAGAGGTCCCCAAGAGAAGGGACCACATATTATTTGGCTTTGTACACCCTAGTGCTAAACAGACTGCCTGCTATCGGTATCATGGCATTACCAACCCCCCTTTACATTCTATGTGCTCTATTGAATTGAAATAAAGAGAATGGTGTCCCTGGAGTTGTGCAGTGCTGTAGCCCTCAACTCAACAGAGGCTTAATACATGTTTGATAAATGGATGAATGAATAAATTTTAAATGAATGCTCAATTTCAGACCAGCCACAATAACTATGGTAGAATTCTGCTTCAAACATAAGTAATCAACTTGATGTCCCACTAAGGCCTGCATTAATTCAGGAGGGTTTTTCAGAAGTGGAAATGTTTCTACCATAACTATTACTTTTTGTTCTCTTTCAAACAAGACAAAACTAGCAAGGATATTGCTACTGAAACTATGATTCCAGGATAGGCACTGATTTAATGTGTCTTTCCTGATGCCAAGCCCATCAAAGCCCAGCTATACAGATTCACAAGCACCAGCTGATTTGTGAGTTAAAGGGGAAACATTAACTGTATTTACAGCCAACTCTGGATTTTTTTCTCTGATTTTGCAGTACCACAGAAATTCCAGCTGACATCACAGAAGTTTGGTAAGCTTTCAGAAGTAGGGCTGTGCCCTATCTTCAACTTGAAACTTCCCGCCATAATATAGCCAAGGTTAGGAAACCATGTTATTTATCTACCATCACAGTGATAATATCATTTTATCCCTGATTTTATATGGTAAACACCTTGCAGTTTTCCCCACAGAAATAAGCAAGTTATAAAATATTTTCCCTCCTCTAAAGCCTGGGGGACTAGAAAATATGCCAAAATAAAACTCAAAATATACCTGAGATCATGTTCTTATGAAATCTGTAGTTGTCCAAGTATTAAAAGACCTAACTTCTTGTCTATGAGCAACTGACAAGCAAAAACCTTTTAACCTATGTTGCCAGTTACTCACTCCTTCACTGAACCAAATTGTTACATTTGTAAAGGACTCAAGGCAATGCTAGATAAGAGGAATACTTAACACCCAAACATACTCCTTACCTCAAAAAGAACATCTTGATTCCACTGCATAATTGAGCCAAGCAAAATCAGGGATGACGAGCTGGGATAAGAATGGCTAAGAGAGTTGGAATGAGCATTCATGTCAGTAGTAAAGAAAAAAAAGCACTCTCAAGATAACTTTTTGTTCACTTGCCAGTGAATCTATTTAATTCAGAGTAAGGATGACTTGCTAGGATTTGAGGTATGGCAGGCTAGGTGGGAAGTTTACAAATTATGACTGTAATGTTATGATTTAACAAGCAAAGAAGACAAGCTCAGAAAGACTATATGGCAGCTCCTCTAACTGACAAGCATAGATAGAAACACTATTAAAACAATTCACCAGAGCAAAAGTGGTCAACTTGGCCTCCTTATCAGCCTAGGCCACCTGCATTGTTTACATCTTGTATGTCGCAACAATGTATTTAGACATACCTGTATAGGAAACAGAGCCAAAGTGAAAACCCGGAGCAAAATTTTAAGACGGCCAAAAAGCAGCAGGAAGAATAATAAAACTGCCATGGAAATCTATAGTTCCTTCATGAAACTGAACTTAATCTAGTATATACATATTGGTTGGTCCCTTATCATAATCACTTTGGACTTGCAACCTAACTAGTAAGTATACAGAGACACTGAATTTACTGATTTCAGTAACACTCAGAAGGTGCTCTCTGATCCAGCAGCACATTGCACTGTGTATCCTGCATAGTGAATGGTCTTCATTCTCTGAGGCTGGAGCTGCTCCTCCAGCATGCCTCAGGGCCCTTGCATTTATCCTCCAGATATCGTGCCCACTCCTCTTCCTTAGTGTCATCTTCCTCACTACCCTATGTAAAATAAGTCTTCCTTCCACACATTTCCCCTTAATATATTTTATTTTTAAATTATCTCCATAGTATTTATCAGTATCTGACACGTACAAACCATTTATTTTCTGATCCCACTTCAGAAAACACACTAGAAGATATACGTTCCACACAGGCAGGGACTTTGTCTTTTTGTTCACTGTTATACAGTAGATGTTCAATAAATATTCATTGGAAGAATGGATCCAGGGACTTCCCTGGTGGCGCAGTGGTTAAGAATCCGCCTGCCAATGCAGGGGACATGGGTTCGAGCCCTGGTCCGGGAAGATCCCACATGCCGCAGAGCAACTAAGCCCGTGCACCACAACTACTGAGCCTGCGCTCTAGAGCCCGTGAGCCACAACTACTGAGCCCTGTGCCACAACAACTGAAGCCCACGCACCTAGAGCCTGTGCTCCACGACAACAGAAGCCACTGCAATGAGAAGCATGGGCACAGCAACAAAAGAGTAGCCCCAGCTCGCCGCAACTAGAGAAGGCCTACGTACAGCAACAAAAGACCCAACGTAGCCAAAAATAAATAAATATATATAAAAAAAAAAGAATGGCTTCGGTAAGTATTTAATATATCTATGTGCCAAGACTTTTACACATTATCTCATTTAGTTCTCACAAAACTTTAAGGTACATATGCACTATCAACACAATTTATTTATTTATTTTAACATCTTTATTGGAGTATAATTGCTTTACAATGTTAATTTCTGCTGTATAACAAAGTGAATCAGCTATCTGTATACATATATCCCCATATCCCCTCCCTCTTGCGCCTCCCTCCCACCCTCCCTATCCCACCCCTGTAGGTGGTCACAAAGCACCGAGCTGATCTCCCTGTGCTATGCAGCTGCTTCCCACTAGCTATCTATTTTTACATTTGGTAGTGTATATATGTCAATGCTACTCTCTCACTTCATCCCAACTTACCCTTCCCCCTCTCCGTGTCCTCAAGTCCATACCCTACGTCTGCATCTCTATTCCCGTCTTCTTGCCCCTAGGTTCATCAGAACTTTTTTTTTTTTAGATTCCATATATGTGTTAGCATACTGTATTTTTCTCTTTCTGACTTACTCACTCTGTATGACAGACTCTAGGTCCATCCAACTCATTACAAATAATTCAATATCGTTTCTTTTTATGGTTGAGTAATATTCCATTGTATATATGTGCCACATCTTCTTTATCCATTCATCTGTCAATGGACACTTAGGTTGCTCCCATGTCCTGGCTATTGTAAACAGTGCTGCAATGAACATTGTGGTACATGTCTCTTTTGAACTATGGTTTTCTCACGGTATACATCCAGTAGTGGGATTGCTGGGTCATATGGTAGTTCTATTTTTAGTTTTTTAAGGAACCTCCATACTGTTCTCCATAGTGGCTGTATCAATTTACATTCCCACCAATAGTGAAAGAGGGTTCTCTTTCCTCCACACCCTCTCCAGCATTTATTGTTTGTATATTTCTTGATGATGGCCATTCTGACTGGTGGGAGGTAATACCTCATTGTGGTTTTGACTTGCATTTCTCTAATGATTAGTGATGTATCAACACAATTTTAAAAACAGAGAAACTAAAGCTTGACAAGGTTAGATATATTACCTACAGTCACAGGATTCCAAGTAAAAGAACCAAGATTTAATGCCAGATGAGTCTAAGGTCTCCAACCACACAATGTATGTTGAAGGGATCATTTAGGTGTCAAGATTTTATTATCTCTTTTTATTCATTCAACAAATATTTATTGAGTGTCTAAGCTGACACATACTGTGATAGTCCCCAAGGACACAATGGTAAACTTGCCATCTAGAGGAAAATTTGTGCCATTGAGTCACCGAAAACTAAGAAAATAAGAAAACTTTGAAATAGACTGCGATTTAGAAGTCCACCAGCAGCAACCACTGCTCTGAATGCCTTCCAGTGTGCCAACACTTACTCTGGGAGGGAAACTAGCCAGGAAGCTAGTGGGGGAGGGATATGTATCAGAATCGCCTGTGCAGTTTTATGAAGCCCCTACACAGGCTACTGAGATTCTGGCACAGCTAAACCGACTGAATCTTAATAAAATGTGGGTGGGGTGGGGAAACCTATGTAATTCTAAAATAAGATACCTCCTCCCTCTTTGAGAATCACATCTTACTTTCCCTGCATAGCTCACCAGGCTTCTCCACTTTTGAAATATCTCTTTTCCCAAAAGTAATAATATAATTGTAGAAGTTTATTTAAACACAAAATACAGTTATCATAAAACCTTAGACCACTAGGTTTTCCCTGGGGACCCAAGGACAATAGAAAAGGAGGAAAGAATATTAAAATATAAGAAATGTTACCGTGCTAGACTTTACATATACCATCTCACTTACTTAACAAATTTGCAAGCTAGCAAACTGTCAAAATGCAAACCAAGTGACTTGCCTCAAAGGTACATGCACCACACCTCCCATCTCCATTGCAGCATTTGGGTGCGTCTTCCTCAAAGGCTCTGAGGTTATTTAAAGTTCAGAAATGTCACATTAGTACCCTGTGCAGAAATGAGCCAGCTATGATCACCTGCCCCGTTCTCACCCAGGAAGTAACTCAATAGTCCCTACAACCATATTTCCATATTACCAAGTAGGTGGTTCAAACAGTTATGCTATGGTGAACCTTACCCTGATTAGAAAACAACACAAAATGGTACGGTGAAAAAAGCTCTGCCTTTGGGGTCAAACAGACACTAGCACTCCGCCTTCTGCCATTCTTGATCGCATCACCCCTGTTACATCATGTGACACTTAAGACTATATGATCATTGTTGTTCCTGCCACAAGAATTCAGTTCCATGAAAATAAGGGCTGTGCCCATTTTCTTTCATCGCTATATCCTCAACACCCTTAACATATAGGCACTGAATTAAATAATTCTTGGTGGAATGAGTCAATGAACTAGCAAGCCTCGCTTTTCTCATCTGTAAAAAGGAGATAATGGAACTACCTCTCGGGACTGTTAGGAGAACTACAAGCACTTTACGGTAAGTGACGCTGTGTTGGCAGGTAGAGGGCCGAAAAAAACGTTATCTTCTTCGCGTTTCCACCCAACAGGCTAGGAATGTATATACTCTGGGTCCGGTCGGGAAAACAGGCCCCTCCTTGCTCCAAGTGACCCCGGCGAGAGGGAGCAAAAACTTGGAGCTGTCACAGCCGGGGCCGGGGGGCGGGCGGGCAGACAGCCGTTGGTGGTCCCCAAGCCAGAGTGTCTAAGGACGAAGGGAGAACAGGCCGGGCGGGGAGAGAGAGGAAGGCAGGCCCAGGCCGGCGGGCGGGCAGGAGGAAGCCGCCCTCGAGGCAAGTGGGTCGAGGGAGAGGCCGGCCTCGAAAGGCAGCCCCAGACAGGCCCGGGCCGATCCGGTATGCGGCCATGGCGCCCCAGACCGACCCGCGGCGTTGAGATAGGGAGGAGGCACGCCCGCCCCGCTAGCCCCTCCGGTACTTACCACCTCCGAGTGCAGCTCCGGGCGTTCTGAGGAGACCTTAGCGGACAGAGGCACTGCCCGACACAAGCCAAGGGCCTAAAGGCAGACTTCTCGCGAGAACACAACCTTCCTCCCACGCCTCTTACCAAATGTTTGACAGTCTCGCGAGATCTCAAGTTGAGTCGGCCCAAGGTCTTTGACTACCCTCCAGAGGGCGAGAGCGCCGGCGCACAAGTTTTCCTGGGCCATAGATCAGGGTCCTTTCGCCGTTTAGGAATAAATAAGATTAAATGAAAGAAACATTTGTCGAAGGCAGGCTCTGTAACGAGGACTATCCTAAGTGATTCTCTCACACCAGATGTCCTAACAAGGCAGATATTATTTAGGCTTAACGTACAGATGCAAAAATAAAAGTCAGAACACACAAAAGGACAAAGTATGATTCCATATATATGAGGCACCTACAACAGCCATATTTATAGAGACAGAAAATAGAATGGTGGTTGCTGCAGACTTGGGGAAGGGAAGTTATTGTTTAATGAGTACAGAGTTTCTGTTTGGGATGATGGGAAGTTCTGGATATGGGCGGTGGTGATGGTCGCACAGCAATGGGAGTATACCAAATGCCACTCAATTGTACACAAAAATGGTTAAAATGATAAATTTTATGTTATGTATATCTTGCCACAATTTTTTAAAATTCAGTAAATAAATAAATAAATGTCAAAGCCCAGGTTCCAAATTACACCATCTGACTTCAAAGCATTTTCTTGTTTGCACCATATCACACACCACACAGTTTTCTGCACTCCACATTCCACCACTCTGTACCTCCCCTCACGTTTTGGCATTAATTATCCATATTGGAATTTTATTTAGTTGTTTGTTTATTACCAGATGTTAAAATAAGAATCTTTCTGTCTTAGTTCTGACAGAAGTCCCCAATACTAGCTGCTAACTGCTCCCCAGATTTCCCATGAGTAGGATTTGCAAAGGAAATGACTGTAATTGGGTTTTATGCATCTCACCCAAGAATAACAAGGGGCAAGGCTATCTCAGCAGACAGCAACAGGAAACATAGGTTCAGATGCAGAAGCTAAAAGGGCTCTCATGGCCTGTGATTAGGAGCGGAGCTGTGGAGAAAGAGGAGCTGCAGGGAATATCAGAAAGGCCCACAAAAGCCTCATGAGGAAGTAAATCATCTTAAACACTGCCACAGGCAGACGGAGCCAAGATGGCATCACACTGTCCCTCATTCCCTCTTCAATTCAGAAGCAGATTCTGGATTGAGACTTCTTTTGTAACTAAAAGTGACCAAGGCACTTTTTTATTATCTTAGGGTGACCAAAATCCAGGACCTGCCTAGATTGCTCAACTAGTCCACATAGTATGTTTGCACAGGTGGGGTTAGGGGGCAGAGGGCAAATAAAGCTCTTTACTGATTGCCCATGGATTGTTCAACAGAAGGCTCTTTGCTTGTTTGTGATCTGTCATGTACACACACACCCAACTCTAAGCCCCAAGAGAGCAGGGACCTGATCTCTCTGGTTCACTACTGTATCCCCAGGCCTAGAGCACTGCCAGGCACTCAGTAAGGACCTGTTGACTGAACAAATGTTCTGTAACACAGAAACAGCAAGAGATGATCAGCATTGTCACTGTTTTAAGTCCCTAAGTTTTGAGTACTGATACTGCAGCCCTGCACCCAAGCCATTCCCCATCTACAAGGCAGGACTCCTGGCCTCTTAACACCCCAGTGGGCTGCAAGAGGGCTTAGAGGCACTTCTTCCAAGCCATCCTGCTCTAACCTGCTCTAACCTCAGGCAAACACAGATTTATATAAGGGACACAGCAGATACTCTCTGAAGAACAGGAAGGAAGGATAAACATGAAAACCTCAAAGAAAATAAAGGATCTGATTTCATCTTTAAGACACATTTATATTTTGAATTTTTCACCAGATAGTGGGACACTGGGGCAGCAAAGCACAGATCTATCAGAAGCAAGAGAAGCAGCAGTGCTCCCCTGAGTAAGGGATGCACAATGATTTATGGGAGTGGAGGGAAAACAACTTTTATTCATATTTATTTTTGTCTCCTTTAAATGTTTACATGCTTTATAATGTGTGTATTATCAATGCATACATAATGTATAAACTAAAAGTATACACATATTCAAGTGTTTGCTCAAAACACTTTTGACTGATAGGTGGGGTTACACAATCATAGACTATTAGAGGCCATAGGAGAATGACGCCTGGCCTGGGAGAACCTGGGCGCCCCCAGCAGGCTGGGAGCTCTGGGTCCATGAGAAGCACATTATAACACCCATCCACTGACAGCACAAGTCTTTTCTGGGTCCTCCTGTTCCACCACTGCATAGGTGCAGGTCTCCTTGTTGAAGATTATCTGGCACTTGTTTGTGTCATAATCCACAGGTACAGCAGCACTGTCATTGAGACAAGAACAAGGCCTGTTAGAAGGAATAGGATGTCCAGCCTCCCCAGGGCCAGCTTTGTGCTGGAAGCAGCCTGCACTCCAGGTGTCTGGGGTACCCCTCACCTATTTAAGGTCACCCCTTGTCTGGGAACCCCAAAATGCCACCTTCAGGAATCGGTACCCATATATATATAGGACCTAGACTATGAACACAGACCATCCCTGACATTGTTGGTAAATTCCATCCCGCGCACACAGGACCACAGCAACTTCCAACAGGCCCAGAGGCAGGTCTGCACTCCTCTGAGGCCAGGCAGCTTGCTTCAGCCTGGCTCTTCTTGTCCTCCCTGCTCAAGAAATAGCCAGCAGTACTGCTGCTTGAATGTGGGAAGGGAATGGTTGTCCCAAGCCTGGCATAGAGGCTTGCTAAGTCAAGAGCTGGCTCAGCCAACAGAAACGAGTCACTCCAGGCAGGGACCATGGAGCCCTAGGAAAAGCTGATGAAAACTGGAAACAATCTCCCCGGGGAAAATCCACCCACACATTCTAGGGTGCCAACAATTTTAGGGCTCATTGCCCCCTTGAAACCCAACTGTGAACCCCAGATTTAAATTGCCCGTCCCCAAGGTGTACACAGAACAGCCATCCCCAGGGCCATTTGTGACAATGATTCCTTCCACAAGGTGACCCTTGACTTATTTTAACAAAAGAGGACATTTCAATTATCTTCCCAAAGTGTAATCAGGAAGCCAAAAGGAAGACTGGAAAAAGCTTTTCCCAAGGCACCTGGGGTAGGTGCCCTGGGTAGTGGGGAGGCCAGAGCAGCCTGGGCCACCAACCTCAGCCTCGACTGCCACTAGGCAGCTTCATATCTGGACAACGGCCCCTAGGGCAGGGGTCCCCAACCCCCTGGCCAAGGACCAGTACTGGTCCGCAGCCTGTTAGGAACCGGGCCACACATCAGGAGGTGAGCGGTGGGCGAGCGAGCGAAGCTTCATCTGGGGCTCCCCATCGCTCGCATTACCACCTGAACCATCCCCCACCACCCCGCCCCCCCCCATGGAAAAGTTGTCTTCCACAAAACTGGTCCCTCGTGCTAAAAAGGTTGGGGACCACTGCCTTAGAGAGTGCAATGGGTTAAAAAATTCTCCCAGAGAAATTTTAATCAAAACGTGTATTTTGGGATTCCCTGGTGGCGCAGTGGTTGAGAGTCCGCCTGCCGATGCAGGAGACACGGGTTCGTGCGCCGGTCCGGGAAGATCCCAAATGCCGCGGAGCGGCTGGGCCCGTGAGCCATGGCCACTGAGCCTGCGCGTCCGGAGCCTGTGCTCCGCAACGGGAGAGGCCACAGCAGTGAGAGGCCCGCATACCACACACACACAAAAAAACAAAACAAAAAAACGTGTATTTTGCTATCACAAAAAAGAAGTTCATGAGAGAAATTTCATAGGTGGCGAGATAATTATAGGGGAAAGGAGTTGGAGGCTCTGAGCAGAAAATACGCCCCTTTCCTCCATGTGGAGCGCCGTGCTAAGTGGGATAGGCAACGTGGCAGGAAAGAGGCAAGGGGCTCTGTGGGCCCTGACTCGGAGTCAGTTACTGTCCCAGGCTTGAGGGACACATAACTGGCATAGAGAAGGCATCAAATCTGTTTTAAGTTAATGAATTTATATGCAGAATCTCATTTAACTAATTAATTAATTTTTTTGGCCGCACTCGTGGCTTGCGGGATCTTAGTTCCCCAACCAGAGATTGAACCCACTCAGCAGCGAAAGCGCCGAGTCCTAACCACTGGACTGCCAGGAGCCCCCTCATTTAATTCTCATATCCACCTGATGATCCCTATTTTACAGTGAGGAAACTGAGGCTCAGAGAGATTAAGAAACTTATACAGGGCACACAGCTGGTGTACAAAGGAATGGAGATTCAGACTCAGTTACATTGGCTCCAGCATCGAGCCTCTTCCCACTTCACTGTTTTCCACACTAGGTCCACGGGACCCCTAGAAGAGGGTCATATTGACGTGGCTGTGATGATGCATCACTGAGTGGGGTGGGAGGGTGTCAAATTCAGTTGACAAGGGTGCTTTGGCCACTCTGGAGGTGCACTCCGATGTCAGAGAGGAAGAGCTCACTAGGCCTTAACCTTGCTGATACAATCGCACTCCAGAGTCACATTGACACTCGATAAAAAGACAATATCAAATTTCAGGAGCACAAAATCAAGGTTCAGTTGTAAGACACAGTGACCCAGCCAAGGCAATACCTGCAGACCTGCTTCGGGCAGCCAGACATGCAGTGTCTGGATCTGATATTCCTCTTGTTCCATCTAGCACTTAGCATGGGGCATGCTCAACAAATGTATTCAGAACTTTCCAGATACTTAAACTTCAGTAGCATTCAGATGTTCTAAGTCAAGTGCTTGTTCTTCTACTTCCTGCTGGTATCGTAAGACTCTGAGGCACTTGTTAAAATCCAAATTGCATGGCCTCCTATAAATTCTGATTCGGTAGATTTGGGGGTGGGCCCCAGGAATCTGTATTTCATCAAGCCTCTCAGAGGAGTCTGTGATCAGGCAAGTTTGGGAAACACTACTTTATGCCAATGCTTCTATCATCGAAGCCACTCCTGTTCTTGCAAAACACTATAGGGCCAAGGCTGATGTGAAGACATCAGATGGATGGGGGGGGCGGGGGAGTGGAGGTGGAGTGGCTGATTTGGATGTAACTATTGAGGAAACAGGGCCATGATGCAGATATTCTGTTTTATTGGCCCAAGTACCAGAACTTTGGAGTCCGCACTAACCCAGCAGAAAACATCTGTGCGACCTTTGGACTGACGTGAGTTAAACTTGAGCAGTGAAGCAACTTCGGGTTTAGAGTACAAGGCTCACTACAGATCATCCTTTACTCCCCACATCCATTCCCTCTGCCTGTGTTCAGAGCCACTCCTGTTCCTGCAAATTGCCACGGGCCAAGCAAGACTGCAGTGAAAACCAGCTCACTTCTAGAATAGCTTCAGACTACTGGGTACACTATCCTGTGTTCAGCAACCCATATGGATTTAGATATTTAATAATAAAGGTTATTTATCAAGATTCAAAAACAACTTAAAAGAAATAAGACTGAGGTAGAAGCAACCCATTAACAGATGCATGGATAAACAAAATGCGAGATATATAATATATATAATTTAATATAATTTTTTTTTTTACTTTTTAAGGCTGAATAATGTTCACTGTATATATAGTGAACATTATTCATCCCTAAAAAGGAAGGAAATTCTAAGACATGCTACAACATGAGTGATTCTAGAGGATGTTACATTGATATAAGCCAGTGTAGGGGTTCAGGACAAGCCTCCCCCAAATGTGCCACTTTTGCATGAGGATTTTTCTGAGCTAGAGGCAATAGACACCTTGCAGGTTCAAGAGAAACTACTGCCCCACTAACCACCTAGGTAGTATTAAATTGAGGATTCTTCCCAGAGAAGAGTTATTACCAGAGATAAATTTTATTTAAGTGACCCCGTTTATATGTCATGGTAAACATCTAATTACCAAACATATACTCTTATTCTTATCATCCTGTAAATGACTCTCCTGTCCTTGGAAGCCCCAAGGACACTAACATTATTGCTCTATGACTTTTCACTCACATTTTGCTTTTTCCCCAGTTTATTTTAGTAACTTGTATAGATCTTGTTCCTCTGCTAGATTATCTGAAGGTAGAAGCTTCAAATGTACCTCCTGGTACATTTGAGGGACTTACCATTTTATTAGTTTGCCCAGGCTGCCATAACAAAATACTTTAGACTGGGTTGCTTAAACAACAGAAATTTATTTTCTCACAATTCTGGAGGCTAGAAGTCTGAGATCAAGGCATTGGCAGGATTGGTTTCTTCTGAAGCCTCTCTCTTTGGCTTGTAGATATGGCTGTCTTCTCCCTGTGTCTTCATGTGGTCTTCCCTCTAAGCATATCTATGTCCTAATCTCCTCTTCTTATGAGGACACCAGTCACAATGGATTAGAGCCCAGCCTAATGATGACCTCATTTTACTTTAATTACCTCTTTAAAGCCCCTACCTCTAATACAGTCACTTTCTGAGGTACTGGGGCTTAGGATTTCAACATATGAATTTGAGGGTAACACAGTTCAACCCATAACACCATCTTATCCCCAAATGTTCCCCCTACAGCTTGCCACAGTGCCTAAAATTTCACCCTGTGTTTGCCTCTACACACAGACGCTCAGGCCTCTTAACCAATTGGCTCTCAAAGCTCTTCAGAGCTGGCCATGGTGATCCTTTCCAGTGCCATCCCCTACCTCCCCTAAAATAAGTCTTTGGGGTAACTCTCCTGCTCCCTTGAGGGGTTGCCTCCCCTCTCACCAGCGATGCCATAGAAGTGCTGTACACTTCTGCTTTCACCTATATGTTTAAACTGCCCGCTGCCGCCTCTGAGTTCCTGGAAGTCAGGGGCACATTCATCATGGTTCGTGGCCCCTCGGTTTCTTTTGAAACACAGAGTTTGAAGAATTTCACACGATGTGAGTCCCATTACACCAAAGTAGCATCTATGACTTGCTGTCCTAGCATCCTTGTCACAGATGTGTGACCTCAGTTCCACAATCAGACACATGGAGCAGGACCTCCTTACAGAGGATGCCTGGAAACTGCCATCACACAGAGTCCCCCAGGAACGATGGCGGGAGTGGATGCTGCTCCTAGGGCGAAGATGTCCAGAGTCCAGTGTGCAGTGTCAGTGGCATGAGCGGCAGTGACTATGACCAGAGGCAGTGAGGTCTTGCTGGAGCAGTGAGGTTTGGGGAGTCTATCTGGCCTCATGGCAACCAAGCCTATGTCTCTGGCCTTCCACAAAGCCTGTGAGCTGCCTGACATCTTTAATAAATTCCTTTCCTGCTCCCACAAACTAAAGCAGGTTTGTTGTTTGCAACTAAGAACTTTGTGACCAAGTTAATGACCATAACTTATTCCTGTCCATGTTCCTCCCAATGACTGACCCAGTGCCTGGCACTGAGCAGCCATGCAGGATAGAATCACACCTGGTAAAGAAGATGTGGCACATATATACAATAGAATATTACTCAGCCATGAAAAACAGTGAGGGCTTCCCTGGTGGCGCAGTGGTTGAGAGTCTGCCTACCGATGCAGGGGACACGGGTTCGTGCCCCGGTCCGGGAAGATCCCACATGCCGCGGAGTGGCTGGGCCCGTGAGCCATGGCCGCTGAGCCTGTGTGTCCGGAGCCTGTGCTCTGCAATAGGAGAGGCCACAGCAGTGAGAGGCCCGCGTACCACAAAAAAACAAACAAAAAGTACTAAAAGTAAAGTCAGATCAGGTCACTCCTGCAGCGGCTTCTCATCCTGCTCAGAGCCCAGGCTGGAGTCCTTCAGGGACTGTCAGCTCCTCCATGACCCTTGCCCCTTGCCCCTCTGGCCTTGTCTTCCCTACAGGCCACTCCCAGGCTCCATCCTGCTGGCCTCACTCTCCTTGCTAACCCCCAGACACCTCCAGATCTTTGCCCAAATGTCACCTTCTTAGGAGGTCCTTCCCTGAGCGACTACAGACCATCTCACCCATAGGCCTGTCCTCACGCTCCCCTCCTCCCCACCTTCCCTGCTTTATTTCTCTGCGAGGCACTGATCATTGCCCCACCTAAGACATAGTTACCTGTTTGTCGTTGTCTGCCTCCCGCAGAGAGAATATCAGCTCCTTTACAGCTGGCACTTTAACTCTTTTGTTCATGGCTTTATTCCCAACACTCAGAAAAGTGCCCCGCACAGAGTAGGGCTCAACAATACGTGCTGAGGGATTGAATAACAAAAAAGTGCTTTCGCAATTCCTGACACCCAGCATGTCCTCTATAAATGGAGCCACAGCTGTGCTGCTGCTGTTGTATAAACCGAGAACGGTGATAACAGCCACCAGGCCTGCCATGAGATTTAAATTAAACGATGTATGTGGAAGGGGGTGTAGAAACCGTAAAGTGCTATGCAAATAGGGGGTGAGAGTTTTTATTACAAGGCTGTTTACTGATAAGCCTTTTACTCATTAGAGACTGT
The DNA here is from genome assembly GCF_003676395.1 of Aethalodelphis obliquidens. Classification (NCBI taxonomy): domain Eukaryota; kingdom Metazoa; phylum Chordata; class Mammalia; order Artiodactyla; family Delphinidae; genus Aethalodelphis; species Aethalodelphis obliquidens. The sequence continues at coordinate 206,581 of NW_020837955.1, forward strand.
TCATTGTTTGGACCGATCCTTGGGTCTCAACAGAGCTCACAGCCTGTCACAGAATAACCACATACAGATTAGTTTGTCCCCAACAGTGTGCAAAGCTTCTGCTCCATGTTCTGCCTGTCCACCTTGCCGTCATAAATACTTGGCGAAGGGCATGCCTGCTCTCCACCTTGCCCCAGGAATGTGTGTCAGCCTCTTTCTCCACCCAAGTCACTACTGGCCTCTGGGGGCATTTGCCATGCCATCCCAGGCTCCAACTATCCAGAGAGAAAATATTTCATTACTCTCCTTTGAAATGGACTTTCAAGGCAAGGAGTGTTGTGCCAGCATATTTAATATTGCTGTAGTTAAAAAGGACAATGTGAAGACACTGTCGGGGAAGCTGGCTTGCTTGGCAGACAGGTCTTTATGGAGAGTTATGTCCTGCTGGGGTTGCAGTGTTCTAGGCTGTGAAGCTCTGCAGAGAAAGTTGGGTCTCTGGACAAATCCACTGCATGTTCTGATCTGTGAACACACAGGCTTGTACCAAACTCCCAAGAAGCCCATATACGAATGCTGACCTAACAAGGTCCTTTATCACACTGGGAAGCGCAAAAGGGAAAAGGAACTACACGTGTGGGGAGGCTGCCCTGCGGCAACACTCCAGTGGCCCAGTCAGAGGGGTTCCCTGTGAGGTCTCTAAGTATCCCTACTCTGCAGATGAGGACAGAAGGCCCTCTCACAATCCCACAGCTTGTAAATGGGAGTACCTGGAATGGAACTCAGATCTGCTGGCTCCCAACCTCACTCTCTCCTGTATCTCACTGCATCTGTTGGCCACAGTCTCTTCCTTTAGAAAATGCAGCCTGGGGAGCTGGGTGAGTGCAGAATCAGAGCAAGGAGATTTAGTGTAGAGGCTAAGACAGAAGTAGGTTCTAATCCAAGTTCTGCCTCCAAAACATGGGGCAAATTTCTTAACATCTCTGATCCTTATTTTCCTCATTTATTAAGGAGGTATGATGATCTCCACCTCAAAGGACTGGCCTGAAAAAATAATGAGCAATGTGTCTAAAGTGTTCAACCCAGTGCCAGATAAAGGGTGATGTCATCTTTTTTATTACGGAAGTATAGTTAATGTACAATATTATGTTAGTTTCAGGTGTACAACATAGTAATTCAACATTTAAATACATTACAAAACAATCACTACAATAAGTCTAGTAACCATCTGTCTCCATACAGTTATTACAGTTTTATTGACCATATTCCTTATGTTGTATATTACATCCCTTTGATTTATTTTATAACTGAAAGTTTGTAATTCTTAATCCCTTTCACCTGTTTCATCCAAGCCCCCACCTCCCTCCCCTCTGGTAACCACTGGTCTTTTCTCTGTATCTATGAGTCTGTTTTCTTTTCCATTGTTCATTTGTTTTGCTTTTTCATATATTCCACCTATAAGTGAAATAATATGGTACTGGTCTTTCTCTGACTTATTTCACTTAGTGTAATACCCTCTAGATCCATCCATGTTGTTGCAAATGGCAAGATTTCATTCTTTTTCATGGCTGAGTAATATTCCATCATATATCACATCTTTTTTATCCATTCATCTATCAATGGACACTTAGGTTGCTTCCATATCTTGGCTATTGTAAATAATGCAGCAATGAACAGAGAGGTAAATATATCTTTTTGAGTTAATGTTTTCATTTTCTTCAGGTAAATACTCAGAAGTGGAATTATGGGATTGTATGGTAGTTCTATTTTTAATTTTGGGGGGAAGCTCCACACTCTTTTCCATAGTCACTGCACCAATTTACATTTCCATCAACAGTGCACAAGGGTTTCCTTTTCTCCACATCCTCATCGATGCTTCTTATATGTTGCCTTTATGATGATAGCCATTCCAACAGGTGTAAGGTGATTTCTCATTGTGGTTTTGATTTGCATTTCCCTGATGATTAGTTGAGCTTCTTTTCATGTGGCTGTAGGCATCGGTATGTCTTCTTTGGAAGCTTTTGCACAGCAAAGGAAACCATCAACAAAACAAAAAGGCAACCTACTGAATGGGAGAAGATAGTTGCAAACAATACATCCTATAATGGTTAATGTCCAAAATATATAAAGCTCTTAAGCAACTCAATTACAAAAAACCAAACAATCTGATTTAAAAATGGGCAGAGGATCTGAGCAGACATTTTTCCAAAGAAGACATACAAGCGGCCAACAGACACATGTCATAGTTTTTAATAATGGCTGGTGCCACCAAGCAACAGCAGCTTGCTGCAGCCTTCTCCCCTGGGAATCTGGTGGCCAACGCCTTCTCTACTCTGGGAAGTGTCAGTGATGCCCCGCCCAGTTCTCCCTCTGTAATGTCCCATATGCCTTAAGCTGGGGATGCTTCCACGAGCCACAAGCATGAAGCCACACTTTTACTGGGAACTCACCCATCCCATCATGTGGTCTGTAGCTGGTGATTCTGGAGAAGAGAAGAGATGGAAGCAGCTACCTTCTATAGGTGGGTGATCTCTGTACACATAGGCTTTTACTTGCTAATTTCCTCTCAGAGGTAGCCTCAACTTCACATTTTATGAGATATCTCATAGTGAAATCTCATTATATGTGCTGGGTAAACACCTTTTCTGTGAGGTAAAAACCTTACTTCCCTATAGTTTGGTTCTTTTCTGTAATTTCACAGATGGGCCTTTGAGAAAAGGTGGGTAAAGTATTGGCACATGCAAGAGTTTTGATGTATTTGTTTGCTAAATATTGGCTGAGTGCCTGTTTAATGTCTTCTGACTGTACAGCAAACATTTTAAGTCTTAATCCAGGATTATCTTATTTCCAGAGATACAGGTTTCTTTAACTTAACCCAGGGGGATTCATGTTTGCCAAACTGATAAATGGCTGGGGACTTCCCTGATGGTTCAGTGGTTAGGAATCAGCCTGCCAATGCAGGGGACACAGGTTCGAGCCCTGGTCTGGGAAGATCCCACGTGCCCGTGCGCCACAACTGCCGAGACTGCGCTCTAGAGCCCGCGAGCCACAGCTGCTGAAGCCCGTGTGCCTAGAGCCCGTGCTCTGCAACAAGAGAAGCCACCGCAATGAGAAGCCCGCGCACTGCAACAAAGAGTAGCCCCCGCTTGCCACAACGAAAGCCCGCGTGCAGCAACAAAGAACCAACACAGCCAAAAATAAATAAATAAGAAATTGATAGATGGCTGGCCTTTTAACTAAATTAACATAGATTCCTGCCTGGAATGGGAGAGAGATGTTGCAAAAAGAAAAAAAAAGCAACCACTGCTGGCTCTTTATGGGTATCCCAGTCAATTTTACAAGTGAGCCTTTAAAATGTTTCATTGTAACAAACTGTATTATATCTGTTAAGCAGAAACTGTTGTAATGAGCAGAACTAGAGGGACCCTCCAAGGATTGTGTGCTTTGACTTTATGGACAAGGACTGAGACTGGGGGAGTCCAGTGACTAGCTAGTGAATTGCAGAGTTCAATGTCAGAGGGAGATGGCTAGAGTCTCAGGCGGCAGAGCAAAGGACAGATGAAGAATGAAAGTGGGTCACCTCAGGTCTATCTGAAGCATAGAAATAATAGGACCAGCCTGCTTATCTCCCAGGGTGATCGTGAAGACTGAGGGAACTGACAGATGGCAAGGAATAAATATAAAACACCCTATAAACTAGGCTTTTCTTGCTATAATCATAGCAAAGAATGTTCAGGACTTCCTGGTGGACAACTATTCGTCTAATTTTTAATCTCTTGGGATGAGCCATCTTTGAAGTGGGAAATATTGCTTTGCCAGCAGAAGCTCAGTCCTGCTGACATTTGATTGAGCAGGTGGTAATGGGAGAGAATATGCCATCCTCTATCACCACCTAAAACCTGATAGGCTGTTTTAAGATGGCCTTGGGAAACCAGGCTTTGAAATAGAGTCTCCATAATAGACATTGTTCCTGTAGATAATTTCTCATGGAGCCTATAGAGCCAGATAAGAATGATCAAGGCACATTTCCCGCTCAGTCTCAGCCACAGTCTTGTGTCTTCTAAGTTGCTTTTTCTGGGAATTTGGGCTACTGTGGTAAGAGGTGTGACCTCATCTGACTGCAGTTTGCGATACAAAGGAGGATGGACTCCAATGAGATGTCAGCCAGAGTGAGGTCCTCAGCACCCCACCTTCCACTGTGCCCACCCTAGCCGCACCTGGGGATCAGCCTTACAAGGCCCAAGCCCCAGATCTGCCCCACGGGCTGCTCAGCGTCCATAGAATCATACAGCCCTCTGTTGAGGCTGCTGCAGGGTGGGCTGCCCAGGATCAGGGTGGCCCCCACTCACCAGTCTTCAAGCTGATTACTTTTCTCCCATCTGTCACCCCTCCAATCCTTCTCCAGAGCCTTTCCAAATTGTCTGCACTTCTCTTAAACCTCCCACCCACCTGTGCCTCCTTCACACCCAGAAGATAATCTCACCTCTTATCTCACAGCCAACAGAGGTGAGAACTGCTGCACTCACCCCTACACATTGACCTGCACCTTCTCCTATTCCTTCTCCTCTCCCTCCAGGTCCCTTTTCTGTACCACACTTGCCATCTATATTCCACATCCACACATGCCTTCCCAGGGACTTCCTCCAGCTTCCCTGGTGACAGGCAGGCTTGAAGGGGCAGATGGAAAAGTATCCAGCACACGAGAATTGCCGAGTTCCCAGCCAGAGAAAGCGTGATCCTCACCAAAGAGCCATCCTCCCCTGAAGGCCCACCCAGCCCCCCGTCAGTTTTTCACTTTAGACTCTGATAACCCACGGCAGGACCACTTTCTGCATTAGCCAGGATACTGTCAGAAGTGTTAGAAAAATGAACTCAAGTGAACGTAGGCAATGTTTTGGGTTCATGCGTTCAGTCCAGAGCTGAACTAGTTTCTGGATTTAGGGGCTCAGACTATGTCAGACCTTGTGATATAGTTTTTACTCTCCAGAAACCAGAAAGATGGAGGCCAATGGTAGTCCATGTTTTAATTTATGCCAAATTAATATTTCCATTTATTTCAATACAATAAGATGAATTCACTGCCGTATGCCAAAAGATGCAGCACAGGGTCTTTTACAATATCAGAGATGCTGTAGGGTGAACCCCTAACACTGGGCAAGGGTGGCAGTGGGACAGAGATTCTGTAGTTCCAAGGAAAGCTACAGTGACACTGTGAAGCCACCAGTAGAACAGCAAGAATGTCACAGGTGTGGGTTTCCTGAGCCATCCAGGTTCACTGTAAATGCCATCAGCCACATCTACCCTGGGTAAGTGTTGAAAGAATGTGCTCGAAGCTGACAAGCCAGGGCACCAGGAAAATTGCTGGTGAATAATCTTTTTTTTTTTTTCTTTTTTTTATTTCTGTAAGGCAATTGGAATGCTTACCTAGAGGGGTGTGAAAACAACAGAAACAAATGAAACACTGACACAGAGATGGAGCTAAAGCAAACATGTCTGGGATTAACCACTGAGAACCTGAGAAGCAAAACCAGGTTTTGTTCCAGAGAAAGGGGAGACCCAGGCATCCTCAAGGAGGCTCAGAAGTCTGTTTGTCAAGTGGATTAAAGGCTATTTGGTCAATGATTATGTGTTTACAGCTTAGAATGACTGTGCGAAGAACCCAGGAACCACTGCCTCCCTGACCTTGATGGGGGCTGTGCAAAGACTGCACCCTTTGTCAAGCTGATGCTTGCCTTCTTTTGAAGATAAGACGATGACAATAAGACTCTGTGGACAGATAGTTTGTTCCTTATTTCAGGATGGTAAGCAAAACGTTGAGCAACCAGCATGACTAACCACTGACCCACCAGTACAGTTGCCAGCAATGTGTCTGGGGGACCCTGCTCTGCCAGGTGTTACCTCTTCTATTTCTGTGTCTGGTGAGGTGTGGAGGGGTCGGGATACTCAGTATGGTGAGTGGAGGCACTCAGGGGTCTCAGGGCAGTGGCCAATGATCCCCCAGGACCCCTGAACTGATGCCCATCAGCATTGCCAGCCCTGATGCTCTCTCATCATAGAGCACCTGCAAAGTAAATGTGGCCCCCAGAATCAGAGAAGAAAGTCAGCCAGCAACTCTCACAGTCTTGCTATGAGCAGAGTCTTCCAGAACCACCTGAGGATTGAGCACTAAGAGGCAGGAGCAGAGCAGTAGCCAATACATCTGCCCTCTTATAACTGCTTACATGCATTCCCTCATTGAGTCTTCACTGCAACACTACAAAACAGGCACTCTCACTCCAATTTTACTAGTGGCACAATTGAGGTTTAGAGGGATGGAGAAATCTATCTGGGGTTTTCAGGTGGTGAGAGGAGGCTGGATTTGTACCCAGGCCTGCTGACTCAAAGCCTGTGCTCCTTTTTAAAAAAAAATATTTTTTAAACCATTTTTTAAAATTGAAATATAATTTACAATGTTGTGTTAGCTTCAGGTGTACAGCAAAGTGATTCTGAAAAAGAATCTGATTTCTTTTTCAGATTCTTTTCCATTATACGTTATTATAAGATGTTGAGTATAGTTCCATGTGCCATACAGTAGGTCCTTGTTGTTTACCTATTTTATACATAGTAGTGTGTGTATGTTAGTCCCAAACTCCTAATTTATCCCTCTCCCCTTTCCCCTTTGGTAACCATAAGTTTGTTTTCTATGTCTGTGAGTCTATTTCTGTTTTGTAAATAAGTTCATTTGCATCATTTTTTTTAGATTCCACATATAACTGTCCTCCTTTTATGGACAGATGTTACATCCTTTTATGGACAGATGTTACATCCCTCACACACCTGCCTGAAGGGCCTGCAGCAGCTGGATTCAAGCAAAAAGAACTAAGCACCACTGAACCAGAGCACCAGGATGGCAGCTGCCACCTGGATGGGGTTTTCGGGCCAGGCGTGTCCACTGCCCTCCTCCTTTCCCTTCCTCCTCTCTTGACAATGAGTTTGAGCCTCCTGTGACCTTTGGCATCAGGAAATTCCAATAGATGCTAATCAGCCTAACAATTTAGGCCAGGGTTAACAACCCACATGTTTTTGTTTTTATTTTTATTTTTCAAACACCTTTCTTTATAGGCATTCACTAGGAAAATAAGTGTCTCTCAGACATGGTTAACTAACATTTGCCACGGAGGCAAAGGAGTAAAGGAGCATACAGCTAATTCAGTATGTGACTTTGGGCAAATTGATCACCTTCCCCAGGTCTGAGATTCCTCTTTGGCAACTGAGGGAGAGCCCTCTCTAGGAGCGGCAAGCTCAAATGTTTCAGGGGCAAATCAGGCAATGTATCCAAGTGAAGTGGGTGTGGTGTTTAGATATTAAACACAAGGTAAGAAGAGCCTTCACTTTGAGTAAATTTACCTTCTCTGTTTCTCATGAAATGTGTTATCACTTCCAGTCTGTTTTGCTTTATCTCAGTTCTGACAGAGACATATGTGTAACAAGTAAGAGGGAACTGGGCGAGTGTGATGATAAGTGACTGCTGACACCCAGCCCAGTTTGGGAAGACAACAGGGATGGTGGGCTTCGTACTGGCCCAGGGAGTGTTAGTAACCCATGTCCAAAGGGCCAGCAGAACTACACACCAGCTAACTGTTTTAAGACCTCAGTTATACCAGACAAGTAGGAAATCCAGGTTTTATGTGAAGTCTCCCGATTGTTAAATAATGGCCAAGATGCAGTTGATTTAAAATACCATCCAGGCTAAATAAAATGTCGGTGGGTTAAATCCCACTTAGGAGGTTTCGAGTTTGTGACCTCACTCCTAGATAATATCTAAGGCTCTGTCTGCCTGGGTTCTTTAGAAAGTAGAGAAAAAATGTTCATGTTAACATTTTGCTGGGAATACAATTCTAGGGAACCAAGAATGAGGGGAAATGAAAGTGAGGCAGGGAAGGAGGGAGTGAGGTAATGAGCTGGCCACAGCTTTGCCATAATGAAGCTGATTTCTCTGTCTTGTGGGACATCTTCAGAATCTGTATGGGGAATTCCCTGGCAGTCCAGTGGTTAGGACTCTGTGCTGTCATGGCTGAGGGCCTGGGTTCAACCCCTGGTTGGGGAACTAAGATCCCACAAGCCGCGTGATGCAGCCAAAAAAATAAAATTAAAAAAAAAAAGAAAAAAAAAGAATCTGTATGAAAGTTTTTTGTCTTGGAAGTTTTGAGTAGAAGAGGCATGGAAGAGGGTGAGCAACATATCTGCTAGTTTCCTCCCATTTCCTTGCTCACTGGTCAAAGTCCACACATATTGGAGTTAATTCGAGAGTTAACTTATGGCTGCAACAACCATCTGCTCAGCAGCCACTGGGAAGGCCAGAGCCTCTGTGGGTAAACTCTTGCACCAACTGATGCTCACAGAAGTTAGGCTCCTACCCTCCCACAGAGATTGGGAGATGGAGACCCCATTCTTCTCGATTACATTTCAAAGGGATAGCTCCCAGGTCCTTGAGAAATAAATTCCTGGGTTACAGAAGATACATCTCAGAGAGACAGAGAAAGGATTCACAATTTACTTTAGTTTTCTAAAGTAAATGCTCTAAGAAAAGGCAGGTCAGGAGCCTGTGATCAGGTAGTGCCTGGAACAAACAGTAATTCTTTTGGCAGCATTGAGCTTTGTCAGGGAGGAACTTAAGGGGGTCAGGGTCACCATTCCAGGCATGCAGACTTATCAGAAACTATGCTAGTGTTTGTTCAAGTGTCTTGGTGTGGGACTGGACAAAATTGTTTGTGCTGAGAGTCTCAAGTTCTCATAGGTCACGACTGGAGGCTAGTCAAGAAGAGAGCTCAGAGGTAGCTGACTGAAGTTTGGTCAGGGAGAGAGTCTGTCAAGGTAAAGCCACAGTAATCAAGACAGTGTGGTAGTAGCATAAGGATAGACATATAGGTCAATGAAATCGAATTGAGAGTTCAGAAATAACCCCTACATGTGTGGCCAATTGATTTTGACATCTAGCAAATATTGACTAAGCTCTGATCGCAAACCAAGCATGGCACTACTTCCTGGGATTATTGAGATAGTTAATATATGGCCTCTCTTGGGTAACTCAGTTTTGTGAAGAGTAGATTTTTTGTTAAGGGATATAACAGAAATATAAGGAAAGTACCAAGCAGCTATCAATCTGCTTTCAGTTTTCCCACTTATAAAATGAGGAGTTTGGACGAAATCATTGTTCTAAAACTTTAAAGCACATAAGAATCACTTAAGGAATCTCTAAAAATACATATTCCTAGGACCCAACCCTGGAGAGTCTAATCTCATAGGTCTGGGGCCCAGGAATCTGCATTTTTAGCTAGACACCTCACTTGATTCTGATGCAGGAGGCCCAAGGAGCACATGTCAGAAATACTGGCCTGAAATATCTTTGATTTCTGATATTTTCTGATACTACTATTATTTGTAATGACACCACAGGCAATAACCATACAACCTTAAAAGTGCATACATTTACCCTTGGATATATTGTCAGAAGTATGTCCAAAATATAAGAACTAAAGTAATAATTGTAGCACTGTTTCTATTAGAAAGAGAGAGAATCTAAATACTCATCTATAGAGAACTAGTTAAATAATCTTTCATAATTATTACAAAAGATTACTACACAGCTGTTTTAAAAAATGAGGTAGTTATTTATCACTGATATAAAAAGAACTCCAAGTATACTTTTTTTTTTTTTTGTGCTACGCGGGCCTCTCACTGCTGTGGCCTCTCCCGCCGTGGAGCACAGGCTCCGGATGTGCAGGCTCAGCAGCCGTGGCTCACGGGTCCAGACGCTCCACGGCATGTGGGATCCTCCCGGACTGGGGCACGAACCCGTGTCCCCCGCATCGGCAGGCAGACTCTCAACCACTGCGCCACCAGGGAAGTCCCCAAGTATACTTTTAAGAGTGAAAAGCAAGATGCAAAACACTGTGTGTGGCAAATTATAGCCATAACTATATCCGTCCTTCTGCAAAATAATCTTGTCTCCGCACCATCAAGAGTAAAGTCTTTTTCCCCCTCCCATTGAATCTGGGCCGGTTAAGCAACTTGCTTAGTCAGTGGAATCTGACAGCTGGAACAGTCTTGGACTTCCAAGGCTGGGTCATAAGAAACTGGGCAGCTTCTGCCTTGGTCTGTTAAAATGTTCACTCTTGAGATGCTCTTTCTCAGAACCCACTAGCCATCCCATGAGAAGCCCAAGCCTCATGAAGAGATCATATGCCAACATTCCCTTCTGTCAACTTAGTTGAGTTCCCAGGGGACTGAGTCTGCATGTCCAGCCCAGATCATCTGGGCTGACCTCCACTGCTATCTGATTGTAGCTGCGTGAATGACCACCCTCTCAAGAGGGAACCCCTCAGCTGAGCTCAGTTAACCCAAAGAATTGGGAGCGATAATAACAAACTGTCATTTTAAGCCACTAACTTTTGGAGTAGTTTGTTACACAGCAACAGATAACTGTAACACTGTGTATAATTCGATCCTATTTGCATACTTTTAAAAGATAAGGATTTAATGTGCTAATATACACATAAGAACATTTCTGGGAGTATCTCCAAGATAACCCCCCTGCCCCCGCAGTGCCCCCTGTTTCAGGAAATGGGGCCACTCAGTTGTGCAGGCCAAAGTACTTCAGCCCATTCTAGCCTCCTTTTGTTCTTTACCTTCCACATCCAATTCACAGGTAATCTCTGCTCACTCTATTTTCAGAATGTATCGCAAATCCAACCTCTTCTCACAGCCTAAGCCAAGTCTTCATAATCTTTGACCTGAGCTACGGTAATAGTCTCAAAACTGACCTCTGTGCTTCCACTCTCATCGTTAGCTGATTATTGTGCACATAGCACCAGAATGGACATTTAAGATATATATGATCAGTCAGTCACTTCTTTGATCCAGCCCTCCAATGGCTCTCCATTACACGCAGAGTGGTGTCCCAAGTACTTATCTTGTTCTGTTTGACCTGGCCCTCAGCTTGCTCTCCAGTCTCAGCTCCTACCACTTGTCCCCCTGATTACTCTGATCTGGCCACTTTGGTCTTCTTGCTATTCCTCAAACCAAGAAACCCCTCACATCTGAATTTTGTACTTGTGCTCTCTCTCTCTAGAATGATCTTCCCCCAGGTACTCTTAGGTTCATTCCTTCACTGCAGGTCATAGCTCAGAATAATCCTCTACTCTCGACACTCTCTTTTCTTCCATGCTGCTTTTTATTCACGGCGTTTACCACTACCTGATACTCTTTTATGTATTAGCTTATCACCTCCCTTGTCCACAAAAGTGCAAGCACCATGAGGCAGAGACTTTACATATCTTGCTCACCAGTGTTTCCCAGCACCCAGAACAGTGCTCAGCACATAGTAGGTGCCCAACAAGTATTTTTAAATGAATGAATATCAACAGCTGTTACTTTTGGGGTGAAGCGTTGGAACAGTGAGGGATGGAGCTTTACTTTTCATTTTATACTTTCTGTACCATCTGAATTTTTCTAATCTCATGCATATATTACCTTTTAAAAGTTTTATTATCTTTTTAAAAAATAAATTATTTATTTATTTTCGGCCGCGTTGGGTCTTTGTTGCTGCATGTGGGCTTTCTCTAGTTGCGGTGAGCAGGGGCTACACTTCGTTGCAGTGCGGTGCGCGGGCTTCTCATTGCTGTAGCTTCTCTTGTTGTGGAGAGCTGGCTCTAGGCTTGCGGGCTTCAGAAGTTGTGGCACGCAGGCTCAGTAGTTGTGGCGCATGGGCTTAGTTGCTCCCCGGCATGTGGGATCTTCCCGGACCAGGGCTCAAACCCATGTCCCCTGCACTGGCAGGCGGATTCTTAACCACTGCGCCACCAGGGAAGCCCTAGATATGGGTCCTTGAATGGGACTTCTGTGTCCTACTCATTACTCCACCTACGGTGGGCAGCAGAGGAAAGGGCATAGGCAGCAGAGGCCCCAGATAAGTGGGAGGGTCCTAGAGTGGGAAAGGAGAGCTGTGCTCACTTCTCATGGGGCCCAGGGAGAACCAGCGAGGTCTTGAAACATCCCCACAGTATGGCACATGGTGAGAACAGTGGGGTGCAGCACAAGCTGCTCTGCCTCCTGGGCTCCCGGAGTAGTGAGGCCGCATATCTAAAAGTGCCCCGTGCCCTATGAGAGGCCATTGGGCCTGCAGGAGCCCTGCATTGAGGACAAGCAGAACTCTGAGTGTGCAGAGGGATACTTTTGGCAACATTTCCAGATGGGTTTTGGTGCTCTGAAAATAAGTCCTGTTGCCTGGAGGCCTCCCACCCATTGAGTCAGGGAAGAGGCGGGTGCCACCTTGAACAAAGGGGTCATTGTTCTGCTTTGGCCCTCAACACTGGCTTCTGTTTCAAGTTCCTACCAAGACAATTATCCTGAAGACCAGGCCTGGTTCAAAAGAAATTCAAAGTTCCTTAAGATTAAAATAGGATATGTCTAGGTTTATGTCTGTTGTCCCACATAATTAAGAAGGGCTCTCTTTCGGCCTTTTTGGAGTAATGGAAATGTTGTAAATTTGTATTATGCTGGTGGCTGCATGACTCCACACGTTTGTCAAAACTCATCCAATTAGACATTTAAAATAGGTAAATTTTTATTGTATGTAAATTTTACCTCACAATTGATTTTTAAAAAAGACACAGGATGCTGAAACCAGTGAATGGAAGTGTAATTAAAGACAGAATATTATACCATCTCAAAATTGCTTATTAATTACAAAAGGGAAAAACAGTAATTTTCAATGCAGACTAAGGGATACCACTCTAACCAAGTAACCAAAGTTAACTGCCAATGATGGGGTAAAAATGAGCTTCCTACTACCATGCCCTAGGACATTTTGGAGTTCCTGCCAAAAATGCATAACATAAGCTAATCACAAGGAAACATCAGACAAACGTATTCTACAAAATAACTGGCCCATAGTCTTCAAAAATACCAAGGCCATGAAAAATTGAAGAAAGGGTGAGAAGCTGTTTCAGATTAAAGGCAACTAAAGAAATATGACAACAAAATGAAATCTTTGATCCTGGACTTGAATCTGGAATACTGGGACAATTGCTAAATTTCAAATATGGACTGTGGATTAGGTAACATTATTTTGTCAACGTTAAGTTTCCTGATTTTGATAAATGTACTGAGGTTATATTTAATAAAAAGGTCCTTGTTCTCAGAAAATTCACATAAGCATTCATGGATAAAGGGGCATGATATGCAAATTACTCTCAGATTACTAAAAAAAAGTGTGTGTGTGTGTGTGTGTGTGTGTGTGTGTGTGTAGAAAGAGACAGAGACAGAGAGAAGAAATGATGACACAAATGGGATGAAATATTAATAGCTGGGGTGAATCTGGGTAAAGGGTTATCATAACCTTTTTGAGCTATTCTATAACTTTTCTGTAAATGTGAAACTATGTCAAAATAAAAAGTTTTAAAAAGTGTCTTCTGTTTTTTTGGGGTTTTTTTCTAATTTTTTTGCAGTACGCGGGCCTCTCACTGCTGTGGCCTCTCCCATTGCAGAGCACAGTCTCCGGATGCGCAGGCTCAGCGGCCATGGCTCATGGGCCCAGCTGCTCCGCGGCATGTGGGATCTTCCCGGACCGGGGCATGAACCCATGTCGCCTGCATTGGCAGGTGGACTCTCAACCACTGCGCCACCAGGGAAGCCCTAAAAAGTGTCTTCTTAATGGTCAATAAGCACTTGAAAAGATGCTCAACATCATTTTCATTAGGGAAATCAAAGTCTCTGAGATACCATTTCACACCCACTAAGACAGCAATAATCAAAAAGACAGATAATAGCAAGTATTACCAAAGATGAGGATGTTTAGGTTATTCCTTAAAAATCTAAACATAGTTATCATTTAACCTAGCAATTCCACTCCTAGGTACATGTCCAAGAGAATTACAAACAGGTACCAAATACATACTTGTACCTGAATGTTTATAGCAGCATTACTCACAATAGCCAAAAGGTGGAAACAGCCCATATGTCCATGAATAGATAAACAAAATGTGGTATATCCATACAATGAAATATCATTCAGCAATAAAAAGCATTAAGTGTTGATACACGTTAAACATGGATGAACTATGAAAACATTATGCTAAGTGAAAAAAGCCAGTCCAAAAGACGACATATTTTGAAACTTATTACAAAGCTAAGGTAATCAAGACAGTGTGCTACTGGCATAAGGATTGTTGTATAGATCAATGGAAAATAATTGAGAATCCAGAAATAGACTCTTGGATTTATCGTCAACTGATTTTCCACAAGGGTGCCAAGACAATTCAATAGGGAAATAATAGTCTTTTCAATAAGGAATAATGGGACAACTGGATAGTCATATGCAAAGGAAAGAAATAAAAACCTACATCACACCATACACAAAAATTAACCCAAAATGGATCACAGGTCTAAATGTAAGAAGTAAAACTATAAAACTCTTGGAAGAAACCATAGGAGTAAATTTCTGTGGCCTTGGTTTTGGCAAAGCCTCTTAGATATGACACTGAGAGCATAAGAGGCAAAAGAAAAAATAGCCAAATAGGACTTCATCAAAATTAAAAATTTTGGGGGCTTCCCTGGTGGTGCACTGGTTGAGAGTCCGCCTGCCGATGCAGGGGACACGGGTTTGTGCCCTGGTCCGGGAAGATCCCACATGCCGCGGAGCGGCTGGGCCCGTGAGCCATGGCCGCTGAGCCTGCGCGTCCGGAGCCTGTGCTCTGCAACGGGAGAGGCCGCAACAGTGAGAGGCCCACGTATCGCAAAAAAAAAAAAAAAAAAAAAATTAAAAATTTTGTGTTTCAAATGATACCATCAAGAAAGTGAAAAGACAGCCCATGGTGGGACTTCCCTGCTGGTCCAGTGGTTAAGACTCTGCGTGGGACCGATCCCTGGTTGGGGAACTAAGATCGCACATGCTGAAGGGCATGGCCAAAAAAAAAAAAAAGCCTGTAGAATAGGAGAAAATATTTGCAAATTATCTATCTGTTAAGGGACTTGTATCCAGGATATATGAAGAACTCCAACAACTGAGCAGTAAAAATTCAAATAACAATTAAAAATGAGCAAATAACTTAAACCAACATTTCAAAGAAGACATGCAACTGGCCAAAAAACACATGAAAATACGCTCAACATCAACAGTCAATAGTCAACATTAAATGCAAATCAAAACCACAATGAGATACTAGGATGGCTAAATCAAAAAGATAGACAATAACATGTGTTGATAAGAATGTGGAAAAACTGGAACCCTCATACATTGCTAGTTTGAAAGTAAAATGGTGTAGCTGCTTTGGAAAATAGTTTAGCAGTTCCTCAAATGTTAAATATAGAATTGTTATATGACTCAGCAATTCTACTCCTAGGTACATACCCAAAAGAATTGAAAATAGGTACTCAGACAAATACTTCTACACAAATGTTCATAGCAGCATTATTCTCAAGAGTCAAAAAGCAGAAACAACTCCAATGTCCATCAACTGTTGAATGGAAAAGATGTGGCATATACATTCAATAAAATATAATCAGGCAATAAAAAGGAATGGATTACTGAACCATGTAATGAGGCTGAACCTTCAAAACATACTCATTGAAAGAAGCCAGTCACAAAAGACCATATATTATATGATTCCGTTTATATAAAATATCTAAAATAAGCAAAATTATAGAGACAGAAAATAGGTTAGTGGTTGCTAGGGGGTGGGAGAATGGAGGACAGAGGAATGATAACTAAGGGGTATGGGGTTTGTCTTGGAGGTTCTAAAAATCTAAATATTTCTGAAATTGATTGTGGTGATAGTTGGACAACACTGAATATGCTAAAAACCAGTGGACTGTAGAGTTTAAAATGGTGAATTCTATGGTATTTGAATTATATCTCAATAAAGTTTTTATTAAGAATTAATTCTACCAAGGACTAAAAAGACAACTTGAATAAATGGAAAGGCATGTTCTGTTCTTGTATAGGAACATTCAAAATCATGAAGATGTCAATTCTTCCTAAGTTGATCTATAAATCTATTTTTAAAATATCTACAGGATATTTTTGGCACTAAGTGATTCTAATGTTCATTTGGGAAAAGAAACAATCAACAGTAGCTCAAATAATTCTGAAAAAAGAACAAGGGACTTACCAGAGGTAAAAAGAGAGTATAATAAAATAATCAGATATTTGGGCAAGCAAAGTTGAAACATTGTATACTAAGTTGGGAATCAGCCTTGCTGCAGTGCTGGCCAAGTAGGCCTGCGCCAGCTTTTGGGTCCCTAGGTGTTTGAGTCACTCAAGGGTAATTTTTTTATGTTGAACCATATGAAATACTTGTCTTTGACCTACAAAAATATCAGTTTCAACTTAATATGGTTTAACTTAGTATTTGGAATGACAAAATGAGGGGACAATCACAGCAGGGAATCTGAGTCAAAGTCTTTTGCCAGTGGCCAAAAACAAGGAAACCAAGTATCATACCAAGATTAAGGGCCTTAAAACTGGTCCCCAATTCAGAGATACAGCTCATGATTGGTAGCTGATGCAATTGTGGAACTGGAGCAGGCTGAGCATGAAGTGAGCAAAGTCCCAAGGAACAGCTAAAGAGGATCCTGGGCAATTTGGGGCTTTCTTTGATTGGCTATGAGTGGGAATGTGGTGAAGTACAAAAAAGGGTGACGGGTCTGGCTTGAAGATGCAGGGTCAGGACTGATCACAGAGACTCACATGGAAAAGGGGAATTGTAGTGAATATGAGATGCAGTTGTCATCGGGCAATATATATGGTTCAGTTCTCAAGTTGGAAGCCAAGCAAATTACTATCAGGAATCAAGACACATAAATGCAATGTGTGATCCTTGATTGTATCCAAGATTAGGGAAAAATCACTATAAAGAATGTTATTGGGACAACTGGGCAATTTTGAATATGGACAATGTTAAGTAACAGTACTATATCAATATTAAATTTCCTGAGTGTGATAATTATTGTTATGTAGCAGAATATTCTTGCTCTTGGGAGATGATATAAATGGAAGTTTGTTTGTTTTTTTGGTAAATTTATTTATTTATTAATTTTGGCTGCATTGGGTCTGTTGCTGCACACAGGCTTCTCATTGTGGTGGCTTCTCTTCTTGCAGAGCATGGGCTCTAGGCATGAGGGCTTTAGTTGTTGTGGCTCTCGGGTTCTAGAGTGCAGGCTCAGTTGTGGCCCACGGGCTTAGTTGCTCTGCGGCATGTGGGATCTTCCTGGGCCAGGGATCGAACCCGTGTCCACTGATTGGCAGGCGATTCTTAACTACTGCACCACCAGGGAAGTCCCTAAATGGAAGTATTTGGGGAGAAAGTGACATGATACCTGCATCAAATTGCTTCTGAAAAATAGAGACAGAGACACAAAGTAACTGTGGCAAAATATTAACAACTAGTGAATCTAGACGATATATATTTGATACTTTTCAAAATTAAAAAAAAACTTGGAAGGGATAAAAGGAATACTAGCATACATTTGGTCCACTTGATATCTATTGCTCTGTCAGATGGGGGACACTTAGCAAAAATAGGAATCAGGTACTGGTGAACATGTTTTAAAAAGTAGACACTAGGGGGCTTCCCTGGTGGCGCAGTGGTTGAGAGTCCGCCTGCCAATGCAGGGGACACGGGTTCGTGCCCCGGTCCGGGAAGATCCCACATGCCGTGGAGCGGCTGGGCCCGTGAGCCATGGCCGCTGAGCCTGCGTGTCCGGAGCCTGTGCAATGGGAGAGGCCACCACAGTAAGAGGCCCACGTATCGCAAAAAAAAAACAAACTAACAAAAACAGATTAACAGGAGAAAAGCATATATAAATTCATTTAGTATAAGTTTTATGTGATACAGGAGACTTTATAAGGAAATAAATACCCAAAGAAACAGTTAGACTTGAGTATATTTATACCAGGTTTAATCAAGAGTGGACAGTCATGGAGGAAAAGGATAGTTTAAAGCATATGAGGTAATTGTAGTAAACTGGAGGAAACTTAACAAGGCCTCTCTGTTAGGATTCTTCTTGGCATCCTTTGGTCTTCAGAGATTAAGATACTCTTTTCTCCAGGTATAGGAAGGGCAAATTTGAGAGTTTTATGATCTGTTTCAGGGGAGAAGGGCAAGGGGGTAAAGGTCTGAGTGACCTTGCTTCTGCTGTTTTCTCAAAATCCTTCAGCTTCCATATGCCACAGTGCCACATTCTGGGGTAGTGTATCCAGAACCCCATCACTATATATAAGATCATGTCATCTGCAGAGATAGTTTTACATCTTCCTTTACATTTTGGATGCCTTTTATTTCTTTTTATTGCCTAATTACTCTGTCTAGAACTTCTATTACTATGATGAACAGAAGTGGCAAGAGTGTACATGCTTGTCTTGTTTCTGATCTTGGGGGAAAGCTTTCAGTGTTTCATCATTGAGTATGATTTTAGCTGTGGGTTTTTCATGCATGACCTTTATTATGTTAAGGACACACATTCTTCTTGAGTGTTTTCTATGTGCCAAGCATTTCTAAGTGCTCTGCATGTATTATCTCGTTAATCGTACACAACCCTGTGAAATAGGGATTATTGTCCTTTTTACAGATGAGAAAACTGAGGCACAAAAATTTGTTCTCTCCATAAGTGAAATTTTTGCATGTAGTTTTTATTTTTACACAAAGCATGTTGTATTTTTATTAAAATAGTGAGTTATTAGGATATATTAAGCATTAATTCTAAAACAAATTTTGTAGCATCACACTATATTGTGAATTTAGATCACACAATCATTTATTAGATGGTGGTTTACTGCAGTCCAGCGCTAAGCTCATGATTACTCTGTACTCTGAGTACTTAGTACACAATTGTGCACTGTTGCGGTTCTTAAATACTCATTGCTTTATCGATATTTATTTTCTAATATATGCAAAAATGATAACTTTTTTCTAGATAAGAACGGTATTATCACTTTGCAACATAAAATAGTTCAGTTAAATGGTCTAAGAATTCACCATTGCTTAGTTGTTAAGAACCAGCACCCTGGAGCCAGATGGTCTAGATTCAAGTACTGGCTCTATTATTTGTGAGCTGTATGACCTTGAGCAAGTTATTTACCCTCTCTGTGCCTCAGTTTCTTTACCTTAAAATGCGGAGTAATGCAGACAAACCTAAATTTTGTACATTTAGGGGACATTCTACAAAATGACTGGCCAGTACTTCCCAAAAGTATCAAGTTCATGAAAGGAAAATTAAAAAAATAACAAGACTAAGGAACCATCCCAGATTAAAGGAGCCTAAAGAGACACAACAACCGAATGCAATGTGAGCTGTTAGGTGGGATGCTGGGGCAGGAAAAGGCATTAGAGGGACAAATAATAATTGGCTATATGAATATACCAGCTCTCTCCTCCCCCCCAGAGAGAGAGAATTCTGAGTAGTGTGTTTTGCGGTGCCTTCCAAAGACTCCCTACAGGAGAAGGCTCCAGTCACTCACTGCGATAGCTTGATTCTTAATACGTCCTTTATTGGCTGCTGCCTTCCATTCTCTGTTTCCTCACTCCCTGCCCAGTGTTCACTCTACCTCCCCAATAAACTACCTGCTCTAAAGTCCTTGTTGCAAGGTCAGCTCCTAAGGGAATTGAAACTAGGACATTTCATTCCACTGATATAAAGCACAAAAATAGCTAGAATTAATCTATGCTATTAGAAGCCTGGGTAGAGCTGGATGGGGACAGAAATGGGGCTCCTGGGGTGTATGTAATGTTCTGTTTCTTGATCTAAGTACCGGTTATATGACTTTGTTCCATTTGTGAAAATTAGCTGAGCTGTATAGCTACAATAGGTGCTCTTTTCTGTAGGTATATTATAATCCCCCCCCCCAAAAAACAATAATAATTCTGTTAGTTTTGGCAGAGTGTTTTTGTTTTTTGGGGGTTTTTTTTTCAGTGAAGGAATGGTAAAAATTCTTACTCACTGGTTTGGCAATGAACACAGGGATAATACATTTATATTAGCTAAAACAACAAATCATTTTTATAATTATTTTTCTGGTTCACATATGGTCAGTAAATGAGAAGAAGCAAAGGCCAAAGAGATGAGAACTTGGGCCCGGATGGCAAAGGAGAAGACAAGAAAAAGAAGATAAAGGTGGCATAGTATTCACAGATCAAGAAAGAGATAAAAGGAAGCAAGAGACAACAAAAAAAGAAACACAGATGTTTTTATCTCCCTAGGGTCAGAATAGGTTATAAAGCTTCCTCTCCAGGAAGACATATATCATATGCTGTCAATTAAATGTGGAATATAAAATCAAAGACAAAACCAAGCAAGCAAACAACACTCCTCCTCAAAATGAACTCGGACATACAGAGAAGAGATTGGTGGTTGCCACAGGCGGCGGGTACGGGATGTGAGAAATGGGTGAAGGAGGTCAAAAGGTACAGACTTCCAGTTATAAAATAAATAAGTCATGGGGATGTAATTTACAGCATGGTGACTATAATTAATAATACTTATTTTATATTTGAAGGTTGCCAAGAGAGTAATCTTAAAAGTTCTCATCACAAGGAAAAAATTTGTAACTATGTGTGGTGATGGATGCTAAGCTGACCTGCTGTGGCGATCCATTTTGCAATATACATGAATATCAAATCATTATGTTGTACACTTGAAACTAATATAATGTGATATGTCGATTATACTTCAAACAATTTTTTTAAAAGACTCCTTTCCAAACCTTAGAAGCACAGACATTCATAAAATGACCTCTATTTCTTACATTCAATAAAGAAAAATTTCATTGAGGAAAACTGCAGTCAGTCCCAGTTACAAAGGAAGTGCATCTCTTTTCGAAGCATCTTGTTATCATCCTGTGGCCTTTTGCCAGAGGACTCAAGATTTATAGCCAAGGCAGAGAGGATATTTCCCACTGGCACCTGCCTGGTGGTTTAAGTGTTAAACCCAAGCCTCAGAGGAGAAAGTCCCCATTCTTGTTGCAGATTGTAATGAGAGACTAGGAGGGAGATATCTGAACCAGCTCTGTGAATTTTATTTTAGGTTGGACTGAGCAACAATATGCATATCAAAAAACAAGCAGGATCGCCTTCCCTGGTGGCACAGTGGTTAAGAATCTGGCTGCCAATGCAGGGGACACGGGTTCGATCCCTGGCCCAGGAATATCCCACAAGCTGCAGAGCAACTAAGCCTGTGCTCCACAACTACTGAGCCTGCGCTCTAGAGCCCACGAGCTGCAACTACTGAGCCCACGTGCCACAACTACTGAAGCCCACTTGCCTAGAGCCCGTGCTCTGCAACAAGAGAAGCCACGACAACGAGAAGTCTGTGCACTGCAACGAAGAGTAGCCCCCCGCTCACCACAACTAGAGAAAGCCCGCACACAGCAACGAAGACCCAATAGAGCCAAAAATAAACACAAATAAATTTATAAAAACAAAAAAACAGCAGATTATCATGAGATTTAGAATTATTTGTTAGCTACTCTTTCAAGGTCCTCCCTACAGATATTAACCCTCCTTTTTTTTTTAAACAGGAGATTCCAGGCTGACATATATTTAAGTTAAACTGAACTCTTTAGGGCACTGACACTAAAACATTATTGCAATACACTGTAAAAACAAGTTCAAATGTCATAGCATGTGTATGAGTGCACACACACACACAAACCTACTTTGAGCCTGTGTGTGACATTTTCTACTCTCCTAAGTAAAGAACAAAACTTTTGCTGAGATTTTTTAAAAAGTGTAATTTAGGGATTTAAGATTATGCAATTAAAACAGTCTGAAAGTTACTCCCCTCCATGCTGTATCCTTATAAATGATACAACAGATATAAGAAATAAATTGTTGACTTCATGTCTGGGCTTGAAATCATGAAGTGGGATTGCTTGAGAGTACAGAAACAAACAATGTGGCCCCCCCAAAGAAAGAAATTGATATGAAACCATGGGAGAAGCCAAGCCCCCAGGTAACCTAAGTTTACACCCACATAGGAATTCTGCTGAATCCTGAATCAGGTGGGAGAATTCTAAACCAGAAAATTAGTGTACAGTCAAGAAGTGCTAGTGTCCGAGGAATGCCACTGCCATGGAAGATAGATAACAAACTATCTAAAAAGTAGCAAATGGAAGATCTTATATGTGATCAATAGATCAATTAAAACAAATTCATTTAGTATATTCAACAACATAAAGCAAAATAATACCAAAGAATTATGAAAAAGAACCAGTTAGAAATCTTGAAAATTAAAGCCCAAATTGTTGAAAAGAAAAACCTCAAAAGATAGTCTGAGTAACAGAACAGACACACTGTGTGAATTAGCAAGCTGGGGATTAAGTTTACGGGGTCTTACAGAATAGAACAAAGAAAAAAAGAAGATGAGAAAGTTTAGAGACATAAAGAATGGATAAGGACATTTTACCTTTCATTTAGGAATTCCAGAGGGAGAATATAGAGAGAAAGGAGGAGGTAGTATTTAATCAATGGCTAAGCATTCCCCAGAAGTGAAGAAAGCTAAGAAATTTCAGAACATCAAAATAAAGAAAAAAATGCAAAAAGTTACCATAGCAGAAAGATAGTTTAGCTTTAAAGAAATAAGGATCAGATTTTCATTGTAAATTTCATTAGCAACACACCAAGAAGACAATGAGATGATATCCTCAATGAGCTGTTGGAAAATAACTGTCATTTTAGAATTCTACACTCAGCTACAGTATCACTTTAAAGCACAGGCGAAACGAAGGCATATTTTAAGTATTCAGCATTTAAGAACGTTTAGCACCAACAGATTCCCACTGAAAGAACTACTTAAGATGTACGCCTACATACAAAAAAGGTTGAAGGAATACAGAGGGAAAAGCAGTATGAAAAAAAGTAATCTTAGTCAAGTAATCTTGCACAATTCAGCCAATCCTATAGTTTAAGACTAAATTAGTATTAATTGCCAAACATGTTTAAAACAATTTAGAATTAGAATTCTGGATGATATGAACAGGGGAGTTGGGGAGAAGGGAAACAGCAGAAGGAAGTGAAAATGTCTTCTCCTGTTTAGGAAGAGTATATACATACTGATTACCTTTAGATTTTGTTAGGCAAGTATAATTTTATGTGTGGGTATAAAAAATTAAGAGTAACCATTAGAAAAAAAGCAATGGAATGTATAAATTTCACACCAACAGAGGAAAAGAAATGCAACAAAGAAAATTCAATCAACCCAACAGGTATCAGGAATGAGGAGAAAAAAGAAACAAAGAGACCATAGGAAATAGAACACACAAAGTAAGGTAATACGGTTAAATCCAAACAAATGATTTACTATAATAGGAAAAAAGATTTAAGTGAATAAAAAATGGGAGATTCATGTGAAAACACCATTCGAGGAAAATTAAAATTGCCAATAAGCTTAAGAAAAGATGTTCAGTCTCACCAGTTATCAAGGAAATACAAATATATGGCATTGAGATGCCATCTTTACTGCCCAGATTGGCAAATACTTTTAATTTTGGTAACAGCACGTGTTAGTTAGGAAGTTGGGCAAGCAGTTACCCTCATAGCCCACCATTGGGAGTGTATTACTGGCACAATCTGGAGAACAATTTATCATCTCTATTAAAACCAAAACATTTGCATACAGGTGCAAGGAAGTATAGTCAAGGATATTCTAGCAGCATGGCTTATAACAATGAGATATTGGAAAGAACCTAAATGTTTCCCGTAATTGGGAGAACAACTAAATAAGCCATAGCATGTTCATACTGCAGAATACTTTGCAGTCGTTAAAAAGAATAATTTAGATTCATTTGTGATAATATGGACAGGCATATTGTGAATATTTAAAAATACACAGAATGAAAGGTACAGAATTAGTTTATACATGTAAAAGCACATAACTAAATACTGTGTGTGTAGATAGACAAACAGACAGACACATGTACATAAACACCTAGAAAAAGCTCTGAAGGCTTAAACATCAGACTCAGAGTTAAGATCTCCTCTGAGTGGATGAGATGAGATGAAGAGTGGAGTGAGTGTTATGTGTTGGCTTGTGGGGAGAGTTGGGGTGGGGTAGATGCAAGGTCTTTAGTCTTCTTTGTAAAGTCTGATTTTACTTTCAAAGAAATATTTGTGTATTATTTGTTGAATGAGTTTGATTAGTTTTTTTTTTTCCTCTGGATGTGCCTGCCTTTGCACAAATGGCAGATTTGCTAACCTAGGCTATCTAGGCATTCAGGGAGCGGGCTGAGTAGGCACAAGTGGTTTACCAACCCTTGCACAACAGGATTTATGACCTCTCTTCTCCCTCCCTTCTACCCCACAGTACACCCCAGATGCTGGAATCTTAAGGAAGGAAACGGGGCTGCTATATCCAGCTGTGGACTAAGGATGGTAGCACCCACTCTTGAATAAGAAGGTTACCAGCACCCCGCTAAGTGAAGCTGTGTGTTTGTGTGTGTGTGTACGCGCGCGTGTGTGCTGGGAAGTCGTCTTTTATGTAAGTACGCTGGAAAAATTATACTTCAGGTAAGGTTTCAGGGACACAATGAACCCTACAGCTTCTAAACTATTAAAGCTTTTTTGTGACCTCCCTTGAGCTATCCACTTTCTGAGCTCTAATGTGTAACATCGAGAAAAGGAGGAACCTTCTCCTCTTTGGCAATGAGAAGTTGGAAAAACAGCCAGAACAACTCTTCATGTCACTGATTAGTCTCAGGCTTATGCATTTTGCTATTTTAAATTTCTCCCTTATTTCAAACCAACTGCTTATGAATCTTTCCATTTGGCAACGTGGAAATATTTAATTAGAGCTCTTCTATAATGATGTTGTTGTAGAAGTAAAAAAACAACAATTCCTTCTGGTTCTCCAAATTCCACACTGCAAAGTCCAGTGTGTTTCCTCTCTTCCTCTCTGACCCCCATGGCCCTCAGAACTTTCTCCATACTCTGAAACCCCAGTAGTAAGTTATAATCTGCAGGATCCATTTGGAATTTACAATATTGAATTCCTATAGTATTGCCAATCGTATTGTACCACTGGTTCCTTCTATCTTTCTATTTCTCTCCTTTGAAGTTCCTAATGCAGTGGTTGATTGGTTACTTGATTGAGTAGAATCTGGAAGTAGCTGGTATATAATCATCATTAATGCTTGGTTCCCTGAGCTAGCGTTGGCTAGGTGCCTGGGACAATGTCTGGGCAGACCCCTCATCTTCTCCCCTGTGGTCTATTAGCCCAGGATGTTGCAGGGAAACTGTGGGGAGTCCTGATGAGTCTGAGCCTCCCTAAAGCCAACAGTCCAAGAGAGGGCTACTTCAGTTTCTAAGCCTAAGCACTTTTCTTCCATTA
This sequence comes from Aethalodelphis obliquidens, assembly GCF_003676395.1. Taxonomy (NCBI): domain Eukaryota; kingdom Metazoa; phylum Chordata; class Mammalia; order Artiodactyla; family Delphinidae; genus Aethalodelphis; species Aethalodelphis obliquidens. The sequence goes on from NW_020837955.1 coordinate 231,913, forward strand.
CCCCCCAAGGAGTTTGGCCCCAATACACCCCGCTCCCGGCAAGGATCCACTACATAATTTGTGGGGCCCAGTTCCCTGCCTCCGTGGGGGCCTCCAGAAGCAAGTCCTGGCCTCTCTCCACTATGACAGCTCTTTCTTAGTCATTTTCCATATGACAAAGAGACACACTGGCTGTCAAGGTTGGCACCATGCAGCTGCACTGCTCACCAGGGAACACAGCCTGGCTCTTTATCCCTACATTCTTTAATTTCAGGAGCCTGGGCATCACCTGGGAGCTTGTCAGAAATGCAGTGTCTCAGGCCTCATCTCAGACCTATTTATTTAGAATCTGCTTTTTAACAAGATCCCTGGCAGACACCTGGGCACAGAAACTAAGATTAAGCTCAGAGAAGCTCAGATAAGGCTCTAGGCCTGGGATCTCCCCTGATACAGTTGACTTCACAAATATCATGACAGGAAAGTCCTCTAGGATTTTCACTGGTTGACAGTTTTAATCATGTAAGTATAGCAAGAGAATGACCAGTATGACAGGTAGATTTATCTGAATTCTCAGGCATGGTTATTGCAGTGCAAGATCTCTTTAACATGAACAAATTCAATACAAAGCATGACTCAAAAACATTTGAAGGAATACTAGTAAAGAGAGTAAGATTGAACACACAGGAAGGGGAGTTCAAAACAGCACCATTCCAGGAGAAGCAGGAAAGGCTCAATCAAGAACATAGTGGTCACTGGCCTTGGGCGAAAGGGGGGATGACTCTTCCAGAGACTGAAAGAAAGGAGCGGAGGCAGCATGTAGCCTGCTGTTTTTGTTTGCCTAGCATCCCTTCTTCCTGCTTTTGGTAACAGTCCCAACTTTTTGTTTGGGGACCATTTCTGTCCATTCTATGTGGTCTTGGTAGAAAAGCCAATTAGGGGAGTGGGAATACGACCCAAGGGAAGCTAATGAGATTCTATTTACCTCAGGAATGTGAAATTCAGAGGAGAAAACCAAGAAGAGAAGTGACTGGAACCGAGTCCTTCTAGTGGCAGGGGCTCAGAGGAGACTGCCCTAGGTTCCTCTGCTTTATGCTCTTCCCAAGACCAGTGCCTGCTTGCTTTCCTTAAGTTCTGTGAGCTTTGCAATATCTTTCCCCCAAATTCTGGTTTGTTTGAGTTTGCCAGTCAAATTATGTTGTGTGCAAAGAAAGAACTGTATGAGATACAGAAGGTGTAGACATAGAAACATTTTAAGTTGAGGTGAGAAGTCCGTTTTCTCTGGCAGAGGCAAATAGGATGGATACTTTGAACCACATGGTAAAGTTATGGAAGGGATCTAATCAAGGATAAGTACATAGAGAAAGTATAAGTAAAAGGACTGCCAGTCAGTGCTGAGGGGCCAGCTAAGTTTGCAGAATATGAAATCGCAGTGATTTCCTTGAGTAATCTAGGTGTAGGAAAGGAGAAAGGGCATAGTTGGACTGATTCAAAGCTAGGAGTTAGCAGAGACCACGTGTCAGAAACATAAGGTGGGGATATTAAAGGGCTGTCAAGAGAAGTTAAAAGCTAATATCATGGGCTGCAGGCAGGACAAGCTAGGAAATGAAGCTAAGACGGCGAAATGGGGAGGAGGGGCACTGAGAGACTGAGGCTTGGGTTAGGTGAGAACAGACCAGGGAATAAGAGAGAGACTTGGAAGTTTAAGAGGCTGCTCTGTTGCAGTCCAGATTTAAAAGTCAGAATGTTTCAGCTGCTAAGGTCCAGGGTGTGGGTAATCCGCGGACTTTGAGAATTGGAATGTAGATTAAGGTTATTAGGGCACATTGAGGCCAGGGTCAACCACATGGTCACTGAAGTTGACCATGATGATGTTATATAAGATGTAAGTTTGGTAACTGGCTCACCTCAATTTTACCAACCAAGTTCTTAAGTGGTTTTATTTAAAAATATTTTAAATGAATGTACAGGAATGGCCAGGAGGTTGGTAGACTGCAATTTAAAACTGAAGTTCCTTCAAGAAACTACTAGCTATAGAGTAACATAATGGCTAATGGTGTGGGTTCCTGGCTCTGCTCCTTTACTGGCTGTCTAACCCTGAGTAAGTTACTTATCCTCCCTGTGCCTCAGTTTCCTCAACTATAAAATGAGCATAAGACTACCCGCCTTACAAAGTCATTGTGAGAATTAAATGAACATGTATAAAGTGGTAAATGCTGAGCACTTCATAAATGTTAGGTATTTTTATTAAAGAGGAGACATTATAAATAAACTATAATGTGATACTCTATGATGAATATTTGTACAAGCATGTAGAAAATAACTGAGGGGGGGGGCACTTAAAACTATCCTTGGGATAACCAGGGAAGTCTTCAGTAAAGAGACAGAAGCAAAAACAAAACAAAGTCCAAGAGTTTGATAAACAAAGGGCATAGGGGAAGTGGTAGGATCTATGTTCAATGCTCACAGTATGACAGGCACCGTGCTATTTTAGAAATATTATCACATTTAACACCACATCCCTGCAAGACATGTAACTTCCTTTCACTGAGGAAAACTCACAGGGATTAAATAACTTGGGCACACAGGAATGGAAAGGGTATTAGACAGCATACAAAGGGTATCTAATACAAAGGGAAAAATAACAAACCACTACTCTTACCCAAAAATCCTATTCAAATGGAACTTTGGAATCACAGTTCTGAGCTTATTGGGCCCCCGGCCTAAAGAGTCCCACTCAAGGATATCCATATACTGGTTTGTCTACCGCTCCACTCAGTCCAGGTCCCAACATGGGATAGCCTAACTAGTGCCTAACTAGCCTAACTAATAGCCTAACTAGCCTAAATTGGAATCTTCATTTTAAAAAGCAAGTTGGTGTGGAAGAAGAACTCTGCTGAGGGGCCTTCAAAGAAGTGTGAGGTGGAATAGGTAGATCACTGAGCGCTCATGGGAAGCTGGGAATGTCGAGGATGGATTCACATGCAGGGATCAGATTATAAATGGCTTTTGCCTGTCACATGAGAAGTTTGGACTTGAGTCTGAGAGCAATGCAGAGGGAGTAAAGGATGTTTAAGGAGGCCCTACACAGTGAGCTGAAACCGAGCATGTCTTTAAAGTACGATGACAGCCAGATACATCAATCTCCAGAAAATCTGGGCTGACCCCCAGACAGGCAGAGGAGACTCAGCAAGGAAGAGGAGTGGCGGCGAGCTCTTCCTCCCTCCACATCGCCGGTTGTTTAAAGCCCCTCGGCTTGTTCTCCCACACCTCCTTTTGGCTCCTCTCTCTAAACACACCTGGCTGCCTGCGTGCTTCCGGAGCTAACCACGCGCGCGCCTCCTGCGCCCTCCAGCTGAAGCGCGACCCGGCCGACCCACCCCTTCAGCGCCCCCTGGCGTCTTCACCCTTGCTCTCTCTTTTTTTTAGTGAAATAATTTTTTTAAAATTTATTTTATTGAAGTATAGTTGATTTACAACGTTGTTTTAATTTCTTCTGTATAACAAAGTGACTCAGTTATACATAAACTTTTTCTCATATTCTTTTCCATTATGACTTACCACAGGATATTGAATATAGTTTCCTGTACTATACAGTAGGACCTTATTCATCCATTCTGTATGTAATAGTTTGCATCTGCTAACCCCAATCTCCCAATCCATCCCTCCCCCACCCTCCCTTCCCCTTGGCAACCACAAATCTGTTCTCTGTATCTGTTAGTCTGTTTCACAGATAGTTCATTTGTGTCATATTTTAGATTCCAAATATGTGATATCATATGATATTTGCCTTCTGACTTACTTCACTTAGTATGATAATCCGTAAGTCCACCCATGGGACTGCAGGGCTCTTCTAACTCGCGTACCTCAGAGAGCTGCCCGGCCTCCTTCCGCAGCGCCCCGCATCCGGTCACATGAGGCGCAGGTCACCTGCTCTCTGGTCACGTGAGGCCGGTCACGTGCCAGGCCCCGCACCGCTAGCTTCCGGAGACTTTCGGGGCTTAGCGGGTGCGGTCCTGCGGCTCCCTGAGCCCACCGAACTGCACAGCCAGGATGGTGAGGGCGGGGGTTCGGGTTCGGGTTTGGCCCTGACCGCCGCCTCCCCGGAGCTCAGCCCCTCTTCTCGTCCTTCCCGCTGCAGATGAACGGGACCACCCCCGACCAGGAGCGGCCTCCGGTGTCCGAGCCCGTGTGGGAGCGGCCCTGGTCGGTGGAGGAGATCCGCAGGAGCAGCCAGAGCTGGTCGCTGGCAGCCGACGCCGGCGTGAGAGGCGGGCCCCAGGGACCGGAGGGGAGGGCGGGCCTTCTGGCGTGATGCGCGGCCTGCGAGCGGGACTCTGGGAGCCCCCAGTCCCCCTCCACCCAGTCGATCCTGTTGCCTCTCATTGACTCAATAACGCCCCTTCTCGTCCTCGAAAACTCCCGGGTGGTAGTCCCCAGGCACTTGGGCGGAGGCGGGCTGGTTGATCTTAGCCCTCTCAGTGCTCCCACTTGGACTGCGGCCCTTCCTTGTTTGGGTTTTCTAGCCAGGCGCCCAACTCCACCCTGAGCGGGGATCGGCTTCCGCCACCTCGCAGGCTTACATGGTACTAGTTAGGCTATCCCATGTTGGGACCTGGACTGAGTGGAGCGGTAGACAAACCAGTATATGGATATCCTTGAGTGGGACTCTTTAGGCCGGGTGCCCAATAAGCTCAGAACTGTGATTCCAAAGTTCCATTTGAATAGGATTTTTGGGTAAGAGTAGTGGTTTGTTATTTTTCCCTTTGTCTCTGATCCCTGTAGAATGACAACCAAACAGGACTTTTAAATTCCTCCAGAAACGATATAGCAAATATCCATTGACTCACTGACACTGTTCTGATGAGCTTTCTTAATGTTTTTTGATGCTACTTGGTCTTTGTACTGTCAAAAGCAGCATCCCTTTTACATTCCAGCACACGGGCGCACACACACAGGCGAAAGGAAATGGGTTCTTTTCTGTTTTGACACGCAGAATAGGTGCATATAATATTGATACTACTGTATGTTTGTTTTTTAAATAGTTACTACAGTTTCTACAGGAATTCTCACAACAGACTATCTCTAGGACCCATGAAATCAAGAAACAAGTGGATGGACTAATTCGGGAAACTAAAGCCACAGATTGTCGACTACATAATGTCTTCAATGACTTCCTTATGCTGTCTAATACCCAGTTCATTGAGAACGTGAGTTACTTAGTTACATCAGACTTATAAAAAAATAATACTGTTAGAAGGAGCAAGAGTCACTGTGATACTAAGTGACCCATTATTAGGTTCTCTAAAATTTTGGTGAAGTAGTAGTTCTTGGTGATTGATGTCCCCCCTTTTTATTAGTAAGGTTTATTTTTTTTCAAGCCTTTGAAAAAAACCTAACGATAAAACTTCTTCATATTCCAGTGTTTTCATTGATTTTTAGTTTTGGTGTAGACTGCTGAATTACATGGCACTCCAACAAGTTTTGTTATGAGCATGCTCTGTAAGGAAAGCCATACACCTGGTCTGATCCTCTGGACACCATCAGGTTATTGATTGTATCCATTATGTCCTGATAAGTTACATTAAAGGCATGTGTGTGTCTACTTGGAATATTCTCAACTAACGTTTTGTTATGATGCCTGAACCTATGCCATAGAATCAGCTCTAAAAGATTATTGAGCTTTAACCCAAGTGCTATTTTGTCTATGTATTTATCGAATTTCTAGGTGCTAGGTTCAAGGAATACATAGATAAATTAGACAGAGCCCCTCCTTAGAGAAAATAACAATCTTCCATAATAGTGTAATTCCAGAATAAAAAGGAAGCAAGTGTGGCTGGAGCCCAGTGACTGTAGGGGAGATTGATAACAGAGGATGGAGAGGAAGCTTAGTTAAGCTGGTCTGTATTTCTCATAGGGCGGCTAACTTTCTCAGTATCAGTGTTAATTAATCTGTGAAAAGAGAATTAGTAAAGTAGGCTATCTCCTGAGATTGTTAGATACAAAGTAATAAAAAAAAGATTTCAAAAATTGCAAGATTATACAAAGCCCACGATTTAGGATTGTTAAGAAGAGACTAAATATTGTCACGCAGGTATCTTATGCAGCATGTTTGTACGTTTTTAGTAGTTCAGGTTGAAATGCCACTACTAGGCTTTTTGGGGAAGCTGTGTGTAAAATAAAGATCTTAATAAATATCTTATTTAAGATATATCTTAAATATCTCTTTACCAGTAGGTTTAAAATGTAACAAATATTCTCGTCAACTCTGTAGTCATTTTCTGGTTGTCTATACAGAATGTCCATGGTTGGTCCTGAGCATCTTTCCTATTGGAAGAGGCAGTTTACAGGACTCTGATCTGTACTTTACTGGTGTATGCAGCCCCATCACTTTTTCATCATGCTGAATTCCGTGTCCTTTTGAATATACCTGTTGTTCTCATTCTGTACCTTTCTTGCTGGATCAGGTGCTTAGCTCTTCTCTGCAGTCAGTGTTGCAGCCCTAGACTGGGCAAGGAATAGAATTGGGAGGCTTCTTTTGTACCTGATGTGCCTGTACCACATTGGTATTGGATTGGTACCCGACTGATACTTTGGGGGTGAGGGGCATCATAAGCTTCTTTTTCTGAATCATAACCTTCAGTTCTTTTTCTTTTCTCTAGCTCTTCTTTTCTGGCCAAGTTTTCTTAGCTTCTGAGTTTCCCATAATCTAGTTTTTGTGGGTGGTTTTTTTGTTTGTTTTTGTTGATTATATTTTAGTAATAGTTCTTTATTTCTGTTCACTTCTTGGATTCCCTACTTTCCATCCATCTCTCCATCCCCTTAGTCCTTATGCCTCTTCCCCTGCCATTCTGCAGCCAAATTCCCCTTTAGATGTGCCTGTTGCCACTGCCAAATCAAACTGCTTCCCAGACCTCCCTATAATGCCGTGTGTTACGTGTTTTTCCATTTGTGGTAGAGCATGATGATGTTGAGTATGGCTAATGCTTAATAAAACTCTGAAATAAACTACCTGCTGATAATACATTTGGCAGTGATTTGACTTTGCATGTGTTTTCTTCAAACCCTGGCCAGTACTCATGTATTACAATTCTGGCTTAAATGACGGTGCCATTTGGTTTCATGGTAGTTTATTGGAAAGATACGCACAGTCATAGGTTTCTGGGTTTTAGTAATTGACCTAGAGGTAGCCAGTAGATTGCAAACTGCATTACAGTTAGTGAAACTGAAGAGCAATCAGGACTTTCCAGGGCAAGAGAAATTAGTGCCTTTAGTAAAGGCTCAAGAGGGGACTCTGAAGGAGGATAAATGCTGATTAACAGTGGCCAGTGCATCAGTGTGTTATTTGGAGGGAGTACAATTCTTGAAGCTTCATTAATCTGTTAATTTAGGAATTTTGTCCTGAAACATTAAGTGACCTAGTTAATGACTTCTTTAGTAGCACTTCCCATGATTGTAATTTTACATTTATTGATATGATTCGATGTGTTGAACTCCGCTACTAAATCAACCCCCATATTTTTGCTAAATGTTGTATTCCTTGGGCTCAGCATGAGCCTGATACATAGGGACTCAGTGAATATTTGAATGAATTAATGAGAGATCACAAAAGTGAAAAGGGCTGTTTATAACATGTTAAGAAATCTCAGCCCCTCGTCAGCGTTCTCTCTAATTCCCCACCTTCACCTCTTACCTCATCTCCCCAAATGAGGAAAAGATGCTTTGAGGGGAAATATCAAAGATATTTAACAGTTCTGGGAATGGCTACCTGATTTTAAAATGATCAAAAAACCCATGAAGCTGTGAGTTGGGTGAAACTGGTAAGGAAGTTAGCATTGATTTCCTGCTGTGTACTGAGTACTTGAGATGCATGGTCCTGGCCAGCCTCGAAAGATCCCATGGGTTTTATGTATTTGCTGGTTGGTTTCTTAGATGTCATGTTTGGCTTTCCACAGGGTGCTGATCTCTTGTGAGGTAGTTTTTAATGACAAGCAGTAGAAAAAGTAGGGTGTTAATGCTGTTGAGACCTCAGCATGAAGCTCAACCTTTTAGGTTAAGTGGTCTCACTATTTAAAGTCTGAAGTGACCTTGGTAGCTGCCTTGTCTTAAAGTCTCCATTTTAAGATTTATTTACTTTATTTCTTCCTGCCTTTGAAAATTGCTCCCCAAATTTCTGGGCTTTATAGAACAATTTTTTTTTTAAGTATGGAAAAAGAAGCATCATCTGAAATTTCAGATGTTAAAGGAGAGCCTCTTAACATTTTGACATGTATATTCCAAGTCCATTTTCCATGCAGACATTGGGCTTTAAGTGTTTTCCTTTCTTGTTATAAAAGTAATGAACACTCACTGTAGGAGAGATTGGCATATATAAAAAGTATTAAAGTGTGAAAAAATTAAAACTACAGAAATCAACTATAATTCCACCACCCCAAATTAACCAGCCACTGAACATTTTGGCATATTTCTTTCTAAGAGTATATATGTATGTATATAACTTTAACCTTTTCTATATATTGGCAGCCTGCATTTTTCTTAATGTTAGTGTATTATTTTGTAAGCATTTTAACACATCTGTAAGATCTTGTGAACTTAATTTTTATTGTTTTTATTTCATTATGTGCCTATCATTTAGCAATCTCCCGACATCAATTTTTTTAAATAAAATATTTCATGTGTCTAGAAAAGAACAGATAATAACCACAAATGCTAATAATATACACTACCTTGCATTAACAGATTTTACTATTTTGACATATTTGCTTAAAAGGCACCGACTCCCATTTTTTCCCTTAACTCTAAATATTTTGGGTGTGGGCTCCTTTGTATCTCTGCCTTTTTACTCTTCTTCTTACTTGGAGAGTATATCTGTGTCGATGTATATCGGTGCAGGTATATGTAATATGAGGTAGGGATTTCATTTGGTTCATTTCCATATGAGTAACTTTTATTGTGTGGTTCTTTTTAAAAAATAATTAATTAATTTATCTTTCGGCTGTATTGGGTCTTCGTTGCTGCACAAGGGTTTTCTCTAGTTGCGGCGAGCAGGGGCTACTCTTCGTTGCGGTGCACGGGCTTTTCATTGCAGTGGCTTCTCTTGTGGCGGAGCGTGGGCTCTAGGCGCGCGGGCTTCAATAGTTGTGGCTTGCAGGCTCTAGAGCGCAGGCTCAGTAGTTGCTGCGCCCGGGCTTAGTTGTTCCATGGCATGTGGGATCTTCCCGGACCAGGGCTCGAACCCGTGTCTCCTGCACTGGCAGGCGGATTCTTAACCACTGCGCCATCAGGGAAGCCCTATTGTGTAGTTCTTTTCCTCACTGACTTCTGTGTATGAATGCATGCATATTTTTTTCCCATATGGATAACTTTTATTGTGTAGTTCTTTTCCTCAGTGACTTATATGTATGAATGTGTGTTTTTGTGAATATAAAATCAAGCTTACATGTAATTGTGGGTCTGTCTCTTGCCTCTGTCTTTTATTATGTTTATCTGCCGTAGTCAGTATCACAATCTTAAATACCAGAGATTTCTAGTAAGTTCTAATAGGGCAAATCCCTGTGACTTCTTTTTATTCAGAATTATCATGGTTATCCTTGGCTTTTTTCTTTCCTCTGTGAATTTGAGGATTATCTTGCTAAATTACCCAGAAAATTCTGTTAGCACTTTGATTGGAATTGCGTAGAATTATAGATTTGGTGTTTGTGACTTTGCAGTATAAATCTGATGCCATGAGCAACTTATTGTTTGTATTTATTTTTCTTGGAACTAAATTTCAAGAAGTAGAATTCTTGGCTTAGAAGATACGAACATTTAAAAATAACATTGTTGGGCTTACCTGGTGGCGCAGTGGTTGAGAGTCCACCTGCCGATGCAGGGGACACGGGTTCGTGCCCTGGACTGGGAAGATCCCACATGCCGTGGAGCAGCTAGGCCCATGAGCCATGGCCGCTGAGCCTGCGCGTCCAGAGCCTGTGCTCTGCAACGGGAGAGGCCACAACAGTGAGAGACCCGCGTACCGCAAAATAAATAAATAAATAAATAAAATAAAAGTAACATTGTCTAATCAGATTGGCAGATATTTTTAAAAGGTAGGTAACATGGTTCCACTGCTGGCAAAGGTCTGGGAAGTGGGCACTTGAATATGTTGTGGGGACAGTGTGAGTTGCTCCACATTTGTGGCCAGAAATCTGGAGGTAGCTATTAAGCCTAAAAAACAGTTTTGTCCTGTGACTTGGCAATCCTATTTTGGGGAAGCCTATAGAAATAAAAGATCCAGGGCCTAAGAATTTAGTATATGTGCATATGTTTACAGCAGTTTATTTACAACAGCAAAAACTGGAAATCTCCTTAATGTTCCCTAATAGAGAATTATTGAATTAATCATAGTCAAGTTCACACTATAGAATATTGTGCAGATATAAAAAGGATTGAATCAAATCTATTTGCATTGACCTAGAAAGTGGTTTATGTAAATATCGAGTGAAAAAGTGGGGCAGAGGAATTTGTATAGTATAAGTGCATTTTTATTTAGAAGCAGGAAGAGTGGGAGAACTCTGAATATGTGCATATGTCTGTATATATTTGTGTATGTTTCTATGTGGGAAGCATAGAGGAGCACACACCAAGCTTAAACTGCTTATTCTGAGGGTTTGGTTGGAGGCAAGGATGGAACAATTTTTAAACACATCTCTTTCACTTATATCTTTATATTGACTTTTTAATTTTTAATTGACTTATAATTCACATACCATAAAGTTCACCCTTTTAAAAAGTGTACAAGTCAATAAGTGTTAGTGTATTCACAAAGTTTTGTAACCATCACCAATATCTAATTCCAGAACATTTTCATCGTTGCACTACTTATAATGAGAATGTTTTACTTTGGAAGTTTAAACAACAATATATAGTTAAAAAAGGAAATTACAATGAGTTGCCAGAGTGATAGATCTATTTTGGAAAAGGGAGGCTGCCTGTTCCAGCTGTATGGGTCAGTCCCATGCCTGGCCTTCTGGCAAATCATTGGTGGGCTTGGCCTATCTATTTTCTTATAAATGGGATAATAAAAATTTAGCAACCATTTTAAGCAACAGGATTAATATAACTTACCTTTACCGTTTCCACTGTGCAAAATGTTAAAGCTCTTGTTACCTAGTAGGTAGGTTCTACCACTTGGTATTCTCATAGCCTCACATTTAAGTACCTGTAACATTGCTCTGTCAGCATTAAGTATTAGATTAAACAAGAAAGTGTGAACACCAGTTTATTATTGTTTTTGTGACTGTGGTCAACAATGAGATTGAAGGTTTTTTTCTCATGTTTCCTAGTCATTTGTGTCTGTTTTTTTAAACTTAATTTTGGGAGAGTTGACTACTGTTCTTTGCTTTTTGCCCTTGACCAGCGGCCTCAGCGATTTGTTGAATAATCATTTCTTCCCCATCTTTGTCTTTTCTAAATTGTGTATTGAATTCTTACGTTGTGATTGATTCCAAATGCTGTTTTGACCATTCCAAACTGAATTTGCTTCCGTATTTAGCGTGTATATGATGAAGAAGTGGAGGAGCCGGTGCTCAAGCCTGAGGCAGAAAAACCAGAACAGGTACTTGCATTAAATCACTCTTCTGTTGGGCTCCTTTCGAGAAGAAAAGTGGTGGAGATTTGTGATGTGGCTGGTGGAGGGATTGTGGGCAGGGAGATGGACACGGGGGGAAATGGGAAAAGCTGCTCCTGACAGCCCAACAATTGAACTCTTTAGTTTGTTTGTGAAATTTAGTGTATTAAGAAATGTATAGATTAAGTTCCTGAATTCTGGCTTAAGAATAGAGCAGAGGTATGCAGAGATTTTCTGTAAAGGACCAGATAATAAATATTTTGTTTGCTGGCCACATTGACCTACGTCTCTTCGCTTCTTTTTCTTCTCTTCCTCCTCCCCTTCCCCCTCCTCCGTTAAAAATGTAGAAACCTTTCTTACCGTGAGGGCTATAAAAAATGTAGGCCATGCTGGGCTGTAGTTTGTGAGTTCTTTGAAGATTGTGCTTCCCTATCCTTTCGTGGCTGCTTTGATTCTTATTCCTACCAGTTTAAAAATGAAAGTAAGATGAAAGCCATATTGCTTGTAACATATGAAGATGTTAGACTAAGAAAGGATGTTAGAAACCAGCTACAGTTCTGCCTATTTCTAGCCTTAAAAAAATTTTTTTTAAATCTTTATTTTTAATAGTACTCAGGGATTTGCTAACCATTTAAGTGCAATAGTATCTGGTTATACCAAGTCAGGGGACAATTTTAAGGTGACAGCTATTTAGTGAATTATTTTTAAAACATCCATTATATATTTATTTCACAGGCATGTTTTCACACACTTAGTACAACGTTAGCTATTTAACTCAGGATCAAGCATACCAGAGTGCAGAAAAGATGCAGCCAAAACAAAAAAGCTAAATCAGAAAGACTTCCACACTTGAGGTAGTATAAACTACTCTTCAGATTTTCCCCTTTGGCTGTCAAAACAACACTATGGTTTGGTTCTTTCTGTAATTATGTATCAACTTCTAGAATATTTGTGAGGAAGGGAAATGACACTAAAGATATTTTGCAATATTTCTTACAACTGATGACACAGTTGAGTGTATGAGAGCTGCTGTTATAGGAAGTGCGGACCTGTGGAATATTTTCAGCAGGTTGGTGATGTGTACAGAGTTTTGTCGGGGTCGGGGGCATTGTTCTAGGGTGATGTACAGGATAGATTAGAGATGAAACTGACCCTCTCTTGGTTTGAAACAAGTTTATAGAATAATCGTAATTGTCCAGTTATTTTTTTTTTAGCTGTAATTGAAAAATAACATCTCTGGCTGGGGTATTTTCTTCTAAGTCTTAACTCCTAAAATTGTCCAAAGGATCATTAAGCAAGGTCAGTGGGATACAGCCATGGCAAAGCTGAAAGTCTAGGCCCTTCGTTCCTCCAGTAGCAGGGAGGTGAAGTGCCCCTGGATGTCTTGTGGTGTGCCATTCATTATTAAGATTCTTTTACATAGCCTATAAAAGCTGAACCACCACACCATAGTTGTGCTTTTGTTTTTGTAGATGATGAACCTGAAGCTCCAGGACCTTACGTAGTTCGGTGTGTGTTCAACGCATAGACAAACTTGGGATTTACCACTCCAAAGTCTGTGTTGAGGCATTCAGCAGAATCTGACTTTTAATGTTTTTAATTGTTTAACATTTTAAATTGTTAAGAATTTAACGTTTTTAATTAAAATTTGGGGGGTTTTTTGGAGCATGAGTCTAGGCTTTAGCAAACATTCCCAGTGTTTTATTAGGGTGGTATCAATATACTGGAGATCTTACTGAACAGTATTTTTTCCTAGGAGAAGACCCGGGAACAGAAAGAAGTAGATCTGATTCCTAAAGTCCAGGAGGCTGTGAACTACGGTTTACAAGTGTTGGACAGTGCATTTGAGCAACTAGATATAAAAGCAGGAAACTCAGACTCTGAAGAAGATGATGCTAATGAGCGGGTGGAATTGATCCTTGAGCCAAAGGTAAAGACATTCAGTTGAAATATTTATTGTCGCACCTGTTGGGTTTTGGTTTTACTTGGGCACAGAATTGGTAAGACATGGACTTCACTTCCAGGAAGTGAGGATGTCACTTAGCAGTCTCATACTGACTCCATCGATCAGAAAGATTTGCTGTACACAAGCATCGATTGAGCACTTACTAGGTACTAGCATGCCAAGTTGGGGGAGTACAAAGATGCAGAACATGGTTCCTACTCTCAGGATGCTTATTACAGCAGTACCAGATGGTGGGAGAGAGGAGGCTTTACAAGAGTCACCATCATAAGTGCTCTGACTTCTAGCTGGGGAAATTAGGAGGAAGATGAGATTTGAACTGGATTTTGAAGGATGAGGAGGCTCGTGAGAGGTAGGGATTGTTGGGAACCTGACATTCTGCAGCTTGCACTAAGAGGGAACCTCCAAAGTATTGAAAGACATGTGGGTTGTTCCCAGGTTTTGGCCAATATAAATAAAGCTGCTATGAGTGTTCACGAAGAAACTATTAGCAGATGTTTATTGTTTTACTGTTACTTTCTCTCAGGCTCAGTAGTAAACACAGGAGGTCGCCTTACTGATTTTGAGAATCCTTGTGACACATAAGTGCCTTGTGAATGGAAACATGCTGCAAAATCAGTCTCTTCTAGTCCTTCATTTCACTGCACATTTCTCTTCCGATTTGGGCTTATAGTGCCAAATTGGGGCTGATCCTTTAACCATGATATGCTCACTGGCTTGCTTTTTCACTATAGGGATTTAAAAGTCAGCAGCAGACCCTGGGAAATGTATTGCCTGGGCCACACTTGCTACTTCCAAGTCACACACCACTTTCTCTGTTACAGGAGGACTTTGGAAACAAGCCTCCTAAGTCAGTGAACAGTTAGCTCAATTAGCACTTCCATTTCTTTGCAGTAAATTGGTTGCTGTTGTATCTTTTACGCTAACCTTCCCAAGCTTTCTGTCATTGGTGAAGCATCAGAATTGTTCTTCCCTGCACCCAGGTTCTTTTCTATAGGGAGGAGATATTAAGGCCAAAGGGCCATGCCTCACTGTGAAGATGGGAGGTTGCCCCAGGGTGGAGAGCTTTCTTTTCTTTTCTTTTCTTTTTTTTTTTTCAGGTCTTTTACCTCCTTAGGTATGTTTATTCCTACATATTTTATTCTTTTTGTTGCCATGGTGAATGGGATTGTTTCCTTAATTTTCTGATCGTTCGTTGTTAGTATATAGGAATGCAAGAGATTTCTGTGCATTAATTTTGTATCCTGCAACTTTACCAAGTTCATTGATTAGCACTAGTAGTTTTCTGGTGGCATCTTTAGGATTATCTATGTATGGTATCATGTCATCTGCAAACAGTGACAGTTTTACTTCTTCTTCCTTTTTTTTTTAAATTAATTAATTTTATTTATTTATTTTTGGCTGTGTTGGGTCTTTGTTGCTGCGCATGGGCTTTCTCTAATTGTGGCGAGCGGGGGCTACTCTTCGTTGCTGTGCACGGGCTTCCCATTGTGGTGGCTTCTCTTGCTGTGGAGCACGGGCTCTAGGCATGTGGGCTTTAGTAGTTATGGCATGCAGACTCAGTAGTTGTGGCTCGCAGGCTCTAGAGCACAGGCTCAGTAGTTGTGGCACATGGGCTTAGTTGCTTCGCGGCATGTGGGATCTTCCCGGACCAGGACTTAAACCTGTGTCCCCTGCATTGGCAGCCGGTTTCTCAACCACCGTGCCACCAGGAAAGCCCTTTACTTCTTCTTTTGGAGTGCTTTCTTAACTCTAAATTTTTGATGTGTGTGATGGCCTGCAGTGGAAGGATCTCCAACGTGTACTATTCTGTAGACAGTATCCTTCATTTTGTTTTGTTGTTTTATCATCTGGTCTTATTTTACCAATTTCATTTCTCTAAATTCTACAGTGTGAACCTCTGGGGCATATTATTATTCTCTTCTTTGGGTTATTTTTTTCTGCTGGGTAGGTTCTCATCAGTCTGTTGGAGACATTCCTTTAGTTAATTACGTTGACTGTGAATATTTGCCTAGTTGCCACTCTGTTTCTTTTCATCTAGCCCACGCTTTATGTTCTGTGTTCCTGCGTCTCTGCCCTGATGAAGTGTGAAGGAGTCCTCCTCCATTCCCTTCCTTTGTGCCTTACTTGTGTCCTGTTTGTACACATGTCCCCCTACCCACCTGCCTTCTCAAGTCATAAAACCATTTGGGTTATTTACTCAGTGTGCTTCTCCAAATTTAGGACTTGGTTCTTGAGATTGATTGATTGGTTGATTTTTGCTCACCAGAGTTGAATTTTAGGGGAGGAAGATAGGTTACCATCATCAAAGGTTGCCAGAATTTCTGGTTTCTTTCCTTGGTCCTCCTCCTTTTGGGCATATTACTATGAAGTTGTGCCCCTTTCCTTGTTTGGTTACTGCTAGTAAACTTTTTGCAAGCCTTTGCCATTTTTGTTAATAAGGCACTTGAGAAGGGAGATTCTATGTAATTCAGCTTTACTTTGCCATCTTTACCTAGGATTTAACTTTTTTTTTAATCAGTGATTTAAAAAAAAAATCCTGCTGTGTTTCTTATTCTCCACTTTCATTATGTAACTTTTGGGCGGTAGTCAGATGGAACAAGATGTCAAATGGAATACCTAATTTTATTTTCAACCTAAATATTTAATGGCTTATTCCCTTTCATTGTTTACAGGATCTATACATTGACCGTCCTTTACCTTATTTAATTGGGTCAAAGCTGTTCATGGAGCAGGAAGATGTAGGTCTTGGAGAGCTATCTAGTGAAGGTACTCTTTTGCACCAAATAGTTTTGTTGCTTTTAACATTTATATCTTAACTTTTTATTTTAAAATAATTTCAAACTGTACATTAAAGTTGGAAGACTAGTAGAGAGAGCTCCCACATACTGTTTACCCAGGTTTACCACTTGTGAACATTTCACCACATTTGTTTTATCATTCTTTTCCTATATACATAATATTTTTTTCTGAACCTGTTTGGGAGACATCATGCAGACGTCCTGCCCTCTTACTTCTCCGTACGGTTGGCAGTCTGTGTCCATGGGTTTTTGTGTCTATGTATTCAACCAACCTGGATTGAAAATATTTGGGAATAAAAAATTCCAGAAAGTTCCAAAAGCAAAATTTAAATTTGCCACGCACAGACAACTATTCACAGAACGTTTATTTACATTGTATTTACAACTATTTATGTATCATTTACATAGTATGAGGTATTATAAGTAATCTGGAGATGATTTAAGGCTGTATACAGGAGAAAGATGTGGGAAGGTGTGCGTGTAGTTTGTATGCAGACTATGCCATCTTGGTATCTCTGTGTGTGTGTGTGTGTGTGTGTGTGTGTGTGTGTATGTAAAGGGGGTCCTGGAACCAACCCCTCGAGGGACAACTGTATTTCTGTGTGTGTTTTCTAAGAATAAGAACTTTCTCTTATAGCTGCATATTCTGCATATTCATTTGCACATCTGTCATCTTGGTTGGACATGTCTATTGGGCTTTGATGTGAGGCTTTTAATATGTCTATCTTGTTTATTAATAGAAAAATTATCAAAGTGGTTGAATTCTGTGAGACTTGGCAAGTATGTACAAATCAAGTACACTTGACTTTTCGACCTCTTCTTTAGATGTAACTTTTATATGAAATAAAGTCACCAATTGACTGTTCTCCGACAACAGCAGCAAAAACTATAACTATCAAAGTTAGGAAATTTTAACTGGATGTAGTACTAGCTAATCCTCAGTCATATTCAAATTTTGCCAGTTGTCCCAATAATGTTCTTTATAGTCTCTCTTTTTCTCTGTTTCAGAATCCAATCCACTCACTGCATTTAGTTGTCAAATCTCTCTAGTCTTCTTTCAGTCTGATACCATCTCTCAGCCTTTTTTTGCTTTTTACAACCTCAACATCTTCGAGGAGTGCAAACCAGTTTTTTTCTTTGTAACTAATATATATTTTTTGTAACTGATAAGTATCTTGTGGGGTGATACTTTGAGGCTATGTAAATGTTCCATTCCTCACTATAGTGAAGATACTTT
Organism: Aethalodelphis obliquidens; assembly: GCF_003676395.1. NCBI lineage: Eukaryota > Metazoa > Chordata > Mammalia > Artiodactyla > Delphinidae > Aethalodelphis > Aethalodelphis obliquidens. The sequence goes on from NW_020837955.1 coordinate 249,495, forward strand.
TAATTCCAGTTAATGGGTATAGATGGTTTTATCAAAATCTTTAGATGCTGATGTATGGTGGTTTGTGATCTTGGAAGGGAACTAAGGATCTTTTCTTATGAATATTGGTGATAACCTTTATCTTTCTTCTCACCAGAAGGTTCAGTAGGCAGCGATCGTGGTAGTATTGCGGACAGTGAAGAAGAGAATGAAGAAGAGGTAAGGGCTTTCTGGTGTGTCCTGGTCATGGTGGGCAGGAAACTTAGGGTGTGTTTAGTGGGCTAAATAAATAACGTATTTGTGAATTAGCAATTTGTTTATATAAATCTTTTAATAGTGACAGAAGCCATATTCTGAAGCTTTTCCCCTTGGGGTGGGAGTTCCTTTTTGTCGTGTATACAAAAACCAAGGAAAACGGCTTTAATCTCTTTTACCATTACCCTCTCACCTCCCCACCAAATTCTCTTCTTGCCAATGTATTTTGAGGGTGGCAGCTTAGATGTTTCGGTGGAATCTCTGCTTGAGATACAGTCTTTGAGTAAGTTCTGTCTTTGAGTAATTCTAGGGAAAAAGTCCACATTTAAAACTTTCTTTTACTATAAAGACTTTCTAGACCAGAAGGATCCTGAAAGCATCCACTTACATGTTAGCTTTGCTGCTGCCTCTGGCATCTTCATACCCACAGAGCATGATCTGACTCCCTGCTCTACGGTCTCAGGGTGTGTGGGCCTTGGCCACTGTTGTATCTGGGGTTGTTCCTTTAAATGGAATACTCGTTATTGCAAAGGGCAGAAACCCTTTGAAGGTTAGTCCCTGAGTGTTGATTTATAAACGGAGACAGCTTTGTATGTGTGCTCCCCTCTCCTCTGTTTCCACAGTCTCCGTTTCCTGTCCTCCTCCCTCCAGCCCTCCCAACAAAAAAAACCTAATAGTAGGAAATAAACTTTTCTAAAATAACCTTGCTGTATAACTGATTGTCTTTAGCTAAATCCTTTGCTTTTAGCCATTGAAGCAACTCTTTACCTCATTGCTCATATTAAGTACTCATGTTCCCTTCTTGGGCCTGATGAATTAATTGTCCTACTTAGAGGGAAAATAGAAAACGTAGTCCAAAATGTAAAATAATGCAAACCAACTTTTGATAATTTAGTTAATTAAATGTGCAACTCTTACTTTAAATCCAAAGGTTAGAGATGATAGGGCAGATCAATATGAACAAATAGAGAGGTTTAAATGAATCATAAAAGTGACATGTTAACTGGAATAGTCCTTGGTGACATTGCCAACTCTCCACCTTATCTGCACCTTGATACGTCAGGTGACTAGTAGTCGGTACAGAGAGACCCAGTGTTGGCTACCCCAGAGACTTAGACCCGAGATCATTTCTGTGCTTCCAAGTAAAGCCTGTGTTAACAAAAAAGCCTCTTTTTTTTTCTCCTATAGGAGTCAGATGAAGATTTTGCCAATCATAGTGACAATGATCAAAACCGGGTAAGATGCATATGTTGAAGTGACTTAAATTTTAACTGAAGCATAGCATTTATACTAAATCTATGCTAAAATTACTTTTGAATGACTTAGGGGAAAGTGAGGATTTATTCACATTTACAACTATTCATTTTTCCTTCAAATGTTTCATGCTTTTAGGCTAACTACCCTCTTGTATATTTTTTCTCATTTGCTTTATATTTTATCTTCATTTTTCTTAGACAACAAAGAAGTAAAAAACGAAATTGAGAAACGGAGCCTATAAAACAAGGCCTGATTACCCAAACTGAATTTTTCACATGAACACACCTTTCCTGTTTTAAAATTTGAGACAATATAGCAGTAAGGCTAAGGAACACTCCAAAAATGGAAATCTTATTATCCTACTGTCTTAGCACTGTTGTCTTAATTTTTGTATATCCTTCTAAGGACATGTTCTTTTCATAACATGCATAGTTTATTTTCTGTTATTTTATATTAACATGTCACAGGTGTTTCCTTGACATTTTAAATAGTCTTTGTAATTTGCTTTGTAAACTTCTATATTTTTTTAACATACACATGTAATACTGTTGTAGTCTTTAAACGTGTATGGGAAATAGTTTATTTGTAAATTTTAATTTTTGACAGAATGCTGCATTCAGTGTTTTCATACATAAAAATCCTTTCCTTCTGTGAACTCTTTCCTTAGGAATTAGGTGGTGTAGAGTTACTTGATACTACTGTCTAATGGACATTCAGATTAACAGATCATGCATAATGATTTTCCCAGGATCTCATCAGCACTGGGATTATGATTTTTGCTACCATAGTATATGTACGGTGGTATATTGAGATGATCCCAATTTGCATTTCACTTTCCTAATTCGGAAATATTTTTTCACAAAAATTTCCAATTATCAAGTGAAAGATTTAGCACTTTTTGGTTGTTACTTGTATTTTTTTCAGTTGTGTTCACAAATGTGGTTCATCTTTATAATTTTAATAATCCTTCTGTACAGTGTATTTATTTCTATGGAATTTACTATTAGATCTGTAAATTCGGACAGTTTTTAAAAAATTAATTAATTTTGGTTGCACCGGGTCTTAGTTGCAGCACACAGGATCTTCGTTGCAGCATGTTTAGTTGTGGCATGCGAGCTTCTTAGTTGCAGCATGCATGTGGGATCTAGTTCCCTGATTAGGGATTGAACCTGGGTCCCCTGCATTGGGAGCACGGAGTCTTACCCACTGGACCATCAGGGAAGTCCCTGGACAGTTTTTCAAATAATACAGTATGGTGATTAAAAGCATTGGTGGAACCATTTGTTTGTATTGTTAAAGATAGATTTGTTGTGTGTGCCACTGCTAACCTCAGAGTTCTAAGGATTAAATTAGTTTAAAAAGTGCTTTTAGCGTAGTGCCTGGCACAGTTTATTGATTTCCATGTTAAAAAAAAATTTTTTTAATTATACAATTTTTACGTACCAGTGGCTGCCTTTGTAAAAAGTTAGAACTTAACACATAAGACTAAGTTTGAGTCATCTAATCCTCATCTCCTCACAGTCTCCAGAAATAACTGGTGTTATCATCTGGGAGTGCATATTCCAAGTGCTGTTCTTTGCGTTCACAGATATGTCTGTGTTCATAGAAGTAGTGTTGTATATGTGTCAGGGTGTGGTCAGGATATCATTCGGGGTTTATCATTCACTATTTTGTCACTTGATTGGTCTTGGATGTCTCTCCAATTGTTACAGCTTATTCCTTTTGACTGTTAGTATTTTTATTAAGGTAAGGCTATACTTATTTAGTTTATTCATTTCTCTAGTGGTGGACATTTTTATTATTTCAATCTTTTGCTATTGCACTGAAAATAAATCTCGTGTGTTATTTGTTCTAGCACATTTACTGCTTCATAACTTTTGGTGCATTATTTGTTGTTCCCAATTTGAAGAAGTCTGAAGGCTAAGTGGCAGTATCCCTTTTTCAGCTTGATGACCGCATCTAATAGTTTTAATCTGGTGGTTTATACTTTTAGCACACTGCACAAATGAGTGATGAAGAAGAGGATGATGATGGTTGTGACATTTTCGCTGACTCTGAGAAGGAGGAGGAAGATACTGAGGACACTGAAGAAAATTCCAGACCTGTAAGAAAGACTATAGTTGTTATTGCTTGGCAAGGTTTTAGAAATGGTACCTAGTACTCATTCCTTTTATTGTCATTTATATTTGTAACCGTCTCATTTTGCATCCTATTTGTAATTTCATTTACACTTTTGGAAATAATGGTTGAGCATCCCAAGTTGCCTTACAAGTACCACTTTCTTCTCCAAATGTTAAGATTTTACAAGTTAGATCATTCAAAATATATTCAGTTTCAGAGTTTTAAGATCCTAATACTCCCCCCCTCAAGCACTTCATGGTAGTTTTCTTATCTAGATCTAGATAAGAAAACCACCATGTATTAAAGTGAAGTATAAAAAAAATAAGGAAATAAAGAGATCTCCCTTTGAAGGAACACTGAGTCTTCTTTCTCAGGTGATCTGTATAGGGTGCATGTGTTTACATTTATTTAGTTAAACCTTAATTTCTCACCAGTTCAATTTCTTTGCCATTGTTTACATAGTTTTGTTAGGTGTCCAAAAGTAAACTGTACTAGTTTGTTACAAAAAAGTGATTCTTTTGGTCTTCTCTGCCTGTAGAAAAAAAGTAGACCCACGTCATTTGCCGATGAGCTGGCAGCTCGGATCAAAGGGGATGCTGCAAGCCGGGTGGAAGAGGAGCAAACAAGTATGTCACTGCCACCGAGATGAGCTAAAGGGGCAGTGGGGAAGTGTAGGACCCTCTGCTGGGCTTCACTGAGTGTAGATTTCCTTGTTTAATTACTAAGGCGCAAGAGGCTTAAATTGTAGTTCTTATCTTTTTTGGCTTATAGACTCTTCGATAACTGAACACTGTGGACCCCCACCCCCAGCCCATCTCCCAAATAATGCACATATGTGCATCTATATATGCAGTTTCATGGGATTAATGGGTACCACAGAGAACCATGGGCCCCAGATGAAGAATCCTTGGCTTAATATTTACTCCTATATTTTATTTTGACCAGATAAAAATGTACCATACACTATATTCTAGTGATTTAACAGAGTGGAAAGATGTCAGAAGTCTTTCAGCAAGTGCAGTCCTCTCATGCACGTGACCCTGGTATGGTAGCTGAAGCTTTCTGCCTTAAAAAGAGGCACTTTTTGAGTGTCTGCTCTGGGTAAGGCACTGAGAGGGGTGCTCAGGTGGAGCTGAGATACAAAGTTGAATGTCTTGCTCTTAGCTTAGGAGTTGTGAGGATGGCAGATGTGTGTGAAGAGTCAGTAAGTAAATACTAAGGGTGGACTGAGTATTGTTCAAACCGTGAAATATTCTTCAAGGCTTATCCCCAGGGGAAGCAAAACCTCGGAAGACATTGAAAGAGAAGAAGGAAAGGAAAACTCCCTCAGATGGTAAGCCTTTCCCCTCAATTCTCTTGTTTTAGGAGGCTCTTGACTCGGGAATGGGAATATTGCTTATGTGATCTGTAAAAGTGCCTTTTTAAGTGCTGACAAATGAGGTCTGTCTCTGTACACTTTTTGAAAGCATTTAAGAGCATGCTTTTGGGGTGTGGGGAGAAGTGAGTGTGGAGTTAAAATGCTTTAAAGATTTGAATTACTAGATTTTATAGGGATCTATTAGCTGTCTTTCTAGACTTCTGTAGACGTTTAGAAACTAGGGAGCTCTAGCATTTGTTTTCAGTAAGGAATATTATATCAGACCCTTTAACATTCAGTGGTAATGTCCATTATGTTTCCACCTGGGACTGTGTCAATCTGCAGCTCTCTCTTCAGTCTACCTCTCTGTCCCTCCGATTCTGGTGGAATAGGTCTTGGATGGCAATCGAAGCATAGACTTGCTTCAGAAGAAATTTAGATGAAAGTAATTGCCTGCAGAGTTTACCTTGCCCCAGACATTTACAGACTTGTGAGTGGGAAACCAAAGAGCATTTTAAGGGATTCAGTGAACTGTTTAATGAGTTTTTGTCTGAAGGTCCTGAGACGGCCAACATTCAAGTAGTCCTTGTTACATATGGTTAGATAAACTCTATGCCAGTTTTGGAGGTGTTATAAAGGTTAATCCCCAGAACTGGGGTTCTAAGCCCATCTTTAATTCTCCCTGCAAAACATTTCTTTCTGTTTGCTAGATGAAGAAGATAACTTATTCGCACCCCCCAAGCTGACAGATGAAGACTTCTCACCATTTGGCTCTAGAGGTGGCCTGTTCAGCGGAGGGAAGGGACTTTTTGATGATGAGGATGAGGAGGTAAGTCGGCGGGAATAGCGAAGCTCTCCATAGCTGTGTCATGTGTCCCCAAGGAAGAAATACAGTTAGTTCCTTTAGTAAGGAAAGGATGGCTTCTTATTTGGAAGTTGCTTCTACTTTCATATTTTAGGAGATTTTGAACTAAGAATCACAAAATGAGGAAATACTGTATCCTGATGCCCTTTGTTAAATAGGGAGAGGATGTGAGTGTTAATAGTGGAAAATTTACTTGGTTAAGTGATTGTTTCTTACCTTGTCTTTTGTCTTTTTCCACGTTTGTATTTAATTCCTGGGCAGACCTAAATTATTTCAGGGTCTGATTCTGTCATAGTCTTCACTATGGAACTGATTTTCTGACAGAACAGTAAATATGTAGCTTTAAACTTTACAAGGCACTTTTCTTTAGACATCTTTACTGCAGCTCCATTTTCCTCTGCTATTTTGAACTGTGTTGTCTACTTTATTACAAGCAGAGTGACCTCTTCATGGATGCCCCTCAGGATCGGGGAGCTCGAGCCTCTATTAAAGAAGGTGAGCGTGGATTGATGCTGCCTGTGCTTCTTCATGCACAGATTTCCAGAACTGGTTACTTCCCATCAGGAGATGGAACCCCTAAAGTTGTTCCCAAACCTTGTTTCTCTGTTAGGCAGGAAGCTGTTGTGTTCACCTTGATCTAGTTAAAAGCTGTTCCTTTACACTAATTCATGTCTTGGAAAAAACAAAAAGTACCATCTGTAAACCCACATCACAATTTTGTCTCTTTCTTAGAGAATTCAAAGTGAACCAGTGAAAGCACTCCAGCAGTGTTGAGGATATTTTAATTTAATCAAATTTAGTTCAAAGAAATATTTCTGAAATTCTGCACATAAGTTGGAAATCAGTAATTCCTCAGCCCAGTGTGCATTAGAATAATTTGAATTTTTAAAAAGCATCCATAAGCTATGTAAAAACTTAAAAATTTTATTCCATTAGGTCTGTGATAGTTCTTGGGAATTGGGAATGAGTTATTTTAAGCGACTTGGTCTCCCCAGGCCACAAGTTGTCAGATTTTAGACTTATTATGATGCTGGCTGACCTGATTGTCTTGAGGTTCCTGCTCTCCACTTTTTGGCATCTGTGACTTGCCTAGTTTCTTGCTTTCCTGTTTTTGTCTTCATTTCTGTCACTGACGTCTCCGATATTTTGCTGTCCTTTTTTTTTTTTTTAATAGATTTTATTTATTTATTTATGGCTGCGTTGGGTCTTCGTTGCTGCGCGTGGGCTTTCTCTGGTTGCGGCTAGCGGGGGCTACTCTTCGTTGTGGTGCACAGGCTTCTCATTTCAATGGCTTCTCTTGTTGCGGAGCATAGGCTGTAGGCACGTGGGCTTCTGTAGTGGTGGCTCGCAGGCTCTAGAGCACAGGCTCAGTAGTTGTGGCACACGGGCTTAGTTGCTCCACGGCATATGGGATCTTCCCGGACCAGGGCTCAAACCCGTGTCCCCCGCGTTGGCAGGCAGAGTCTTAACCACTGCGCCACCAGGGAAGCCCATTGCTGTTCTTTTTTACTTGCTTATTCTCATCCAACTGGACTGGATGGAGTCAGAACTTTTGAGCCCTGCTTGCTCTGTCCCTTGCCTCCCCCATTTGTGCTCTACATCTTCCTTGGCCTCCCCAGCCAACCCCAGTGTTACAGCCTGCCCAGAGTCAGTGATCTTCCATGGGAGTCACAGCCTAGATTGATTTAATACCAAGAAAAAAAGTCATGACATTGGTAGAGAAGACGATACTAAGGAATTTTAAAATGGCTCTTTTAGGAAAACTAGTTAAAAAGATTTTTTTTAAATTGGGGTATAGTTGTTTTACAGTGTTGTGTTAGTTTCTACTATACAGCAAAGTAGATTTCCCTGTGCTATACAGCAGGTTCTCATTAGTTATCTATTTTATGCATATTAGTGTATATACGTCAGTCCCAATCTCCCAATTCATCCCACCCCTGCCTTTCCCCCCTTGGTGTCCATACGTTTGTTCTCTATGTCTGTGTGTCTATTTCTGCCTTGCAAACGGGTTCATCTGTACCATTTTTCTAGATTCCACATATGTGCATTAATACATGATATTTGTTTTTAGGAAAAATTAGTTTTAAAATTCTCCTATTAGCTGTGTATTGTATTGCACATATTTTAGGACGGTGCACTTAACAAGCAAAGTTGTTTTCTCTGTTGAAATGTTATCTCTTTGTTTCTCATTTTAGCGTCTTCATCCTCCAAACCTGGAAAGAAAATCCCAGTAGGAGCTGTTTCTGTATTTTTAGGTATCATAACTTAGAGTTTGTTTTTAAAAACTATATACCTGTTGTTTTGTCATTTTTAAGATTGTCATCTTCAAAGGACTGACTGGGGAGGAGAGTATGAAGAACTTCGGAGGGCATCTAAGAGTGAGAGCTCACTTAACCTGTGTTAGCTCATATTACCTTAGAAATCAGTGGCCTTGGACTTTTTTCGGTCTGAGTGATCAGTTGATTCTGCATTGTGGGACATTCTATATCAGTAACGGTTGGAGGTTGTTGGGTCCTGTTAATGTGTTTTGTGGATGAACTGAAACTACAAGTTCTTGGTGGTGGTACTGTTTTTTTTTTTCCCCTCCTGTAAAGTCAGGAAGTGCACCCACCCTGGCTCACAGCTGGTTCCTCCACCCACAGGGGACACTGATGTGTTTGGTGCCACCTGTGCTCCGTCACTGAAGGAGGCCCAGAAGCCCGAGCAGCCCACTCCAGGGAAAAGCTCGTACCTCCCAGCGCCTGCTGGCCTCTTTGATGATGACGACGATGATGATGACTTTTTTGCAGCATCCCATAGCAAACCTCCCAAGACAGGTACTGCTCCATCCTCTGTTTCTGGAAATTTAGCCAAATAAAGAATGTTGACCTAGGGGAGTTCCCTGGTGGTTTAGTGGTTGGGATTCCAGGCTTTCATTGCTGTGGCCCGTGTTCAATCCCTGGTCAGGGAACTGAGATCCTACAAGCCGTGTGGTGCAGACAAAGAAAAAAAAAAAAAGAAAAGAAAAAAAAATGTTGACCTAAAAAGGCATGAAGTTCATCTAGTTCCTTATCTCTTGCAGTGCCAGAATCCCTCCGCGAGCATTCCTGTCAGAGTTGTCTCATCTCTACTTAGATAGTTATGGTGCCTTGGAGGTCTGTATTTTATGGACCAATTTTTCCTGCTTTGGAAACTAATTACTAGAATTATCTTTCTTATTTAGAGAGAAATCTGTTCCCCTCTAATATCTGCCCAAGATGCTAGTTTTGACCTTTTCAGTTAGAGAGAAAGTTTTAATCACACTTTCTTCCAGAGTCCTTAGGAAAATACACGAGCATGAGCAGAACGTTCATGCTAGCTGTTTAGTTCCCAGCTTCTCCGCTCTGTACCAGAAAGCCCAGGTGACCTTGACTTTCCCTTCTGTAACAGGGTTTTTAGCTCCTTGGCCACTTCGGCACTCTCCTTTCTTCTCCCCTCAAATTTCAGCCAGCTTGTTCATGAACTCACTCCTATGAATCAGTGGTTATTTAATGGCAGATGTCTCTCCCTGGACTCTTGTCAAAATGCAGATTCTGATTCACTGGGTTTAGGGTGGGGCCTGCGATTCTGCATTTCTGACAGGCTCCCTGGTGGGTAGAGATTGCTTGTCCATGGGTTGCAAAGGATTGGGTTTATTGGTTGTCTTTCTAGAAAAGAAGGGTAGACCACTGAGGTGCACACAACTTCTAGCAACTTGAGCAACAAAGGGCTTTTTCTCCTAAGGACTAGATGGACCAGGAAGCATCGAGAAGCAGGGTCTCTGGACTTAGCTCCTTTTCCAGCAGTAGGTGTGAAAGTAAGGACAGCAGCAGAAATGTGAGGGAAGTAATAGCCGGGTTTTAGAAAGAGTGCAAACTGGACACATACTACGCTCACATCTAGGCCGACTGAAATGACAGTGAATAAAGGAGTAAGTGTCTCTCGTGGCTTGGAAGGGCTCTCACTTGGTGGGATTAACTGATTTGGAATCACAAGTAAGTTGGTGCCGCTTTCATTGACAGCTGCTGTTCTCCTGGGACATGCGTGAGTCAGTGCCCTATTTCAGTGACACACACCTCATTCAGAGCAGCAATGCTTGTGGTAGCGAAAGGTTGGAATCCCCCCAAATATTCATCAGTAGGGTAAATTATGGTCCTTCCATTTAGTGGAATTTTGTGAAGCTGTGAGAAAGAATGAGTTTTTTGTGTGTTGACATGGGAAGATACCCTAGGTACATTGAGTGAAAAATGCAAATCATAAGACACATTCTTCAAATTGTGTTATTTATTATTTAGCCGTATTTGCGAATAGCTAGAGTTAACATGTTAGTATATCTTTTGTGGAAATTAGAAGCATGTATATCAAACTGTTCCTGCTGGCCTTGTTTGGGTGGGCAGGTGGGATTATGTGGGAGGTTTCAGTTTTTGTTTTTATATGCCTCTGTATAGTTTGACTTTTTATTTTTTTTTAATTTTTAAAAAAGATTTATTATTTTTATTATTTATTATTTTTTGGCTGTGTTGGGTCTTAGTTGCAGCACGTGGGATCTTCGTTGAGGCATGCGGGATCTTTTGTTGCGGTGCGCGGGCTTCTCTGTAGTTGTGGCATGCAGGTTTTCTCTTCTCTAGTTGTGGCACGCAGGCTCCAGGGCACGTGGGCTCTGTAGTTGTGGCGCGTGGGCTCCGGGGCGCGTTGGCTCTGTAATTTGCGGCTCTCTTGTTGAGGTGCGTGAGCTCAATAGTTGTGGCACGCAGGCTTAGTTGCCTCGCAGCATGTAGGATCTTAGTTCCCTGATCAGGGATCGAACCTGCGTCCCCTGCATTGTAAGGCAGATTCTTTACCACTGGACCACCAGGGAAGTCCCAGTTTAACTTTTTAAAAGCAGGAGCCAACTGTCACTTCTCAGATTCCTAGAGCAGTTGACTCTTAAATGATCTTTCTTTCTGTAGGTCTCTTTTTACCCTTTATGCTAGTCCAAACTACTCCAAGCATAAGGTACTGCTTCTTGGATAAGGGTGTAAGCCAGATGGTTAAACTGTCTGTCCTACGTTTCATTGGAGTATCTGTTGTGTTCTTTGAAAAATTCCAATCTAGTCCACTTAATATTTCTTTGTAACTAATCAAGCAATAACATACTTTTTCTGTTTATTCTTTGAGAAAGAAGAATTTTTTTTTTTTTTTTTTTTTGCGGTATGTGGGCCTCTCACTGCTGTGGCCTCTCCCATTGTGGGGCACAGGCTCTGACGCGCAGGCTCAGCGGCCATGGCTCACGGGCCTAGCCGCTCCACGGCATGTGGGATCTTCCCGGACCGGGGCACGAACCCATGTCCCCTGCATCGGCAGGCATACTCTCAACCACTGTGCCACCAGGGAAGCCCTGGGAGAGAAGAATTTTTAATCTGTGAATTTCATGATGGGATTTTTGACCTCCGTGTAATTTTATGCTGTGGTCTCTTTCTAAAGACAAAGTCAAATCCACTGCCAGTATCTTTGACGATGAGGAAGGAGATCTGTTCAAAGAAAAAGCGGCAGCTTTGCCAGAGGCTACTGTAAGTCAGACAGATGAAAATAAAGAAAGAGCAGAAAAAAAGGTAAGCAGGAGGGAAGACTAAACACGGGAGTGTAGATTTGGGGCATCTTGTTAATTCACTGGAACCCAGAGGGAAGTATTGTTCCTTTCAAGTGTATAGCAAACTTCAAATGTACAGAGAGTTGAAAGAATACAACAAACAGCCAAATAACTAGCACCTAGATTCAGCAGTTGTTGCATTTTGCCTTCCTCGGTGGTCTTAACATCCACTGGTGATCTTTTCCTGAACCAGTTATCATGTTGGGTGGCGGGAAAAACAGAAGAATGTGGTTCTACTTCTACCATTTCTTCTTTGTTAATTAGCTGGCATCCTTCTGAACAGAAGAGCTTTCTCTCCTCCTTCTTTCCTGCTTTTTTAGTATCACTATAGGATCATAGATTCACTATTTGACATGTTATGATCCATTAACATCGTAATTCAAATTGACCTGTATTTGGCCAATAGGCTGCATCTCCATCACTCTTTAAGCTCTTCTGGCTGCTGTCCCTTCCCTTGCTATCCTGCACAGCTTGAAACCCTGACCCTCTCTGCCTCTGACCACCTAGGTGCCAGCATTCAGGACCCAGCAGCCTCCTAGGATGCCCACCTTAGGTTCCAGCTTAGGTACATGTCCCACTTGTGCACTGTATGAGGCAGGCAGTCTGTCCTACCCCGATCCCCCAGATGTGCCCTCTGCTTTATCTTGTTTTTCTCTTTTCTCACAGTTCCCTCTGCCTGGAGTGTTCTTGCTTGTACCATCTCCCATGTCCAGGTCCTGTCTGTCCTGAGAAATTTACTTTACAAGGACTGTTTCTTCTTTCATTCCTAACATATACCAATTTTAAAATTCTTTCTCATGGTACTTCTCTTTTTGCATTAATTCTTTATATGCACTTGATACATGTCCAAGGTCCATGATGTTTTTATTCCCCTGCTGCATGGCCTGGGACCTTATCCTAGCAGAGATTCAGGACATCTTTTGAATGAATGAGTGAATGAACCCTCATTTTCAGGTGTCTGGCTTGTTAACTCTCAATTTTTTTTTTTTTCCCAACAAAGGTTACCCTCCCTTCCAGCAAAAATCTCAAGCCGTTGTCAGAAACAAAAACTCACAAAGGTTTATTTTCAGATGAGGATGACTCTGAGGTAAGGAATTCATTCTTTTTCTTAGTTCTGGGAAATAGTTCATGGATATGACATTGGAAAGTATTTCTGATTCAGGGTGTTCTCAGTAGAGTTATAAGGCTTATTAAGTACTTTAGTTCTTTCATTGAAAATAATGTTTTGAGAACACATGGTCTATAGAAAGCAACATGTATACAATACTTACACTGTTGGGTTTGAATCCAGTGAATCTCCTGGGAGGAAAATTCAGGATACTCATATTTTAGGCTATTAATTGATCCATAATGTAATGAGGTGCTTGTACGAGAACAGAAATCAACACACTGCTTCCTCTTTCAGTAGTCTCACTAAACAGTGGGCATAGACTGTTAATAGTTTGTGGACTGGCACTGCCTTGCAGACAGCCTCAGTCCTCCAGGGCCCTGCCTAGAAGCACCTTTCCAGTGACGCAGGGACAACTCTCAGAAGCGTTACTGCTTTTTCTGACTTCCACAGGCCTTGATCCTTTTAGAGCTAACTTTAGGCCAGGGTTTTAAGGGATCGGAGACCTATCTGAGAATGTGTAATGGGCAGTAATCAATCCCCTTCACAGAGAAAGATGGGAACATGGCAGAAATTTATATGTAATTTCAAGAAATTACGAACTCTGGGTTAAGCTCTTGTGGTTATTTTGCACTTATAGCCAGGATGAGCATACAACTCTTTGGAGGTAGAGGGATCACTGTTGATGGAAATAAAATCTTGAGGCATATATTTCATTGGTGGCCAGTGTGCAGAAGATAGGAATTAAGTGAAGTCCAGTTAAGCCAAACTCCTGACACATAAGTAGAGCATGATGGGGCCTCACACTCTGGTCTTATCCTGCACTCTCTGCTTCTTCATCATCACACACAGAGGCACTTGGAGATCTTTGGGCTGGCTTTTGCCCCTCTGGGAGTGCTCTTCCCAGAATCGGATAGCCCACTTCCTCACTTTTTCCAGGTCCCTGCAAGGTCTCCTGTGACAGCCCTTTGCACAATAGCAAGCCCGCCAGCACACATCACACTGTGCTCCTTAGCCCCTCTTCTGTTTTATTGTCCCCACAGTATGTATTGTCATGTGACACTTCATGTCTGCTTGTTCACTGTCTATGTCCCATCTAGAGCAAGCTCCATGAGGGCAGGACGGTGTGTTTCCTGCCTGTGTCCTTAACGCCTAGACTAGTGCTTGGTATTTGGTAAGCTGTCAGGGAGTTGTTGACTAAGTGAAAAAACCAAACGTGAGCAATTTCAGTGACTCAACAGGTGTTCTCATTATTTATTACTATGAAACAGATCACTCCAAAACTTTGTGGCTTAAAACACCAATAAGTTTTATTACCTCTTATGGTTGTAGAAGTTGACTGGGCTCAGCCAGGCATTTTTCACTTAGGGTCTCTCATGTGGTTCCAGTCTGAAGGTGGCCAGGCTGAGAGTCATCTCACTCATGTGTCTGGTGCCTGGGTGGGAAAGACTCGAACAGCTGGGGCTCTTGGGAGGTCCCTCTCTGTCTCTGTGTGGTCTCCCAGCATGGCAGCTTCAGGGAAGCTGGGCTTCTTAGGGTGTTGCCTCAAGGCTTCAAAGTGAGATTCCCAAGAGAGCTGCACAGAGGCTGTACAGGTGTACCTGGGAGATACTGCGGGTTTGGTTCCAGACACCATAATAAAACGAATATCTCAGTAAAGTGAGTCACGTGAATGTTTTGGTTTCCCAGTGCATATAAAAGTTACGTTTATACTATACTGTAGTCTATTAAGTGTGCAATAGCATTATGTCTAAAAAAAATGTATATACCTTAATTAAAAAATACTTTATTGCTAAAAAATGCTAACCATCATCTGAGCCTTCAGCAAGTCATAATCTTTGCTGGTGGAGGATTTGAAATAGTGCAAGAATTACCAAAATTTGACAGAGAAACAAAGTGAGCAAATGCTGTAGGAAAAATGTCATTGACAGACTTGCTTGAGGCAGGGTTGCCACAAACTTTGAATCTGTGGAAAATGCAATATCTGTGAAGCACAATAAAGTGAAGCACCATAAAATGAGGTATGTCTGTACTGTTTTTTTGTAACCTAGCCTCAGAAGTCAGCGTTGTCACTTCTACCACATTCTGTTGGTTGAGGCAGTACAAAGGCCCGCCCAAATTCAAGGGCAGGGGACACCAATTCCACTTCCTGATGGTAGGAGTGTAAATGAATTTGCAGACAGGTTTAAATCCACCACCACAGGTTTTGTCCCATGTGTACCATCACAGATTGTTTTTATTGGATATTGTCGAGGTTTATAGGCAAGGAGAAGTAAAACGATGCAGTCTAGGAAGAGCTTTGGACCAAAAGGATTGAATATTTACTCCTCCCTTTATATCTCAAGTGTGGAGCTAAAGTTTACCTTGTGGAAACATTTTGGGGAGGTGTTTAAGGTAATGGAAAGCCTTTTCTTTCCCCTAACACCAAGGAAGATATTAGTTAAGGGTCCAAAAACAGTGATGTTGAAATTTGTTTTTGTTCTTTGTTTTGGTTTACTACTACTTTTTTTTTTTTTTTTTAAACACAGCACTTTCTTTAAGTGAAATGTTGCCAATGCTTAAAATGCAGGAGAGGCATGGGAAGCCTGGGACTGCCCCTGTGTGGCCCCTTCTACCCAAACAGACCCATGGGGACTCCATGGGGCCTAGGCAAAAGCCACTGGGCTGAGTGGAGCTTTTCTCAGTTAATGAAGTAATTAGCTCCATATCTGAGTAGACATTGATTACATGATTAAAAAAAAATTATCCAGAGGTCTTAGAAACTATGTTCTTGTCCTATTTGCCTGCCTCTTATGTATTGAAGTTTCTCATCCTGAGGGAATAGTTATCCTATTTCATGTTTCTGATTCATGCAACTCAGTTTGCAGATCTTTCTTTGCATTATAGGCTGACATTTTATAACATTTTGGAAATTTCTTCAGAATCTACCAGATCTTTCTCTAATTTGCAACATTTCCTAGCTGCCGTTCAAGAACGCCAAATAGTTTAAAGTTAAAATTTAATTTGTATTTATTTAAAAGAAATCATATCATACTCTTATTATAGGAAAGAGGATATAACTAAATAAAACAGAGTCGTAGATCCAATAATTTGTTAATCTAGCTTCTATTTCCATTATTAAATCTGTTTAATCTCTCTGATTCTCTGGACAGAAAAAGGAAGTTATTTTTTTAAGCATGGTAGGAAGTTGATTGGAAAAATTTCCCCTGCCTTAATCATCCAGGTGAGAGTATAAAAACCTCTGGGTTCCAGTGACGCCACGTGGAGTTACATGTGGGTCTCTTCCTTCTCACCTGCACGCAGTGAGGATGGACTGATGCGTGTTCCTCGAGGACTGTGTCACCGAGCTTCCCTCTTTGACAAAGAGACCTGGATGCACGGCAGCCATCATGTCGTAAACTTTAGTGTTTTATATCTGATACTTTAAAAGCTGGTATATTTTATAAACCAGGAACTTTAATCTTGATCCAACAGGATTTGTTTTCTTCTCAAAGTGTGAGTAAGTCGAAAGATGCATCTCTCCTGCCTAGCAAACTCCCCACCTCGGTCTCGCTTTTCGATGACGAAGATGAAGAGGTAAACCTTGTTACTGCAACACAAGATAATCAAGTTTTCCATTAGTAGAAAACTGTTGCTGATGTAGCTTTATAACCAGAGGCTCATACAGTAGAACAAGGTGATAGGGAAGCAGTCAAGCTTTCTGAGGCTTATATAACAAAAACATTTCAGTTTTTATTTCCTTTCTTAAGTTCTCTTAACTGCACAATGGGCAGGGCCTTAGATTTCTTGACCCAGCTCTATGCAAGGCTTTGTAGGTTTCACTTTTAAAATCTTCCTTTAAGAAATACTTTTTAGGGGATGGAACCCAATGGTCTACAAGAACGTCTTGGATAAAGTGGGAGTGGAGGGGAGAAGGCAACCATGTCCTCACCTTGCTTCTCTTTCCCACGCTGGATGAGAGCAAAGTGGGAGAAAGAAATGAGAGGGAAGACAAGCCAAACCTTTGCTCTTATGCAGTATTGTGCGGTGGCTGAGCTCATGGGCTTTGGCATCAGAGCCCTGTGTTCATATCCTAGCTCCACCACATGCAAATCAGGGACCTTGGGCAAGTAACTTAACCTTTCTGAATCTCATCTCGCTTAGTAGTATACAGGGTCATTGTGACAGCTAAAACAACTAATGCACAGCCATTGGCACAGTGCCTGGCACATAGTAAGTGCGTAGTAAATGTTAGCTCTGTCATTCATACCCCCAGTGAGTGCCAGTTCATTAGTCTCACAGCCTTTCCTACCTTCCCACACTTTCCTTGAAGACTCCCTTTATCCAGTCTTTACACTACAGGACTGTTCACCTGCTGTAGTATGTTGTTAAGAGTGTTTTTCTGTTTAACTTGGGCTCAGACCAAGTTCTATGGTTTTGTTCCCTTTACCTAAATAAAAGTACCTTAATAGGTACTTTGGGAATGCCGTTGAACCTATAAGAATCAGCTCTTACTAGGCCAGTGATTTTATTTAGTAAATTATTTCTTAAGTTTGTATTGTCCCTTTGAAATTAATCAGAAACACAAGTCATTGCTTCCCTCTGTCCCAGGTGTGTGTCTTCCATAAATGTGAAAGAGTAGAGAAACCTCCCTGTATCTTTCTCTTTATGCATTGGTCTGGTTTCTAATTCATAGAAAGAAAGGTGCAGGCTGCTGGCTGCCACAGGGGGCTGTACTGCTCTCAGGCTAATTGCAGGCTCTGGACCCTCCCTAATGAGCATAGCGGGCCCGCCCACAGGAGGACTGGGCGGGGCCAGTTTCCTTCCTATTTCTATGACTTTGTCCTCACGTTATTCCCTTTCCTGCTTCCTCCCAGGTGTTCCGCCTTTGAATTTTATGGTATCTGTTTCCCTTCTATGGATGAATATAGTTAGAGAAGATTGTAGGCTGTTGTTGTAGGATTCATACATAAGTGAGAAGTGGCATTTACTAATATTGTGTGATTTTTTTCCCCCCAAAAGGTGTGATATATCTTCTTCACTTGACTGGAGACTTATTCTCTACTAATTTGACATGAGAGAATGTCTTCAGTTTTTTGTTTTATGTGTTCAAAGTTGTCATACTCTTCTGCCATTTGTTTTTCTAGGATAATCTTTTTGGGGCTACAGCTGCTAAGAAGCAGTCATCATCTCTACTAACTCAGAGCCAAGAGAAAACAAAGCCCTCTGAGCTTTCCAAAAAGAAAGCATCTGCCTTATTGTTCAGCAGTGATGAGGAGGTGGGTTGAAAGTTATTTTCTAGAGAAGAGTAGGAGATGGCTTGATGAATTTAAGAGTTACAGCTGTCCTAAACCTTTTCTTTTTCTGCCTATTTAGATCTAGTGAAGTTCGGTCACCAAAAACTATGTTCACAAGACGGTCTTTCTATTCTTGAAGAAAGATATTTATTGTAGTATATTAAAGATTAATCTTTTCAAAATGCTTAGGAATAAAATAAGTATCACCCTCAAATTATAATACATGCTAATTCAAATGAGTTAGGCCTTTACTTTTTTTTTAACATCATTATTGGAGTATAATTGCTTTACGATGGTGTGTTAGTTTCTACTGTACAACAAAGTGAATCAGCTGTATGTATACATATATCCCCATATCCCCTCCCTCTTGCATCTCCCTCCCACCCTCCCACCCCTCTAGGTGGACACAAAGCACCGAGCTGATCTCCCTGTGCCATGTGGCTGCTTCCCACTAGCTATCTATTTTACATTTGGTAGTGTATATATGTCCATGCCACTCTCTCACTTCATCCCAGCTTACCCTTCCCCCTCCCCATGTCCTCAAGTCCATTCTCTACATCTGCATCTTTATTCCTGTCCTGCCCCTAGGTTCTTCAGAACCAAAATTTTTTTTTAGATTCCATATAATACCGTAATAACATACGGTATTTGTTTTTCTCTTTCTGACTTACTTCACTCTGTATGACAGTCTCTAGGTCCATCCACTTCACAGCAAATAACTCAATTTCATTCCTTTTTATGGCTGAGTAGTATTCCATTGTATATATTTGCCACATCTTCTTTATTCATTCATCTGTCGATGGACACTTAGGTTGCTTCCATGTCCTGGCTATTGTAAATAGAGCTGTAATGAACACTGTGGTACATGTATCTTTTTGAATTATAGTTTTCTCAGGGTATATGCCCAGTAGTGGGATTGCTGGGTTGTATGGTAGCTCTGTTTTTAGTTTTTTAAGGAACCTCCATACTGTTCTCCTTAGTGGCTATATCAATATACATTCCCACCAACAGTGCAAGAAGGTTCCCTTTTCTCCACACCCTCTCCAGCATTTATTGTTTGTAGATTTTTTTGTTGATGGCCACTCTGCCTGGTGTGAGGTGATACCTCATTTTAGTTTTGATTTGCATTTCTCTAATGATTAGTGATGTTGAGCATCCTTTCATGTTTGTTGGCAATCTGTATATCTCCATTGGAGAAATGTCTGTTTAGGTCTTCTGCCCATTTTTGGATTGAGTTGCTTGTTTTTTTAATATTGAGCTGCATGAGCTGCTTGGAAATTTTGGAGATTAATCCTTTGTCAGTTGCTTCGTTTGCAAATATTTTCTCCCATTCTGAGGGTTGTCTTTTCGTCTTGTTTATGGTTTCCTTTGCTGTGCAAAAGCTTTGAAGTTTCATTAGGTCCCATTTGTTTATTTTTGTTTTTATTTCCATTTCTCTAGGAGGTGGGTCAAAAAGGATCTTGCTGTGATTTATGTCATAGAGTGTCCTGCCTATGTTTTCCTCTAAGAGTTTTATAGTGTCTGGCCTTACATTTAGGTCTTTAATCCATTTTGAGTTTATTTTTGTGTATGGTGTTAGGGAGTGTTCTAATTTCATTCTTTTACATGTAGCTGCCCAGTTTTCCCAGTACTTTATTTTGTTAAATGATTGCTGTGCTTCGTTAACCAAGAACGGTAGCTAGACAAGGTAGGAGTGGTCTATGCTCGTTTAATTCCTTTTTTATAAGAGTCTTAACAGTGTTTCCATTTGCTATTCGGATATATATTAACAGAGCCAATTGAGAATATAGTTTAGCAGCTGTTCAAATTTAGCTGTACAGAAAAAGACTAAATATAATGATATTAAAAGCTGTGAGCATTAAAAATCTTCCTATTTTATAATACTCTGTTTTAACATTATAGGTAAGTTATGAGGGTATGATGTAGGCAGATAAATGATAGATGTGTTCATTCTTTTTAATTGAAAGCAACTTAAAATGACACAACATAATTTGCTTTCTCTACTGAAGTCTGTGAATTTATAATGGATTTTCCTTTTCTTTTTCTTTCTAGCATTCTTAGTGGGTTGTTCTCCCTATAGTAATGGCCAACCATCAGTTGAATTTTTTCTTCTGTAGTATTACTGTGGTTCAGGGAAAATAAAAATATTAGCTAAAGCAGGGAGCAAAAGTACTTGCAGAGTAAAGATAACCAGGGTTCTAGAACAGTGACTCGGCTTTGACTGCCCAGCGGGATCGCTTGGAGAACTTTAGAGAGTACTGATACCGGCTTCCACCACTGGAGGTTCTGAATTAATTGATTTGGGGTATGGCCTGTTACTGGAGGTTTCTAAGGCTCTTTTGGGGATTCTAGCATGTGGTCGCCGTTGAGCACCCCTGCTCTAGGGGAGCACTTCTCAAACTATAACGTGTGAAGAAATCACCTGGACATACTGTGTCAAATGCAGGTTCTGATTCAGAAAGAGGGGTAGAAATTCTGTATAATAGAAGCTGCTGCTTGTGGAACCCACTTTGATTTGCAAAGCTCTAGACTCCAGGACCACTTAGCAAGTGCTCAGGAGATCCTTGATTTGAAGAGGTGAGCATAGCCAGGTGGGGTTTCCTTAATTGCTTTCTAAAGTCCAGATTCAGAACTTTGTGGTAAAAGGGTTGCTAGCAGCTTTCATTGTGTCTTGTTTACATCGCATGAGCTTTTTATACATTTTTTTCCCCAGCTTGCTTTGGGATTTTTTAATTTAAATATCATATTCCTCCAAAGTTGAGAGTTCTCGACTTTTTTTTTTTTTAAACATTCCTGTATCTTCTCATTCCCCTGTATAACTAATTTTGATCTCTAAAGTAGAGAAGTTTCCTTGTCCTAACACAGAACAGGACCATAGAGAGAGAAACACTGTGGCAGGTAGTGATGGAGGGAAACACCATAAGGTCTGGGGAGGTCAAAGAACCCAGCTGTCTAGATTTGAGTTCAGTGAAAAGCCTTGGACATAAGCTTCCCTCGAAAGTGATACACTTAGTTTAAATACAAGTTAGTTTAACAAATGTGAATTTTATTTTACTCCTCAGGTTTCTTAATCTAAATGGCCAGAGGATTTTAACATATATTTTATCTTTTAAGGACCAGTGGAATATTACTGACTCACAGACCAACTCGGCATCTGACAAGTCTAAAGGAGAACTTAGGGACTCTGGGACCACCCAAGACCAGGAGATTAAGGCCGTGAAAAAGGCCGGCCTCTTTGAGGAGGACAATGAGGATGATCTGTTTGCTATTGCTAAGGACAGGTGAGACAGTCATTGTAAGAAATCATTTCATCAGTGTCTATGGTAATAGGTGAAGGTATTTGATGTGCAAGATGTCAGCTGCTGGGGGTGACATGCCGATCATTCATCACCTGGTAATCATATAAACGAGAATGTCTTTGATTTTCACTTGCAAGTTATTCTCCCCTGGTACTGGGAAATGTTTTTCTTCATGGATCCTTACCTAATTTCTTCTACTTATCTTTTTTTTTTTTAACCTTAAAATACTATTTTTCTTAGTTTGTTAGGGGTTTAAGTACAGTTTGTTGTCTTTTTTGTTTTTTCCCTGGGATACCCTAAAGAATGTAAAGTTTTGTCCAAGTTACTTAAGTTTGTCATTTGGATAGAAATCTGCTCAGCATTGAGAAACATCCTGTTTAGTAAGATGGTTCTCTGCAGAGCTGTGCTGTATCACACCAGTTGCTGGTAACCCCTAGCTGGTCTTAGGTTCTCCTGCACGTTAATGCTTGGACTAAAGGGTGGCAGGTTATGTAGAGCAGTGGTCCCCAACCTTTTTGGCACCAGGGACCGGTTTTGTGGAAGACAATTTTTCCACGGACCAGGGATGGTGGGGGATGGTTCAGGCTGTAAGGCGAGCGTTGGGGAGCCACAGATGTAGCTTCGCTCGCGCTCGCCTGCCACTCACCTCCTGCTGTGCGGCCTGGTTCCTAACAGGCCCAGGACTGGTACCGGTCTGCGGCCTGGGGGTGGGGACCCCTGATGTAGAGTGAGCGTGGGCTGTGGTTGGTATTGTAATATGCTGCATATTAGCTGTGTATTCAGAATAACTCCCTTGAAAATATATGTATTTTTTTCTTTTTCTCTTGAGATCCTTAAATGATTACTTTGAAATTTAACTGAATGGTAGTAACATAAAGAGGCAATTGATTGGACATGTAAACCCTATGCATTGGTATGGTTAAGCTTTAATACTGAATTGATAGATTCAAAAATGTCTCATATTTCTGTCTCTGACTATTATCCCTTCAGCTGTCGCCATTTCTACTTTGGGCTCCATGACTTCACCCCTGGGTGTATATTGGGCCTCTGGTTAAGAATGTAAGCTCTGGAATCCCAATACCTGATACTAAATTCTGGCCCTGCCAGTTGCTCTCTGAATAGCCTTGGACAAGTTACCTAACCTCTCTGAGCCTGAGTTTTCTATCTGTTAAACAAAAATGATAATAGTGCTTCTCTCATAGGATCATTGAGAGGATTAAATGAAATCCCAATATGAAACGCTTAGCGCCATAGCTGGTACATTGTAAGCACGGAAATGTAATTTACTGTCATGAGTGTAGGGGAAATAACATTTTATTCCTTTATTTTTGTTGCTCTCTCTCTCTGTTGGGACTCTCTCCTTCCTTTCTTCCCTGGCCAGCCTCTTCTTCTTTTTTTTTAAATGTTGTGCATTTTATTTATTTACTTATTTATTATTATTATTATTTTTGGCTGCGTTGGGTCTTCATTGCTGCGCCCGGGCTTTCTCTAGCTGCGGCAAGCGGGGGCTACTCTTTGTTGCAGTGCACGGGCTTCTCATTGCAGTGGCTTCTCTTGTGGCGGAGCACGGGCTCTAGGCGTGTGGACTTCAGTAGTTGTGGCTCATGGGCTCAGTAGTTGTGGCACATGGGGCTTAGTTGCTCCGCAGCATGTGGGATCTTCCCGGACCAGGGCTCAAACCCGTGTCCCCTGCATTGGTAGGTGGATTCCTAACCACTGCACCACCAGGGAAGCCCCTGGCCAGCTTCTTTTAAGACTCAGTTTAAGCCCTCTCTTTTGAGAAGCCTTCCTTAACCCAAACAGCTGAGAAACATAAGAAATAGGGTTAGAGTCTAAAGCAAAAATGGCTCCATCTTTAACCCCCTGCCCCCAGCTCTGTTTCACTTGAGCATTTTCTACACTGTATAGAAGTTACCTATTTACGTGTGCAGCCCCTCCCTTTGCCCCCACCACACACATATGGTCACAGGTCTAGAGATCAGGAAACATGTTTCATGTGTATGTCCCAGTACCAATTACACACAATATCCAGCTTTCAGCAATGCTAGCTTTCATCAGATTCTCGAAAAAATCTTTTACAGACACCAAGTTCAGGAGAGGTTGTGGAGGAATTGGAGCCCTCACACATTGCTGGTGGGAACGTAAAATGGTGCAGCCACTTGGGAACACAGCCTAGCAGTTCCATGAAAAGTTAAACATGGAGTTGCCACATGACTCAATTTCAGGTTTTAGGAATATGCGTGAGAGAAATGTCCACCCAAAAACTTGCACGTGAATGTTTATCATAGCGTTATTCATAATAGCCAAAAAGTGGAAACAACTCAAAAGTTCATCCACTGTAGAACGGATAAATAAAATGTGTTATATCCACACAATGGACTCTTATTCAGCAATTAGAAGGAATAAAGTACAGATACATGCTTCAATATAGATGAACCCTGAAAATATTGTGATAATTGAGAGAAGCCAGTCACAGAAGACCACATGTATGATTCTATTTGTGTGTAATGTGCGGAAGAGATAAATCCATAGAGACAGAAAGTAAATGAGTGTTTGTCTGGGGCTGAGGGGAAAGGAGAATTGGCAGTGACTGTGAACAGGTATGGGCTTTCACTTTAGGTTGATGGAAATATTGTGAATTCAGATTATGGTGATAGTTGCACAACTCTGTGAATATACTAACAGTCACTGAATTGTACACTACTAAAGGATAAATCTTATGGTATGTAAATTGTAACTCAAACCCATTCTAAAGAAAGAAACAGAAGCTTTGTGACCCTAACAAAGTTGCGAAATACTGCCTTGTAAGTAGGGCACTCAGACATCCTTGCTTGTCTGGAGGGGCCTGCTTTGTGCCCGTCATTTCAGCCTGGTGATTAATAATTTTCCCTTTCACTCTCAAAAGTGTCCTGGTGTAGGCCATAAACTCTATAGTCATCTTAATGTGTTTTGACATCTGTCCCTTTTAATGAATCAAAATACTTACTACCCCATTATTTATAATGAGAAATACTCCAGTTCACTGAGCTGCATATTTTTCTTCTGAGGACAGATCGCCACGGGATGTCCACATTTAACCAGCAGGTACCAGAGGGTGTGGAATGAGATCCAAGGTTAAGGACTTACTGTTGTTATCTATTGTAACTATGTCCAGAAAGTTAACTAGCTTTCCTCTAGCTTAGAACTTCAGAATCTGGCATCAGATTCTTTTCTGTGGGTAGCTTGGTTTTGGTTTTGATTTTTAAAAATTGTTCAGAAAATCAGGCATAAGATTTTTCTTCTGCTGTAGCAGCTTAATAAGGTTTTTGCTTTTTAGGCATCTGTTGTAGTTATTTTTGTAATATTTTGTGATCATCACTTAGTAGTCATATATTTTGGTTATAATTTGTGTACATTTTTATCAGTGTATATCCTTAAAGGCATATTAGATTTTACCTGACTATGTATGGCTCTTTGTTTTTATAATTTCTTCAGGGTGTAGACCTAATTTTTTACTGTCCTTTAGTGTAAGTGTCCAGTGTAAGTATGCTCAACTGTTTGGTTAGTTGTGTTCCCTAGTCAGTGTGATCCTTAGGCAATTTTAAGATGTAGGCAGACATCCAATGTTAAACTAATGAATAACCTTATATTATGCTTTGTTAATAATTAAACTTAGAGAAAAGATTATGATACATATACTTATGGGTATATATGCTAATTATTTTTAGTGTAAGTAGATGGATACTGAAATGACTAGTATTATTTTTATCTAGCTAACATTGAATTTGGAATTTTCATTCCTTTGATAATTCTCTAGTATGCTGCTAGTTGGGTGGTTCCTTATCACATAGTATAGAAACTGGAACATGACCCTTCTGTAATTAGAACACATTCTATTTGGGACTGCCCATGTCCAGTGCCAGGCCTCCCTGTGTTTCTTTACTTTCATGATTCTGTTCCTTAAAAGGTCCTGATCAATATTTATTCTGGCAGACATTTATCGACTGCCCCTAGGGGCTGGTGTGGAAGCCTAGGTGGGAGGTAGGTGAAGACAGGTGAGAGGAAGGTGGTGAGGAGAGCTGTGGCTGGATTTCAGCTGTGGTTGCCCAACATGGGGTAGAGACGGGTGAATATTGCTGTGGTGAACAGTGAAGATGAGCTTTCCCAGCTTCTTAGAGACTTTGTGTGGAGGGGATAGAATGGGATGGGTTTAGGGTTTGAAGGGAAGGCACAGAAGCCCACAGAGGCACTTGGAAAGACATGGTTAAGTGGCTGAGGTGGCACCAGGCCACAGGTCACAGCCTGAACCAGGTTCTGGCCCTGAGATCTCTTGACAGCCGCCTTCCTGACCACGCTGGAAATAGGCATTGGTGCTCCCTGGTTCTTCCTCTGCCATAGGAAATGGTGAGAGAGAATGCTACGTTTGTGAATGCTAAGTGTGCTGTGTGCGTTGGCAAAGCCAACAGCTAGTGCAGCTACCTTGAGCCAAAAGTAACTGACAAAGGGACAAGATGAGGAGGGCCCTGGGCTTTTACACAAGAATGCCAGACAGCGGGTGATGACTTGCTAGACACAAATTGCACCTACTTCAAAGGTTTTTCCTGCTGCAACTGTGTAAGGTCAATGGATGACTCGGGCGTTTTGGTGGTAGGTGGGTTCCTGTAGGTGTGGCCTAGAAAGAACATTGTATTTTGTAAATCACATTTGCCTTTAATTTGACTCTTTGTTTGTGTAGCCAAAAGAAGACCCAGAGAGCATCTCTCCTGTTTGAAGATGATTGTGACAGTGGAAGCTCTCTGTTTGGTTCTCCTCCCGCATCTGCTCCTCCTGCAACAACGGTATTTTTAACCTCTTAGACCCAGGAAGTAACCCTGAGGTGATGTTACGTGAATACTGATGCTTCCCTCAATCAGGTCCTAAAACCTGACCTTGGAGACTGAGTCTTATGGAAAAACTCGTTTGCCTGGTTTTAGATAGACATCTTCTGGTTAGTGGTATTTTACAGACGAAGCACACGTGCAAAGTCTGGAGAAAAGGATTCCACATCACGCAGCCCCTTCAGTGTCAGTTGTAGGCGTCTGAGTCTCAGGGGAGAGCAGGGGACAGCACTGTTGCACTCCTTCTAGAGGAACTGCCGGGCTCAGCCAGCCCCAGTGGCATGGAATTCTGCTAACATTAGACCAGGCCAGTTAATGTACAGGTTATTCCTTACAGGAGCAAGTTTCCAGTACTAACGCTTTGGTCCTGGTTTATATTAATAGTGAATCAGTAAAAAGAAAGGAAGTTCTGACACAGGCTACGACATGGATGAAGCCTGAGGACATAATGCTGAGTGAAATAAGCCAGCAACAAAAAGACAAATACTGTATGACTCTACTTACACGAGGTACCTAGGGTAGTCAAATTCATAGAAACAGTAGAAATGTGATCACCAGGGGCTGAGGCGGGTGCTGGGGGATGGAGAGTTGTTTAATGGGTACAGAGTTTCAGTTTTGCAAGATGAAAAAATTCTGGAGATTGGTTGTACAGTAACGTGGATATACTTACTACTACTGAACTCTATACTTAGAAATGGTTAAGATAGTAAATGTTGTGTTTTTTATGACAATTAAAGTTTTTTTAAAAAATTAAAAGTATGTGATGAGAAAAAAAAAGTCCATCAGTGCCTATCTAGTCTAAATAGTCTTCCAGCAATTACATCTAAATGGCATCACTAACCATGATCGCCTAAGCTAAAAGATTTAGCAAGTCTTCATGTTTTTTATATCAAAAGGAGTATTAAGAAATGAGAGGAAGGTGGCATTATGATAATATTTGTCCTGGGAACCTAGGGATACTGGAATCCTGTCTTTGGCCTGTCATTCATCCCTCCCCAACACATTCCCTATGTGGGTATATGTAAGTGTGTGCACACAGAACAAAGTGAGGCCAAGCAGCATTTTATTGCCAACTGGCAATTGCCAGCAGCCCCAAAGGAAACTTTAGAGCTTCTCAGGCTAGACCCCATGGAGACCTCCTTTACCTGAGCTGGGTTAGCCTCAAAGGCCAAGAATCAAGCAAAGTCATAGCCCGCTGTTGAGGGCCTTCGACCCCAACTTCAGATGTGTTAGAGACAGAAAGACTTGTAAGACAGGGAAGGAGGGATGTACCCCCCGAGATTCCCCCCATGTGGGAGCAGCCACAGAATCTAAAAAGGCAGCTCCTCCACCCTTGCTTGATGAGGAAGACTCTCTCCTTCCCACTGTGGTCATGGGTGACCATGTGCAGTCCCCGATGCCTGCACATCCCAAGGGACATTATACCCTAAGGGGTACAGTGAAGGAGGGAAATGGCAGTTAAGGAGCCTAGAACTTCCTCTTTTCTAGAGACCCATACCTGGCTCTTCTTCCATATCTCCTAAATATTTTTTGTTTAAAGTTTATTTTAAATTATACAGTAATATGTGGATGCCTTCTTAAAAAAGGGTTAAAACATGCACAGAGGGAGTTCCTTGGCAGTCCAGTGGTTAGGACTTGGCGATTTCATTGCCATGACCCCGGGTTCAATCCCAGGTCGGGGAACTAAGATCCTGCAAACTGCATGGTGCAGCCCCCTCATGCCCCCAAAAAGAAAGAAAGCAATAAAAGCTAGTCAAGGTGAAAAACAAATACAAACAAATGAAAAAACATGCGTAGAGAATACGAAGTCCCCATTCCATACTCCTCCCTAGTGTAATCATTGGTAACAATGTGTTGTCAATGCTTTTTTCATGCCTGTTTCTAGGCATTCTTGTCTTTTTTTCATTTAAATGAGATCATGTTTTACAGTTTTATGCATCTTTTTTTAAAAAAATCCTGCAGCATGTTTTTCATTTCCATAAACTCCATCTTGTTTTTTGTTATTTTTTGATCACTATATAGTATTCCACTGAATAACTACACCAGGACATGTGTGAATATTTCTCCTTTGATGGGGTGGTCATCACTGTTTCCTGCCAGTTTGTTAGGAATGTTTCTTCCCGTCCCTACAGTCTTGTCATCTTTAGCCTTGACTATTGAGATAATTTCTTAACTGGCCTGTGAATGCTCCTTCTCTTCATCTCTCCTTGCCGCTGCCCAAGTTATCTTCTCAAAGACCACCCGGTCCTGTCATCCCTTTGTCAAGCTGAGCCTGTAGCTGAACCTACCACGCCACCTGTAATTTCATTCAAAGTAGACTCAGCTTTTCCACCTTAACTCGCCATGCACTCTTGGTGACTCATGCTGTCCCAAAATATTCCAGAGGAAGTTGTTGTCTCTTTTTTCTGGAAATATTCTTCATATTTTCAGACCCAGTAAAGGTGTTAACTTGTCCTATTCCCAGACCAGGCCCATGCCAGTTACTGATTTAGGGACTGTTTCCTCACCACGGTCCCATTAAGTGCACAGCTTGTAGTAGAAGCTTGCAGCATTGCCGCTGCTTCTGAGTGCTCATAAGCTTTTCTTTGAATTACCTGTACTTGCATCTCCCTAAAGTGGCTTCATGGTTAAGAGAATCAGAAGATCTGAGTGGCTTTTCTTTGTAAATTATAAATAATAACTTCTACCCTGGATAAATGAGCAGTAATCTAATGAATTTTGAAGGTTCTGGAAATGTAAAACTTCTTTGAAACTGTAGTAATTATGATTGTTAAATAAGACAAAAGGTCAAAGGTATGCATCTTAAGTAACAGAACAACCTGCACACCTGAGTTTTACCATTTGTGAAATTTGATCGCCTTTAGGCAACATATAAAATATATTTTTTGTTTAGAGATCCTAGAATATTTTAAAGTAAGTTAAATATAACTCAACTGTAAACCTATCAAGAAATTAATTTCAGAATGAAGATGAAGAGTCAGCTTATCTTTAGGAAGATTTAAAATCAGTAGTTTGGGTGGCATTTTCCTTGGTTTAAGGACCATAGTTATATGAAGGGAGAATTTGGTCCACTGCACATCAGTCTCGTTTTTTACCTTGATCCACTTGCATCGACATTACATATAGTTTTCAGTGAGTCCAGCACATCCCACAAAAATTTTTTCCTTTGATCACTTTGGCTTCGTTTATTTCTTCTGAAACTCTTTTGTGGGTTTCCAGTCTTTTATTTCAAGTTCTAATGATGATGCACGGACCGTTTTCTAACAATAACTAAAAATTTGCTTACCTTATTCTTCTTATTTATTCATAGTTTTTTCTATCATAGTCAGTCATGTTCTTCTTTAGTTTCCCAAACTTGTCTACCTAACTCGATTTAGATATTGCTTCAAAGTTTACTTCCTCATATCATCTAGTCTAGTTAGTAGGATAGAGTTACTGCTTTTCTCTCAAGCATTTTTTTTTTTTGTGGTACGTGGGCCTCTCACTGTTGTGGCCTCTTCTGTTGCGGAGCACAGGCTCCGGACGCGCAGGTTCAGCGGCCATGGCTCATGGGCCCAGCCGCTCCGCGGCATGTGGGATCTTCCCAGACCAGGGCACGAACCCATGTCCCCTGCATTGGCAGGTGAACTCTCAACCACTGCACCACCAGGGAAGCCCCCTCAAGCATTTTTGATAAGTCACTTGCCCCAAGCATGCCAATAACTCTGGGCAAGTCACGTGACCTCAGTTCCCTAATCTCTGAAATCCCTGCCTCCCAGGTAAGGAACAGATGAGAGATGGGGCAAAGTGCTCACAAACTTGTGCTGAGCCCCTGCTTGATATAAAACACCGTGACTGGCTGTGGAAATATACTGCATGATCCTTTCAAATGAGTGGGCAAAGAGATGTACGATAGCTATTAATGTAAATTAGGAGGAAAGTATAGTTAAGGGCTAGGTATAGACATAAATATTCTTATCAACGAAGCACCTGATACTTACTGAAGAGAACAGGAAAACCTTCGTGGGTGACATCTGAGCTGAGCCTTGCTTGAAAGATGAGGAAGATTTGTTTCTCCAGACAGTGCAGATCAAGCGTGGAAGTGTGGACGTTTACAATAGGTTTAAGGAATAGTGAGGATTGATGAGGTGCAGGTGGATGAGGGTCATAAAGAGGGGCTAGTTGATTGTCACGTTTAGCATTTGCTTAATGCACACAGCGCAGGTTTGGGGTGGGAGATAAAGTAATCTGGTGGGTGTTTTATTTTAGCAAGACATCTCTGGATGATGTCATACAGCTGAAAGGTAAGGGGCGGGAGGCAGAGAGGAGAGACTAATGATTGGGTGGCAGAGGTTAGGACCTAAGCCATGGTGCACACAAGGAGTTAACAGATGCAAGAAGACAGGTTCAGACCTTGTGATGGCAGAAACTGTCTGCAAGTCTGAGGTGGTGGTGGTATTGCTTCTCCCTGTTTGTGCGCCCTTCACTGTCCTGTCCTGTCTCTCCCGACCCCAAAGTTTAGCTAATGCCTTAAAGAGGACTGTGCTTCTGGGTGTTCAATACATTGCCATGCTCGTCAGGCACACGTTTTGTTTGTTTGTTTTTGAGGATGTCATTTATTCTTCTTCTGATAGAAAAAAGAGACTGTCCCTGACGTACCACCTCTGCTGTTCAGTGATGAAGAAGAGAAGGAGGCACGGTTGGGAGTGAAACCGGTGGCTAAGAAGGCTGAGAGCGCCAAAGAGTCGTCAGAATTTGGGAGAACTAGTGTGGCTGAGGAGTCAGGAAAGGTGGACTTTTTTTTTCTTGTATAATCTGATATTTTTGTCTCTCACGTGTTCTTGTAAAACCCACACACGCACACACATACCCTTACATTTTTCTACCACAGAAAACAAACGGCTCATTTGTTGAAAATTTTGAAAACACTGAAAAGTATGAAGAAGAAAATCTGTGATCCTGCCATTCAGGGAGACCTTCAACATTGCTCTTGCCTCTCCATCTCTTTTCTAGGCATATGTGCGCACACAATGATGTGCATTTTTCCCGTTTTACATTATTATGGTCATTGTGTCAGTGTCCATTTTGCCTTTCTCTGTCTCATCTCATTTTTCCTTTCGGTTTTCTCTCTGCACGTCTGTTCTTTCTGACTGGCTCTCTTCTCCGTAGTCTGTTTCCCCTTGCTCTCTTCTAGTCCCACCTGTACTTAAATTACAATGACAGCTTTAAGAAGATTTTAGTTTACCAATCTTTTACATTTAGTTGATGTTGGCTGTGAATTACAGAGTGAAGTGAAATTTGGCTTTCTTCTAAAGCATTAACTTTCTTCTCCTGGGCGGGCTGTCCTCTCCTGCAGGAGGCCTATGGATAAGGCGGCTGGCTGCATCTGGGAATCAGCAGTTCTTTCAGTCTCTGTCTCCTTTTTCTTTTTTTCTAACTTTTCTCTTACTCTCGCACTTGTGTGTGTTCAGCTATCTAGGTTTACTGTCTCTTCTAGGGCCTATGTGAAGAACGTTGCATATACTTTTCCTGTTGAGGCTTCTTGGGGCTACAGTGATGCAAACATTTTACCTATACCTGAATCACTGTGTGACATTCTCTTCCTGTTGTTTCAATGTGGCCTTTCCTGTGTTGCTGTAGCCCATTTTCCCCTTGAACTCTAGCTGCTTGTTGTACTGCTGTCTCCCTTGCTTGAGGATAAGCTTTTTGAGGATTGGGGCCATGTTCATTTTGCTCTCCATTGCATCTGTGGTGCTTAGCTTATTACCTCGCACATAGTAGGCACTTTCAAAATTACATATTTTTTTAAAGAAGTAGATATTTCCTTCATAGTTTAACCACTTTGAAATTAGGATGCACCTCACAATCGATGGCATGTTTAATTGGGAGTTTGTTTTTTTTTTTTTTTCTCAGCAGTTCATACAGGAACAGTGATTCTTACAGTCAATGGTATCTTGCCTGAAAGGTGGTGCTTGTTGAATGAATAAATGTTGCATTTTATGATTATTTTAGAGATTCTTCTAATTGCATAATACAGTATAAGCCTTCTACAAGTTGTGTCCAATTCTGTCAATTAGGCCTCTCCCTTGGAGTTATGTCTTAGTTAAATACTAGGAAATATATGATCCGTTTCCAGTGATTGGCATTTGTGTCATACCTGTGACTTCAAAGTTATTTATAGCTCATGAGCAACCTATGTGGCTCAGGGTTATAACTGATATATATGTATCTTGTTTGGAAGGAGTTATAAATATAGGCTTTAAACTGATTGGAAAAAATCATCTTTGATTATGAATTATCTGTACTAGACTCTCCATTGGAGTGGCCGATCAAGAATTGGCCTGAGTGTTTTGTTACCTGGGAGTAGGTGTGATTAGCTGTCATGCCCTGAAACATGCAGGTGTGACAGTTACTGAATTAATGAGGAGCTTGGGAGGCCCCACAATAGAATTTTTGTTTCCAGGTGTTACTCATTTTTCTTCCTTACTATTTCCATTTTCAGGAAGGATCTCTGAATGTATCTACTCAGGAAGCAGCCAAGCATTCTGATTTATTTTCTGCATCATCCCCATTGGATAGAGGAGCTAAAACTAGAACCAAAACTGTTCTTAGCTTATTTGATGAGGAAGAGGATAAAACAGAAGATCAAAACAGCTTCCAGGCTCCGAAGGAAGAAGTAGGAAAGGTGAGCAAAAAGCTGTAAAGGTTCAAATCTTTAGAAGGATAAAAAAGTCTCATTTCGCGGTGTCAGTTGTGTGATGTGACTTGCTGAAGAATGGAGGGTTCCAGCTTCCTCACATTCTTACCATCACTTGTTGACTTTTTTGATAATGGCCAAGTGTTGGTGAAGATGTTGAGAAACTGGAGCCCTCCTTCATTGCTGTTAGAAATGTAAAATGGTGCTGCCACTTCAGAAATCAATTCGGTGCTTCCTCAGATTCTTAAATATAAGAGTTACCACATGACCTAGCAATTCCACTCCTAGGTATATAACCAAGAGAAATTAAAACATAAGTTCACACAAAAACTTGAATGTAATGTTCCCAACAGGTATTATTCATAATAGCCAAAAGATGGAAACAACTCAAATGTCTATCAGCTGATGAATGGATAAACACAATGTGTTTTAGCCATACAATGGAATATTATTTGGCAATAAAAAGTGAATTACTGATACATGGTACAACATAGATGAACCTTGAAAACATGCTGAATGAAAGAAGCTAGTGACAAACACATTACGTATGAATTCATTTATTTGAAATGTCTTGAACAGGCAAATCCATGGAGAGAGAAAGTAGATCAGTGGTTGCCTGGGTCTGGGGAAAGAGGCGGACAGGAATGGAGAGTGACTGCTAGTAGGTTTGGAGGTTCTTTATGGGATGATGAGAATGTTCTAAATTTAGATTGTGGTGGTATTTACACAGCTTTGTGAATATATTATAAACCATTGAATTACACACTTTAAATAGGTGAATTTTATCTCAATAGAAGTATTAAAAAAAGAGAAAACAGGCGATGGGCCATAGATTGCCAATAATTTTTTGTAAATCAAACTGAGGATATAGTCCATGTTGATATTTGCAACAAATGTTTTATGAATTTTCTTATTATACCAGTAGGATAGCCCCATTTATAAATGAGAGCTACACACAGTGAATATGAATAATTTGCTGTATTTTCTTCCAGTCTCTTACTGTGTTTGATTTTGTATATGATTTTCATGGTTGTAAAACTTTGAACCTTAGTTGCTATGTTACAGTAATTTTTATATATAATCAATAATAATTATTAGTTAATTTTTAATGTAACACATTTTGTCAGAAGTGAGTTTTTTTGTTTGTTTCTGTCTGTGGTTGTGATACTAAAGAAAGGGAAGAATTTTAGAATGTCAAGTCTGGGGCATTATAGTATCAAACCAAGTAATGTGATAGTAACTTTCAAATATCAGATACCCTAGGAAACAGAAAGAACTTGTTTGGAATCTGAAGGTAGTGGGGTGGAAGGTGGATGGGCATAGGAGAAGGTTGGCTGATCACACCCGTGCCAGCTCTTTGGCCTAAGATGCTGGTATGTAGAAGTTAAGGATATGTGCTTGACCACTCTGTGTAATTTCTTGTATTAAATCAGCTGCTGTCTCATTCTTCCCTTTGGGCATGAGATGGAGAGAACTTGTTTAACTTTATGTGTTTTCACCCCTAAAATGTTTCTCAGTATGGAACTAAGGATTGTTTTTTAAATAAACAGTTCAGATTCAAATACTACACAAAGGTTGAAAGATGATCTTTCCAGATTATGTATATGTTATCTGTTTTTGTAAATATATTCTCCACTGTTTTTAGTATCTCCAAAGTATTCCATTGTGTGACTGTGTCATTCCCCTTCTGATGGGCACTCAGGCTGTGTCCAACCTTTAGCCACTATAAACAGAGCCACAAGGAATATCTTTGTTGTTTCATCTTTGTAGCTGTGTATTATTTCCTTGAGGTAAAGCCCTAGGTGTCTATAAAATACGTGAACTTCCCTCTTTTTTCCTAGAGTCCTGATCCTAATGCCTGCCCCAAGAGCACAGGTGTCTTTCAGGATGAAGAGCTCCTTTTTAGTCACAAGCTTCAGAAGGACAATGACCCAGACGTTGACCTTTTCTCCGGCACCAAAAAAACCAGGGTCAGTTCCAAATGGTTCTCCATGTCATAGCTTTGTTATTATGTTAAATATTGTCTCTGTAGCTCACCTGACTCTCTTTGTAAATTGTTTTTGTTTTGGATATTGAATTTAAGTTTTTTCTATTCTAGTTGTTAGAGCCAAGTGTTGGGAGCCTGTTTGGGGATGATGAAGATGATGATCTTTTCAGCTCTGCCAAGTCGCATCCTTTGGTATCAGACTTTTGTTCTCAATACTGTGGTGTGTGGGAAGGCTTCTGGGAAAGGAAATGAATGTCCCCTTACGTGACTAAGGAAAATGCTCACTAGTAAATGAACAGCAAATAATGTGCTCATGATGGTGTTCAGGTTGTCTCCATCTTATGTTTCCTAACGTTAAACTATTAACTAACCCAGGCTCTCTTACCGTATTACAAATCTGTTTGATTTTTAAGTTGTTCATTGAAAGACCAGTACATATGATATGGTGACAAAATATTCATGCCTTTCAGGTGCAAAGCTGTAAATCTGAGTGTTAGGCCATGTGTGTCATTTCCCTCCCTTCCCCAGTAGATTTTTAAGTACTCTCTATTTTCTCTTTATCACTGAGAGGACGCCTGGTCTTTAGAACTCTATTTCTGAAATGCTGCCTTTAAATTTGTTTGTTCAACCCTCATTTGTGAAATGACTTTTAAAGTCAGAAGCTATTTTCTCTTTTTGCATTGTGACTTTTCCTTAAAATTTCTAAGATATTTGACAGACTTGGGGTATTCTTTGCTTTTGAAGATCCCAGAAAAGAAGGTAGTGAAAAAAGACCACTCTGTTTCCTCTTTCAAGAACCAGAAACATCCTGAATCCACTCCAGGTATCAAAGAAAAAGGCATATGGAAATCGGAAACACCTCAGGTTAGAACTGATCTCTTTAAGGACTTTCAGCTCTTGTTTGCATTGTAGTATAGTTTAATTGCATCATGCAGACCCCGGGGTCATTCAGAGTTCTCTTAATTAAGGAGAAAATAGCAACTAGGACTACCTCCCTTTGTTTACTTTTTTTTTAAACCCCTGCTCATTTCTCCTCTCTCACTCCACACTGGTTCCATGAATCTATACTTATCATTATTACTTGTGGAGTACCTGCAAATTCGATTCCAAGATAGAGTTATGGCAGGATTAAGATCTTCCCACTAGAACAACATTTCTCCCTTTGGGCTACCTTGGAGTAGGGTTCCATTAGAATTAAATATGAATTATATCCACTTTCTTGATTCCCTCTCTGTGTTATGTCTTATGAGATCATTGCTATTAGGCCTCCATCCTCAGCAGTCTTCTCTGTGGCGCTCCTCCTGAGGGCAGAGCAGGGCTAGACAGTGAGTTATGGTCCTGGCTTACAGCTGTCCCTGGATGTCTCATTGAGGCCTCAGTGTTCTGAGCTGTGAAAATGAGGCACTAGGACTCACACATCTCCAGCGACTCAAGTCTCAGCTTCTTTTGCTTCTAGAACTAGTGCATTAGGCTTGGGTGAATTTCTGTGTGCTCTGTAATATTTGCTGTGTGAGATAACCAGCATGGTCATGCTTCCAGCTGGTCCAGTTTTGGAGCTCTGACACACTATAATTCTTATGAATCTTATTCATGATCTTTGTCTCCCTTTCCTCCATGTGTGGTCTTACAGCCTTCCACTTACACAACGGATAAGGAAGCACAAATGAAGTAATGTTAGTGAAATGTTTTGAGGCCCCAGGAGAGATGTGAATGCCTTTCCCATTATAGAATTATAGAAACCAACATCTTTGTTCCATCACAGATTTATTTTCAGGCATATGTGTAATCCAAGAGACACTTTTCTATTTCCCCAATGGATTTTTAACTGAGTGTAATTTCACACAGGACTCACCAGGTCCCGCTCCATTTAAAACCAAAGAGCCATCCCCTTGGATCTGGAAAATTCAAGTAATTATAACATGTCTGGAACCTTCATTGCCGGCCTTGTGGCATCTGTAAAGTTTCTTGGGTTTTCCTTTTGTCAGCTGCTGCCAGGCGTTTTCTCATCTCTCCCCCACCCTCTGGTTGTTGCTTCCTGTGTGCTGTGTCTGTAACATCTCTTCTTTGGTCCTGTGGTGGGCACAGGGGTATAGCCCTCTGATTTAATTCTAAGACTAGATCAGGAGACTTCCCTGCCTTTCTCTTTCTCCTCTCGTACTATATATTACATACACCAAGTCTTTCGTCATGTGTCACAGTAATAAGAGTAGACTGCTGTGTTTAAGAAAACATACAGAGTAAGTGTCATTTTTCTTCTTTAGGCAAATTTAGCCATTAACCCAGCAGCCTTGCTGCCTACAGCGGCTCCCCAGATCTCTGGAATGAAGTCTGTTTTGCCAGAATTGGGCGTTCCTTCGTCTGAACCTGGGAGAATCCACAGTCTGGAAAGTATGCCCACTCTTCCCGGGAGTGGGGAGGCCGGCGTGAGTTTTGACCTTCCAGCTCAGGCAGACACCTTACACAGTGTGAACAAGGTGATGAAACCACCTTTGCTTGCTTGCCTGCTTTTTTTAAAACCAGAACAGTTTGTATGTTTCTTCCGAGTTCATCAGTTGCACACGATAGGCTGACCCCGATTCCTCATTTGAAGGAGGCGTCTCATCTTTCCTTGAGCCTCTCCGCCCTCCTTCCACCTCCCTAGTTCTGTGTCCACTCTTCCACTGCCTGCCTTTGTTACATTTACATTCTGCTCAGTAGCTAGCTCACTAACTCCTGGCTGCCACCTGGAGGCCTTCTGAACACTGAGCAGATCATGTCCTTACCGTTTGCTTCCTCTGCCGTCTCCTTACTGCTCAAAGGAGGACGTTCAAGCTCCTTGGTTTGGTATTAAAGCCATTTACAGTCTGTGCTATCCGAAGCTTCCAGCTTTCCCACCAGTCGCCCCACACTGTCAGCCTAAGTCCAGTCACCAGGAACCATTCCCCAAACACACATGCCCCAACGTGCTGCTGCCATCAGCTCGTGCTGCTTCCTCTGTCAGGAATGCTCTTCCTCATCGACAGCTCTGCACAGACTTCACAGTTTCTGTGACATTTCCCCTCCTGCCCCTGTCCTGGGCTCCCTCTCTGAGATCCCGTGGCAATTACGGTCCTGTCACACTGTTGCATAGGACTGTGGACTGGTGCTGGATGGACCAGGACCTCTTTGAGGTTTTACTTTTATTTCAATTGGTTCTCTTTTCTTATATCCGGTCTTCCTTCTCAAATCTTAGCTGTTATCTGAGTAATCAACAGTACCAAGGATGACCCTGCAAATACATTCATTTCAAGTGTTTCCAAACCTGTTTTACTTATGAAAAATAAAACATCCCTTTCTTTTTTTCTGTTAGCTGATTTTGTTGTTGTTAAGTTTAAATTGTTCCTGAAATAATTCGTGAAATTGCGACATAGGCAAAGTACAGTTAAGTACTTTGCCCAAAGTACAGTTAAGTACTTTGCCCAAAGTAGCTTGTGCCTTCTTAAAACTACTTGATGGTATATGTTGGAAAATGTTACAAATACTGCATTATTGCTAATAAGTGACTCATATTTTGAGGTTATATTGAAAGTTCTGATTCCTAAGCCGCATTTTTTTACATGAAATATTTAAAATTTGGATTTAGTGTTTGTTGACTTGAAGAAAAGAGCATCTGAGATTACCTTTCTGTCTTTATCATCTTATCTCCCTGTTTCTGGAGCCTGATTTTAGGCTATCCCCCAGTAAAGCTTATTGCCAGAATCCCACTGATTCTTTCTCGTTTTGAAAGATACCCACATATAAACTTAGGGCAGAGAAGGAAGGGTCCAGGGAGTGCTGTGGGACACAGGACAGTGTGGCACAAGCAGTGTGGCTTCCAGTGGCAGATGAAGCCTTTTGTATCAAATTGAACAGAAATTGCCCTCAAAAGACTCAAAAATGGGGGACAGTGAAGGATTAAGAATGAGTCTTAGAGTACTAGGAGCTATTAAACGCCTTTGGAAATCTTTAAGAAATAACCTCTTCTGTCTTAGATAATATCTCGATTGAGGGGAACCTGACAACCTAACAGTATTTTGAGTTGCTGATGATTTGCTATGTTAGTTTTGAGCACCTTTTAAAAAACCATCAGGTCAGCATGTGGTTTTTGCCATTGCAGAGCCGGGTCAAAGTGAGAGGGAAGCGCAGACCACAGACACGCGCAGCTCGGCGGTTGGCTGCCCAGGAGTCCAGTGAGGCTGAGGACATGAGTATCCCCAGGGGATTTGTTGCACAATTGGCAGATGGCGTCATTTCAACAGATGGTCATCAGCCACAGCCCAGGGCAGCTGGTGGAGAAGACAGCTCTGAGGAGGCCGTGGCAGCTGCCATTCCAACTTGGGCAGGTGGTCCTGTGCTTGGGACAGACAGAAACCCCTTTGTGAAATCTCTGGGTCAACCTCTTGAGGATGACCTTTTTGATTCTGGAGATATCTTTTCCAAGGGCATTGCATCTCAGTCCACGGGGAGAAGAAAAGCCAAGGTGAAGGCAGCAGACAGCCTGGCCAACCCGGCAGGGGGAAGTAAAGAAAAAAGCCCCATGTTTCCTGCTCTCAGTGAGGCAGTCAGTGATGATGATCTCTTTCAGTCTGTTAAACCAAAACCAGCAAAGAAAACAAATCCTTTCCCTCTCCTGGAAGATGAGGACGATCTCTTTACAGACCAGAAAGGCAAGAAGAATGAGTCAAAATCCAACAGTCAGCAGGATGTTATCACAAAAGCACAAGATATTTTTGAGGTAGGTAATAGGACATAACAATACATTTTTGTGCAGGGTTCTTTGTTAAGGAAAATACCTGATTGGGTCATTTGAGCCACAGATTGTATTAAACCTGTTTGGTTGCTGCCCTGTATCTACTTGCTTAGTAATTATAATTAGGTTCTTTTATTAGTAACTCTGAAACTTATTCAGAAGTGGTTTTCTATTTTGTTTCTGGCCATAACCATTGATGCAAGTCTTGATTTTTATAGTTTTTATCTAGCTATTGCTGCAGTCAGCATAGATAAAGTAGCATCTCTACAGCTTGAGTGTGTAACCTCTGGTTCTTGGGGAAACAGGCTCTGGCTGGAGCTGATGATTTAACGCAAGCGGTAAGGCCTTCAGTGACACTCTTCGGGCAGATGTTTATTGAGCATCTGGGAAGTGGAAGCACAAGGTGAACTAGGACCAGTGCTCTGCTCCCCAGAGCTCTCAGGGAGGGGAATTGGATATAGACAGAGCCGCATATAAATAACGTTTTCAGGTATTGTTAAGGGTCTTAAAGAAAACAACCCAGGGCAGTGGGGCAGAGTGATGGGTTGGGGTGGGAGGTGCTCCTTCAGGTAGGACTGATAGAGAAGGGTTCTCTGTACGGCTCGAGGTTTAGCTGGGACTAGAAGAAAGAGAAGGACCATGCCAGGCAGAGATCTGGAGTAGCAATTCCCGATAGAGGGGCAGCTCACATGGCTGTTCCAGAACCCTGTGGCAGTTTGCATTTCTACAACTTGTTGAAATTAGTGTATGTCGTAAAGTAAAAACTTGATTTAAAATTGTTTTGCTTGTTTTTTGGCTTACAAGGATGATATATTTGCTACAGAAGCAATGAAAGCCTCACAAAAAACAAGAGAGAAGGAAAGAACGTTTGACTCCAACTTGTTTGATGATAACATTGATATCTTTGCTGATCTAACTGTAAAACCAAAAGAAAAGTCCAAAAAGAAAGTGGAAGCTAAGTCTATATTTGACGATGATATGGGTAAGTTTAGTTTTCTGCATATGACGGAGAGAGTCATTACTGTTCAGCGACTTTATATTTCTCCTGCTACTTTTGTCTTGACCCTTTCCTGGAAAATGTTCCCCAGTGGGTTTCCTTTGACTTGCTATATACTCCTGAGATAGACTGAGGGTGGATAAGTAAATGGCCTAGTCATTTTGGTGAAACAGTGTTTTGTTATGATGGATATGAAGGAGTTTGAAGGAGCCCAGAGTTTGACTTTCAAGTATAATTTTGCTTTTTTCTTAGTGTGCCCCCTGCCAATCATCTATGACAAATCTGAACACTGATGTCATGAAAGGAGGATCAGAAACTACCCCACATGCTAAAGTAGGCTGAGGTGGCTGCCTCGGGTGTGATGCAGTTCTAGCTGGAGAGTGAGCGTTAGTGGTTCGGAGGATGGAGGGGCAGTGCAGGAGGAGAGGACTGTATAGGAAAGCAGGCTGTAACTCAGACTTTACCTCTCACCAAAGATCTTCTGTGTTTGTAAACATGTTCATTTTCTCTCCATAGTGTAATGTCTACTTTATTACTGGGCAAGCCAAATGCCCCATAACCCAAAATGTAGGACTTCTGATATGTCCTGTGTTAGTGCATAGGACTCAGGCTGAGGCCATATACACTTCCTACTCCCCCACCTCCTCTCTCCCAGTCTGGACCTTGGGGTTAACTGGGAGAAAGCTGGTACTGCAAAGCCACACTTTTTCGACTCCCCAAGCAAGTGTGCTCTGTCTCTACCTGCTTCCCACTACAAGGTACAGAAGAGACTTTATTACAAAAAAAGTAATACATGTTATAATAGATTAATACTATTTGTAAAATGTAAAAAGTAAAAAGCTAGCCCTAGAGGTAACTATTATTGAGAGTTTGGTGTGTCC
The DNA here is from genome assembly GCF_003676395.1 of Aethalodelphis obliquidens. Classification (NCBI taxonomy): domain Eukaryota; kingdom Metazoa; phylum Chordata; class Mammalia; order Artiodactyla; family Delphinidae; genus Aethalodelphis; species Aethalodelphis obliquidens. The sequence goes on from NW_020837955.1 coordinate 290,782, forward strand.
CCTTTCAGATATGGTGACAGTAATATAGGTTTGTATACATATAAACGTATACTTATTTTTTCAGTGTTTTTCCATGTCAGTACATAGAGATCTACTTCCTTGTTTTTAGTAGTTGTGTACTGTTGCTTTATATTTAGCCATTAGCCTATTGAGAGTGATCTAGATTGTTTCTCCATTTTCTCTGTTACAAATGATACCATAATCTTTAACATTTGTACATACATATCTTTATGTACACATGCTAAAATCTCAGTAGAATAGAATCCTAGCAGTAACATTACTGAGTTACTATCATTACTGAGTAAAATGAGTCATGGAGCATTAGAGTCAGTGAAACATTAAACACAAGTGTAGTCATAAAGACTTAGACGCTTAGCATTTAGGTGCTGCAAACAGATGCATTTATTCTGAAAGAGGGTGACCTGTGTTGGATTTCCCTTTGCTTATTTTTAGTGCCTTTTCCTTTTAAAATCCAGTGGGAAAAGAATGTAGAAATAAGTATAATGCATAGATGGTAAAGTCAGGGGCTGGATTGGAGATTCAGTTATCTTTCCACTTTTCCTCTCCTGCATGTGCACACACACAGCTTTGTAGCTGAGAAAATTATGCTCAGAGAGAAAATGTGACTTGTATGTGATCATAAAACTTAGTAGCAGAACCAGGACCAGAATCTAAGAGGCTTGGCTCTATCTTAGTGTTTTTTGGTATCCCATACTGTTGTCAGACTTGAGTCTTTGGTTGTTTGTGTAGATGTGTCTTAAAAGCACCCATTTTCTTGCCTATTCAACAACTCTTTTTTTTTTTCTTTTTCTTTTTTTCCTTTTTAAAGATGATATCTTCTCCTCTGGTATCCAGGCTAAGACAACCAAACCAAAAAGTCGATCTTCACAGACAGTGCCTGAATCAAGATCTGAACAGAAGGTGTCCAACATATTTGATGATCCCTTGAACGCCTTTGGAGGCCAGTAGAGTGTACCGGGTATCCTTCAGCTACATCCTTGAGTTAATGATGCTGTCTTCTGTGCTCACTGTCTTAACTGAATTATAAAAAGCATATACTGAAACAGCTAGCTCACTTCTTACCCAACGTACTTAGTATTTTTCTGTACTGGTTTTAATCATGCTTAATACTGCCAAACAGAAATAAATGTTTCACTGTTTCGTTATTGTTTTTGCTTTTTTAACCATATTTTGATTAGCCTTGGTGGGGCCATGGTTTAGGGTCATTAGAAAAGAAACCTATTTGTGCCTTTCATGGGTGGGCAGGGACTCCCAGAGGTAGCAAATGCCAGACAGATGACCAGGAGTCTTCCCTACATGTATGGGAGCCCTAACTTAGAACCAAGGCACTTGATAGAGGAAGAGGATGAGAGATTATAAACTTCATGAGTCTTTGTAATAGGAGAGGAGGTTTTCTCTCATTCCACTGAATTCTGAAGATGCCTCTATAGGTCCACTAAAGCAAGGTTTGGCAAACTGTAGTCCTCTACTGTCTGTTTTTGTAAATAAAGTTTTATTGGAAAGAACCATACCCATTCATTTATGTATTGTCTATGGCGGTTTTCACCCTACCTCCAATGCCAGAGTTGAGTAGTTGTGTCAGAGACTGGATGGCCTACCGAGTCTAAGATATTTTCTTTGTGGCCCTTCACAGAAACAATTTGCTGACCCTTGCTCTAAGGCATCCATTTCCATTCCTTGGAGCTTTGCATTATTTTTTGAAAGGGCAGAATGAACCCAGATAATGGTAGGAAGAAGTGCTGAGGATGGAAATGTCAGCTTCTAGAGCACCACTGTTTCACAGAACTCTGCACTGATGGGAATGTTCTACAACTGTGTTGTCCATTGTGGATGGCTGACCACCCCCCCCCCACCTCACCCCCCGCCCTTCTAGTCTGTTTTCCTGTGCTGTGCCATCTTGCTCATGAGTATTCAATCTGTAACCGTGGCACAATCTTGTAAGCAGACCCAGGTGGCTTCACCAATTCTGAAGCCAGTAACTTCTTCCTTGGTTACTTTTAAGGTTGAATTGGGAATTGCTCATAGTCAGAGATTTCGTATAGCTCTCACACATCAACTGTTTGTCCAGCTCTGCTGCGAGAATGACCCAGCAGCAGAAGAGGGTACACACTAGCTGCCTATTCCTTTTCCCTATCCCTTTAGCGCATCTTCCTTCTGTCCCTTAGGTTACTTGTGTACAGTTTCCTGCTCTGAGCCCAATGTGGGATCTGACTCAGTAAGCATTTGTTAAACATGTTTTTCTTTTGGAATGATCAAATCTGCTGACCCATCATTAGCATTGATTCCAGGGAATTCAGGAGACAATAGAGTTAGAAAATAGGCAAATTGCTATTTTGAGAGGGTTGAAAGCGGGAGGGAACTTAACACTCACTGGTCCGATGGTAGGCACTTTTCATGTCAGTCTCCTTAACTCTACCAGATAGGTGTTGTCCTCATTTCACAGATGAGGCTAAAATCTGGAAGCAGAGTGGACCAGCGGAACAAGTTTGGATTTTTTTATTGAGACCTAGATTTAAATCTGCCACTTAGAGCTGTTTGAGTATGGGCAAATTGTTTCACCTTTCTTAGCTTCTGTTTCCTTCTTTGTCAAGTAGGGGTTTCAGTACCCACCTTGCAGGATTGTGATGGGACAGAATATGCAAAGATCCTTGTTAACTATCTGGCACTTGAAACATGGTAGATGATGATGGTGAGAATGAATGAACTGGCCAAGAGCTTCCAGTGTTGGAACCCAAGGCTTTAAGCTCATCCACCTGACTCCAAAGCTCCTTCTCACAGTTCTCCCTGACTGAGAGGGGTGGCAGGTTTTAGAAACTAAGGTTTTGCTTCAGTAAGATTCATTTCATCACAGGCACTCATTTAAGAATTTAGTATACAAAGATAATAATCATATCTCTGTCCTCACGGGGCTCCAGTCAACTCAGTATTAGAGTTTAAGAAGGAACCAGTGGCAAGAGAGCCTGAAGATGAGTGAAAGCACAGTCCCTTATCATACATATACCTCAATGTATACTCAATGGTTTGTTGAATGATGGAGATAATTTGGTGGGTGGGGTCTCAGAGGAGAGTAAGAAGGGACAGGCAATGGAGATTAGGTATTGGGGTTCATTTTAGACTGGTTCCTCCGAGTCACAAGATGATAAGTGAAGCTGCAGTGAGAGGGAGATTACTGTTTATTGTCAGTTGAGTAATCCACCTAGTAAAATAGTAGGCCAGGAGGGCTGGAAAATCTGTAAACCTTGGATTTAGAATACCTACAGGAAATGAAGATAAAAAGAAGCAGTGGGGGTCCATGTCAGGCTGGAAGGTTTGTGTTGTCTGTTATGTTGTGCACCTGAGCTCAACAGCTTGGGAATTAGAACTGGAGGGAAAAAAAAGGGTGGCTGGGCATAGCCGACGCTGCGATTTGACAACCCAAGGTACCCACTCAATTTCAACTCTACAATTCTCAGTAAATTGGGTGAGGAATAAATGGATAAGATCTACAGAGCTTGTTTGCTTTCGCCCTTGCTTTCAACCAGGCATGGCAATGTCCCCATGTTTCAGATGAGGTACGTGAGACCAGAAACGTTAGAGGTCAGTAAAGCGCAGGAAGGGTGATTTGTTTAAGCCAGGCCGGCCTGGACCGCACTGGAAGTGCACAGGCTCTGGGAAGGCCATCGACGGGGACTATCCCCGCAGCACGTCGGGCACATCTAAGAGCGCCTTAATTTGGTGTCAGGGAGGGTGTTGTCCATACTCTCCTTAGGCCACAGGCCAACCCCACCGTTCCCAGAAGCCTGTGCGACTGGTCTCCAGCCCGCCCGCTTCGGCCGGAGTCAGCAGGCCACTGTTAGTAATATAGGATTAACATCCGGGCCTCTCCTAACCAACAACCACCACCGAACGCAAAAGAAGCACCGGCTCCCGAGCACCCGCAGGCGTCCGGCGGACAGGTCCCGCCCCTGCCCCCGCTGATTGGAGGGCGACGCGAGCACCGGCGAGCGATTGGTACGCGGTGTCACAAAGGGGCGGGGGCGCGGCGACCACTGAGCGTTGCTCTTCGGTTCTTGCCGCGGCGGCGCTCGCGGGGCCGCACCTCCTTACTGGCCTGCGGGTGGGCGAGAGAGTGGACGAGAGCCGGTGAGGGCAAGCGGGCCGGATGGGGAGGGCGCCCAGGGCCGCGGGCCGCTGAGCCGGGCCGCGCTGCCGTCGCTGGCCTCCTGGCCTCGCCCCCTCCGTCGCCGCCGCTGCCCCGATACCGGCGCGGTGGGCCGCCTTCGCGGAGGAGACAGCCTCCACTTTCCGTCCTTCCGCGAGCGCGACGCGGGGTGCCCCGCCCCGTCCGACAGGTGCTGCCCTCCGAGTCGCGGATTCTGACGCGGAGCCTAACCGCTGCCCTCCTGATCTGGCCCATGCATCTGGGTAGCCGGAGTTTATCCTGGAGGAGCACGGGCTGCGCAGGTGACTCCGTTCTCTTCAAGTGCCTAACACTGAAGGCTCGAGGAGGCGTTGGCTTTGAAGGATTTCACAGTCCCGCTAGGAAATTGATTTCAGAGTTTAGGGTACATGATGTGGTGGATATAATTCTGAAGCTTGTATTTAAAACTTAGGTATATTTCCAGGCTTTAGTAAAAACGGTTCATTAAGAGTCGGTATTTTTAAGGACTGCATAACATGCTGGCTCCCTTTATGTCGGAGGAAGAGTTTAAAAGAAATGCTCTTATATGGCTGTTCTTTACAACAGAGTTTATCGATAAAGCTGATTCCGAGTTACTGAAATTAGTTATTCAGCACTGTTATCGCATTACCTTCTTTAACTTCCCTTTCATCTTTGATGGTTGTGTTTTAAGAACTTTTTCAGAAGGGAGGAGAGAAATGTTTTGGAAATTGATTTAGAAACGTCTTTTGATGCCATTACTTTTTTCCCATGATTTTTTTTAACATCTTTATTGGAGTATAATTGCTTTACAATGGTGTGTTAGTTTCTGCTTTATAACAAAGTGAATCAGCTATACATATACATATATCCCCATATCCCCTCCCTCTTGCGTCTCCCTCCCACCCTCCCTATCCCACCCCTCTAGGTGGTCACAAAGCACCGAGCTGATCTCCCTGTGCTATGCAGCTGCTTCCCACTAGCTATCTGTTTTACATTTGGTAGCGTATATATATCCATGCCACTCTCTCGCTTCGTCCCAGCTTCCCCTACCCCCTCTCCGTGTCCTCAAGTCCATTCTCTACGTCTGCGTCTTTATTCCTGTCCTGCCCCTAGGATCTTCAGAACCTTTTTTTTTTAAATTCCATATATATGTTTAGCATACGGTATTTGTTTTTCTTTCTGACTTCACTCTGTATGACAGTCTCTAGGTCCATCCACCTCACTACAAATAACTCAATATTGTTTCTTTTTATGGCTGAGTAATATTCCATTGTATATATGTGCCACATCTTCTTTATCCATTCATCTGTTGATGGACACTTAGGTTGCTTCCATGTCCTGGCTATTGTAAATAGAGCTGCAATGAACATTGTGGTACATGACTTTTTGAATTATGGTTTTCTCAGGGTATATGCCCAGTAGTGGGATTGCTGGGTTGTATGGTAGCTCTGTTTTTAGTTTTTTTAAGTAACCTCCGTACTGTTCTCCATAGTGGCTGTATCAATTTACATTCCCACCAACAGTGCAAGAGGGTTCCCTTTTCTCCACACCCTCTCCAACATTTATTGTTTGTAGATTTTTTGGTGGTGGCCATTCTGACTGGTGTGAGGTGATACCTCATTGTAGTTTTTTTTTTTTTTCTTTTTTTTGCGGTACGCGGGCCTCTCACGGTTGTGGCCTCTCCTGTTGCGGAGCACAGGCTCCGGACGCGCAGGCTCAGCGGCCATGGCTCACGGGCCCAGCCGCTCCGCGGCATGTGGGATCTTCCCCCACCGGGACACGAACCTGTGTCCCCTGCATCGGCAGGCGGACTCTCAACCACTGCGCCACCAGGGAAGCCCCTCATTGTAGTTTTGATTTGCATTTCTCTAATGATTAGTGATGTTGAGCATCCTTTCATGTGTTTGTTGGCTATCTGTATATCTTCTTCGGAGAAATGTGTACTTAGGTCTTCTGACCAGTTTTGGATTGGGTTGTTTCTATTTTGATATTGAGCTGCATGAGCTGCTTGGAAATTTTGGAGATTAATCCTTTGTCTGTTGCTTCATTTGCAAATATCTTCTTCCATTCTGAGGGTTGTCTTTTCGTCTTGTTTATGGTTTCCTTTGCTGTGCAAAAGCTTTTAAGTTTCATTAGGTCCCACATGTTTATTTTTGTTTTTATTTCCATTCCTCTAGGAGGTGGGTCAAAAAGGATCTTGCTGTGATTTGTGTCATAGAGTGTTCTGCCTGTGTTTTCCTCTGAGAGTTTTATAGTGTCTAGTCTTACATTTAGGTCTTTAATCCATTTTGAGTTTATTTTTGTGTAAGGTGTTCTTCAGTGATCTCTTGGTTATTTAACAGTGTATTGTTTAGCCTCCATATGTTTGTATTTTTTAGTTTTTTTCCTGTAGTAGATATCTAGTCTTATAGCATTGTGGTCAGAAAAGATACTTGATACGATTTCAATTTTCTTAAATTTACCAAGGCTTGATTTGTGACCCAAGATATGATCTATCCTGGAGAATGTTCCATGAGCACTTGAGAAGAAAGTGTATTCTGTTGTTTTTGGATGGAATGTCCTATAAGTATCAATTAAGTCCATCTTGTATAATGTATCATTTAAAGCTTGTGTTTCCTTATTTATTTTCATTTTGGATGATCTGTCCAGTGGTGGAAGTGGGGTGTTAAAGTCCCCTACTATGATTGTGTTACTGTTGATTTCCCCTTTTATGGCAGTTAACATTTGCCTTATGTATTGGGGTGCTCCTCATCTATGTTGGGTGCATAAATATTTACAATTGTTATATCTTCTTCTTGGATTGATTCCTTGATCATTATGCAGTGTCCTTCTTTGTCTCTTGTAATAGTCTTTATTTTACAGTCTATTTTGTCTGATATGAGAATTGCTACTCCAGCTTTCTTTTTTTTTTTTTTTGCGGTATGCAGGGCCTCTCACCATTGTGGCCTCTCCCGTTGCGGAGCACAGGCTCCGGACGCGCAGGCTCAGCGGCCATGGCTCACAGGCCAAGCCACTCCGCAGAATGTGGGATCCTCCCAGACCGGGGCACAAACCTGTATCCCCTGCATCGGCAGGCGGACTCTCAACCACTGCACCACCAGGGAAGCCCCTCCAGCTTTCTTTTGATTTCCATTTTCATGGAATATCTTTTTCCATCCGCTCACTTTCAGTCTGTATGTGTCCCTAGGTCTGAAGTGGGTCACTTGTAGACAGCATATATAGAGGTCTTGTTTTTGTATCCATTCAGCCAGTCTGTGTCCTTTGGTTGGCGCATTTAATACATTTACATTTAAGGTAGTTATCGATATGTATGTTCCTATTACCATTTTTTAAATTGTTTTGGGTTTGTTATTGTGGGTCTTTTCCTTCTCTTGTGTTTCCTGCCTAGAGAAGTTCCTTTAGCATTTGTTGTAAAGCTCGTTTGGTGGTGCTGAATTCTCTTAGCTTTTGCTTGTCTGTAAAGGTTTTAATTTCTCTGTCGAATCTGAATGAGATTCTTACTGGGTAGAGTAATCTTGGTTGTAGGTTTTTCCCTTTCATCACTTTAAATATGTTCTGCCACTCCCTTCTGGCTTGCAGTTTCTGCTGAAAGATCAGCTGTTAACCTTATGGGGATTCCCTTGTATATTATTTGTTGTTTTTCCCTTGCTGCTTTTAATATTTTTTTTGTATTTAATTTTTGATAGTTTGATTAATATGTGTCTTAGTGTGTTTCTCCTTGGATTTATCCTGTATGGGACTCTCTGTGCTTCCTGGACTTGATTGACTATTCCTTTCCCGTATTAGGGAAGTTTTCAACTATAATCTCTTCAAATATTTTCTCAGTCCCTTTCTTTTTCTCTTCTTCTTCTGAAACCCCTATAATTTGAATGTTGTTGCATTTAATGTTGTCCCAGAGGTCTCTGAGACTGTTCTCAATTCTTTTCATTCTTTTGACTCCATTACTCTTAATAGCTAAGCATGTTTTTTAAATTATTGGTAAAAATTCTGACGTACTTTTTTCTCTGCCTTCTTCTTTCCTCTTCCTCTTCTATTTTTTAGCTGTCCTTGTATCATTTTCCATCCTGTTTTTGAGTCTCCATTGCCCCTCATTTACCAACATCATAGGGTTCCATAATCTGCTCAGTCAAGCATGCTCTAACACAACTTTCATAAGTTGTCCATGGGGCTTCCTTGGTGGCACAGTGGTTAAGAATCTGCCTGCCAATGCAGGGGACACGGGTCGAGCACTGGTCCAGGAAGATCCCACATGCTGTGGGGCAACTAAGCCTGTGCGCCACAGCTACTGAGCCTGCACTCTAGAGCCCATGAGGCACAACTACTGAAGCCTGTGCGCCTAGAGCCCGTGCTCTGCAACAAGAGAAGCCACCGCAGTGAGAAGCCCGCGCACCACAACGAAGAGTAGCCCCAGCTTTCCGCAACTAGAGAAAAACCCGCACGCAGCAACGAAGACCAAACACAACCAAAAATAAATAAAATAAAATAAATAAATTTATTTAAAAAAAAAAAAGCCCAGGGCTGATTCAGACTTGCCACATCAGTGAGTTCATCCAAGTGTAAAGTGATATATTTAAAAAAAAAAAAAAAAAGGTGTCCACGGACCCCGCCCTTAGTACTGGCTAGGTCTTTGGCCTATTGGAGCTTCCGTTTGCCCCTCTGCTATCATCTAGTCCTCCAGTCTGGCTTAACTAGATTTCCTAGACTTACTTTGCTCTCTGTTACAGTGACTTCTACTGCTGAGGAGAAGTATAATTATTTCCTAGAGGCACACATTTCAGCTTTGAATTTGGTTACCAATCTTGCTTCTTTTTGGATTTTGGAAATTACTGCATTGATTAGGGCCCAAATTTGTGGTGGTGTTCCAGTGCAATTAGTGCTGTTCTAGGTTGCAAGTTTTCTTTTCGCCCATAATTACTCTGTACATTCTTGTTGCAGATGAAGGACTTCCAAATCTGTCTTTATGTTACCTTCTCCCACCATTTGTTTATTATATTTGGGGTATTGTTGTGGAAGACTACTGTGGTGAAAAAAATGATCTTTATATCTTATGTCTCTAAATTCCTTGGACAGGCACTGGTCACCCATGTCTTTATTTCTGTAATATTCAGTTCGGCATTCCTGACCCCTGACCTCTGTTGCTAGATCTTTTACTATGTAGATAGGAGTGCTCTTGGCTTTGGGGGAATGGACACTGATAATTCTGTAGTACATTCTTATTTGATATAGGATGATAAGTATGTTCTTAAGAATCCACATATTATCCAAAATTGTATTATAAAAGCAGTCATTTCAGTGAGGTAGGAAAAGGGGTTAGGTTCCGTCATTATTCCTACAGACATGTCAATGTATTAAGGATATAAGAGACACAGCCTGAGCAATACAGCCACTTATTTGGCTTTTACTTGAAAGTAGTGGTCTTTTACCACTGTCACCAGCATTATTATTATTATTATTTAATAGATCTTTATCGGAGTATAATTGCTTCACAATACTATGTTAGTTTCTGCTGTACACCAAAGTGAATCAGCCATATGCATGCATATGTCCCCACATCCCCTCCCTCTTGAGCCTCCCTCCCACCCTCCCTGGTCATTGCAAAGCAACGAGCTGATATCCCTGTGCTATGCTGCTGCTTCCCACTAGCTAACTATTTTACATTCGGTAGTGTATATATGTCAATGCTACTCTCACTTCGCCCCAGCTTCCCCCTCCCACCCCATGTCCTTAAGTCCATTCTCTATTTCTACATCTTTATTTCTGCCCTGCAACTAGGTTCATCAGTACCAATTGTTTTCTTTTTTTAGATTCCATATATATGCATTAGCATACGGTATATGTTTTTCTCTTTCTGATTTACTTCACTCTATGACAGACTCTAAGTCCATCCACTTTACAACAAATAACTCAGTCTCACTTTTTTATGGCTGAATAATATTCCATTGTATATATGTGCCACATCTTCTTTATCCATTCATCTGTTGATGGACATTTAGGTTGGTTCCATGTCCTGGCTATTGTAAATAGTGCTGCAGTGAACATTGTGGTACATGTCTCTTTTTTTGCGGTACACGGGCCTCTCACTGTTGTGGCCTCTCCCGTTGCGGAGCACAGGCTCTGGACGCGCAGGCCCAGTGGCCATGGCTCACGTGCCTAGCTGCTCCACGGCATGTGGGATCTTCCCGGACCAGGGCACAAACCCGTGTCCCCTGCATCGGCAGGCAGACTCTCAACCACTGCGCCACCAGGGAAGCCCCATGTCTCTTTTTGAATTATGGTTTTCTCAGAGTATATGCCCAGTAGTGGGATTGCTGGGTCATATGGTAGTTCTATTTTTAGTTTTTTAAGGAAGCTCCATATTGTTTTCCATAGTGGTTGTATACAACCACTATGCGGGATACACACCAACAGTGTGGGAGGGTTCCCTTTTAACCACACCCTTTCCAGCATTTATTGTTTCTAGATTTTTTGATGATGGCCATTCTGACCAGCATGAGGTCATTGTAGTTTTGATTTGCATTTCTCTAATAATTAGTGACATTGAGAATCTTTTCATGTGCCTCTTGACCATCTGTATGTCTTCCTTGGTGAAATGTCTGTTTAGGTCTTCTGTCCATCTTTTAATTGGATTGTTTGTTTTTTTGATATTGAGCTCCATGGGTTGTTTGTATATTTTGGAGATTAATCCTTTGTCTGTTGTTTCATTTGCAAATATTTTCTCTCATTCTGAGGGTTGTCTTTTTGTCTTGTTTATGGTTTCCTTTGCTGTGCAAAAGCTTTTAAGTTTAATTAAGTCCCATTTGTTTGTTTTTATTTCCGTTACTCTAGAAGGTGGGTCAAAAAATATCTTGCTGTGGTTTATGTCAAAGAGTATTTTTCCTATGTTCTCCTGTAAGAGTTTTATAGTGTCTGGTCTTATATTTAGGCCTCTAATCCATTTGGAGTTTATTTTTGTGTATAGTGTTAGGTGGTGTTCTAATTTCATTCTTTTACATGTAGCTGTCCAGTTTTCCCAGCACCACTTATTAAAGAGGCTATCTTTTCTCCATTGTGTGTTCTTACCTCCTTTGTCGTGAATTTGGTGACCATATGTGAGTGTGTTTATCTCTTGGCATTCTATCCTGTACCATTGATCTATATTTCTGTTTTTGTGCCAGTACCATACTGTCTTGGTTACTGTAGCTTTGTAGTTTAGTTTGAAGTCAGGGAGCCTGTTTCCTCCAACCTCATTTTCCTTTCTCAAGATTGCTTTGGCTATTCAGGGTCTTTTGTGTTTCTATACGAACTGTAAAATTTTTTGTTCTAATTCACCAGCAGTATTATTAGCATATTACTTTGTGTTATTATATTTATTACTCATTATTTTGATAAAAAGTATAACAGCACTCAGAGCAGCTGTGCTGCCAGCAATAGCTTTTCTTCCTATGGTGCCGTATCTTCAGGAACATTAGCAGTCTGCACAATGCAATTCAGGTTCCCTATTTAATTAATTATATTCATTATGCTTAATTATATTAAATATACTCCCTAGTTAATTGATGAATTTTATATATTGGTTTTATATATTGAGCTATGGTGAATTTTTATAACTCAGTATAATTAATATAATTAATATAATTAACTATATTGAGTTATAAAAATTCACTGTAGCAGAAATCTCTGTACGTTATGAGTTGCGTAAATATTGGTGGAGTTAGTTTGGAATGAGTAATGATTCCTATGGGAAACCAACATTTCTCCAAACAAACTTTTATAGCATAACCAAACACTTCTTCATGTCTAAAGCAGGGATAATACCTTACCTATATTACAGGTTTGCTCTAAAACTCAGTTGAGAGGATGAATATTTATTTACTCTTTCATTGAACAAACCTTTAATGAGTACCAATATGTACAAAACACTGTGCTAGGTGATGGGGTGGTAAATCAGATGCCCTTCCCTTAAGGAGCCTACAATTTAGTAGAATAAGAAAGTCATGTAAAAAATGAAATTGATTGTAATGGGTGCCATATATGATGGAGGTCAGGGTGTGAAGGGGAGGAACTGTAAACGGCTTTGTGGAATAGTTTCTATTCGACTTGAGTCTTGAAAGATCACAGGTGCCTGTCAGGTAGCCAAGTGTGGGAATGGTGGTAAGTAGAGGAAAGCAGGAGCAACGATATAGAGACCAGTGTTTTCTGAAGCCGCAGTTACAAATGATTAGAGGATAGAAGTACCAGATATATTGCAGGATGGGATGAGGTATGTGTATAAATAAAATAGGGCTGGAAGGTGAGATGCATGATCTTAGGAGCCTTTCTAAGGAGTCTGAATTCTGTAGACAGTGGGAAGCCATCGTGGGACCTTGAGCTAAGAAATAACATGATCAATTCTACATTTTAAAAAGATAACTGTGCTTCACATCATATGTCATTAGGGAAATGCAAATTAAAACAATGAGATACTATTATATGCCTATTAGAATGGTCAAAATCCAGAACACTGACAACATCAAATGCTGGTGAGGATGTGGAGCAGTAGGAGCTCTTATTCCTTCCTGGTGGGAACGCAATATAGAACAGCCACTTTTGAAGACACTTTGGCAGTTTCTTACAAAACTAAACATACCCTTACTGTAAGATCTAGCAGTTGTACTCACTGGTGTTTACCCCGGTAAGTTGAAAACTTATACGTCTACACAAAAACCTGCACATGGATGTTTATAGTGGCTTTACTCATAAACTATTCTGTGTGATACTATAATGATGGGTACATTACTATACATTTGTGGAAATCAATAGAATTTGCAACACCAAGAATGAACCCTAATGTGAACTATGGCCTTTGAGTGATAATGATGTGTCAATGTAGGTTCATCTGTTGTAACAAATACACCACTCTGGTGTAGGTTGTTGATGGTGGGAGAGGCTGTGCATGTGTGGGGGCAGGGAGTGTGTGGGAACTGTCTGTACTTCTGCCTAATTTTGCAGCGAACCTAAAACTGCTCTAAACAATAGTTTATTTAAAAGGAAAAAAAATTCAGGCTTTAGGCTAACTTAGATTCATTTCCCTCATTTAGTCTGAATTGATGGTTTCACCCCAGTGCATTCTAAAGTCAAATATTAAAAAATTTTAGAACTTTGAGTGACCTTTCCCCCTATTATCTATAGATAATTAAGAGTAAAGTAATTTCTGAACTATGTGATGTGATACCCTAATCCAGTTTTTATTAAACTTTCTTTTTTTAAAAAAGATAACTGTTGACATCCTAGAGAATGGATCAGAAGAGTGAAGGGCAGGTGTCAAGGATTATAGCTAGGCTATCAAAGTTGCTCAGTTAAGAGCTAATGAAGACCTGAACTAAGTCCTAATCAGTGTGGCTGGAGAAGGTCACAGATTATAGAAATGTTAAGTTGTACTGTTAGGATTAGATACCTTGAGGCTAGCAGAAAAATCTAAAATGATTCCTAGCTTTCTGGCTTAAGTGATTAGGTTAATGGTGGTACCCTTTACCAAGATGGAGACTGTAGGACAAGAAGGAGGTTTGTAGGAAAGATGATTAGTTTTGGACGTGTTGGATTTCAGGTGTCTGTCTTGTATCCAGATTTTACTTGATTTTAAAGATTTATTTATTATTTATTTATTTTGTTTATTTTTGGCTGCATCAGGTCTTAGTTGTGGCACTTGGGATCTTCGTTGAGGCACGTGGGATCTTTTGTTGTGGTGCACGGGCTTCTCTCTAGTTGTGGCATGCGGGTTTTCTCCTCTCCAGTTGTGGCGTGCAGGCTCCAGGGTACATAGGCTCTGTAGTTTGCAGCACGTGGGCTGTAGCTGAGGTGCGTGAGCTCAGTAGTTGTGGTGTGCGGGCTTAGTTGCCCCATGGCATGTGGGATCTTAGTCCCCTGACCAGGGATCGAACCCACGTCCCATGCTTTGTAAGGCAGATTCTTTACCACTGGACCACCAGGCAAGTACCTATTTTTATTTTTTTAAAAATGTTTATTTATTTATTTATGTGGCTGCATCAGGTCTTGGTTGTGGCACGTGAGCTCTTTGTTGTGGCGTGTAGGCTTCTCTCTAGTTGTGGCGTGTGGGTTCCAGAGTGTGCGGGCTCAGTAGTTGCGGCACATGGGCTTTCTAGTTGTGGCACGCGGGCTCTAGAGCATGTGGGCTTAGTTGCCCCGTGGTATGTGGGATCTTAGTTCCCCAACCAGGGATTAAACCGGTGTCCCCTGCATTGGAAGGTGGATTCTTTTTTTTTTAAAATAAATTTATTTATTTATTTATTTATTTTTGGCTACGTTGGGTCTTCGTTGCTGTGCACAGGCTTTCTCTAGTTGTGGCGAGTGGGGGCTACTCTTCGTTGCGGTGCACCGGCTTCTCACTCTGGTGGCTTCTCTTGCTGTGGAGCACGGGCTCTAGGCGTGTGGACTTCAGTAGTTGTGGCATGCGGGCTCAGTAGTTGTGGCTCATGGGCTCTAGAGCGCAGGCTCAGTAGTTGTGGCGCACGGGCTTAGTTGTTCTGCGGCATGTGGGATCTTCCTGGGCCAGGGCTTGAACCCGTGTCCCCTGCATTGGCAGGTGGATTCTTAACCACTATGCCACGAGGGAAGTCCCCTGGAAGGTGGATTCTTAACCACTGGACCACCAGGGGAGTTCCTAGTATCCAGATTTTAGATACCTGTGAAAATCATGTCTATAGAATGGAGATGTAGGTTATTAATCAAACCACAAGTTTTAAAAAATAACTTCTCCTTAATCACATTGTTATGAAAATTGCGGTGACTTCAGTGATATATCCTTTGGCAAAAAAAAGTAAAAAATTTATCACCCATTTTTCTTCTTCATTCCTGCACTGCCCTAGTGTTCACATTCTGTTCACCTAGTCTTACAGATGTTCTTCCCCCACTCTGAGGCTTTACCCATTCTGAAATACATTCAAGAGTCTACCTACCTTTAGGGAATACTTCTCAACTTATTTTATGCGGGCAGTATTACCTTGATATCAAACCAGACACTAGATCAATAACTTGTATGGATATAGACACAAAAATCTTCAAAAAATACTAACAAACTAAATCTAGTAACATATATAAATGATTACAGACCATATACAAATGGATTTATCCCACTGATTCAAGGTTGGTTCAATATATCAAAAAGCAGTCAATGTAATACACCATATTAATAGAATATGAGACAAAAACCACATGATCATCTGAGACACTAAAGAAAAGTATTTGACAAAATCTAACACTGTGATTTAAAAAAGACAACTGACACCTAAACTAAGTAGGAATAGAAGGGAACGTTCTCCATCTGATAAAGATTACCTATGAAAACCCCACAGCTAAAATCATAACTCGTGGTGAGAGGCTGAATGATTTTCCCTACAACAGGAAAAAGACAAGAATGTTTGCTCTTACCACTTCTATTCAACCTGTATTGGAGATTCCAGGCAGGGCAGTTAGGTAAGAAAAGGAAATAAAGGTCATCTAGATGGGAAAGGAAGAAGTTAAAATTTCTGTTTGTAGTTGACATTATCTTGTATGTAGAAAATCCTAAGGAATCCACTTAGAAAAATACTAGAACTACTGAGTTCAGCAAGGTTGCAGTGAACAAGACCAATATATTAAAATCAATTGTATTTTTATACACTAGCAATGAGCAATCTGACAATGGAACTAAGAACAATTTCATTGATAGTGACATCAAAAAGAACAAAATTCTTAGAAACACGTTTTTAAAATACAAAACGTATAATCTGAAAGCTATAAAACATTGTTGAAAGCAATTAAAGAAGTTATAAATAAACTGAAAGATATTGCATGTTGATGGATTATAAGACTTAATATTGTTAAGATGGTAATACCATCCAAATTAATCTGTAGACTGAACACAGTCCTTATCAAAATCCCGACTGCTGTTTCTGCAAAATACACAAGCTGATCCTATAATTCCTATGGAAATTCAGATGACCCAGAATAGCCGACAATCTTGAAAGAGAAGAACAAGTTAGAAGACTCACACTTCCCGATCTCAAAACTTACTACAAAGCTACAAAGACAGTATGCTACTGGCATAAGGATAGACATATAGATCAATGGAACAGAATTGAGGTTATGGTCAGCTGGTTTTCAACAAGGGTGCCAAGACAATTCAATGAATTTAGAATAGTCTTTCTAACAAATGGTGCTGAGACAACTGGTTATTTGTCTGCAAAAGAATAGATCTGTACCCCTATTGTACAACAACCACAAAAATAAATTCAAAATGGACTATAGACCTAAATGTAAGGGCTACACTATACAATTCTTAGAAAAATATGTACTGGTCAATTGTTATTACCTTGCATTAGGCAAAGCTTTTAAAATATGACACCCAAAGTATAAGCAACAGAAGAAAAATAGTCAAATTGGGCTTCATTAAAATTAAAAACTTTTGTGCTTCAAAGGAAACTATCAAGAAAGTTAAAAGACAACCCATGAAATTGGAGAAAATACTTGTGAATCATATATCCGTTAAACAGCTTGTATCTGGAAAGTGTTAGACATAAATAACTCAATGGACAGGATCTGTATGGACTTTCTGAATAGACATTTCTGTAAAGAATATGTGCAAATGGGTACTAAGCACATAAAAAGATTCTTAACATCATTAGTCATTAAGGCAAATCACAACCACAGTGAGACACTACTTCATACACACTACGATGGCTTTAATCAAAAGACAATAAAATGTATTGGCAAGGATGTGAAGAAATCCAAACCCTTGTTCATTGTTGGTGGGAATGTAAAATGGTTTAGACCACTTTTGAAAACAGTATGGTAGTCCCACAAATTGCTAAACACAGGGTTACCACACAACCCATCAGTTCCACTTCTAGATATATATGGAAGAGAAAGGAAAAAACATGTCTATCACAGACTTGTAATTGAGTGTTCTCATAGCATTATTGATAATAGGCAAAAATTGGAAACAACCCAGAATGCCCATCAACTGATGGCTGGATAAGTAACGTGGTACATCCTTATAATGGACTATTATTCAGAAATAAAAAAGAATGAAGTACTGATACATCTTAGAACATGGATGAACTTTGAAAACATTATGCTAAGTGAAAGAAGCTGGTCACAAAAGTTTACATATTGTATGATTCTATTTATGTGAAATGTCCAGAATAGGCAAAATTTTAAAAACAAAGTAGATTAGTGATTGCCTAGGGCTGAGAGAGACAGAATTTAGGAGTGTGTCTAAAGAATAAGAGGTTCCTTTTAGGGTTGATGAGAATGTTCTAAAAATGATTATGGTGATGGTTGTACAATTTTGTAACCATACTAAAGCCCAGTAAATTTTAGGCTTTAAATGGGTGAATTTTATGGTATATAAATTATATCACCATAAAGGTACTGAAAAGGTTTACCTACTTCTCCAGAAAGAATATGTATCATTTGTCCTTTTAGTTTAAGTTCAAGCCCCCTCCGCCTTTTCAAAGTTTTCACTGATTAATAGCAATTTATCAATTTGATTATTCCTATTCTCCTAATTATACACTTATAATTTATTTTAGTATTTCTGTTGGTTGTGTTTGCCTTTCATATTCATTAGCCATTGTATGTTTGTGTGTAGAGATTATGTCTAATGTCTGTTACCAGTATTAACCTCATCTCAGTGCTATACTGGTGGACAACCTTTGGAAACCCAAATTCTTATTGATTATTTAGTGAATCCTACTTTTAAGATGGTTACTATTCCTTTTATTCAGTGTGATTCAGATGTACAATGGCTATAACATACTTTGTATGGGTTATAAAATGTAACTTACGTGTTTTAGGAAAGAATGTGCATAAGTTATTCAAAGTCTTGCAAATATATACCTACATGTGGAGTTCATTGGTTTAAATATCATTAACAAAAAAACATATTTGTTGAGCATGTAATGTAAGTAACTGCTGAGCTCTAGTAAGATAAAGTGTAGCAAATATACCTGTTCTTAATAATCTTACACTCTAATTGGGAGAGTGAGTTCAAAGACAATTGTGTAAAGTTCAGGATTAGGCCTAGTAAGCACTAAAATGAATTCCGGGCTCTCTGGAAGGCTGGTATGGGCCAGAGTTGAGAAAATCTTTGTGGAGGAATGAGACTTTTCACATAGGCTTGTTAAAAAAACATTATTCTTGTTTTTTAGGTACAAAACTCAAAACATGAACAACGATATATATTACCAATGTTCAAAGCTGATTTGGTTAGAACTGGAATACAGTTGCCTACAACATATTCCAGAGGAATTAGAAAAGTCAAAGTAATGGATAACAGAAAAGATCCTCCATTCTTCAATGAAGATAACATGGGACCATTTTACTACAGACTTCCTTTCTATGATACCATGGAGCTCTTCATTGAAACACTGACTGGAACATGTTTTGAGCTGAGAGTTTCACGCTTTGAAGCTGTTATTTCTGTGAAAGCAAAAATTCGAAGATTGGAAGGTACTAGTCTTTCTTGTTTTGTAGGATATGAGGATTAAATTTGTTCTTCAAGAGTGTATAATAACTTTTTAGCTTTTGTTATGGAGAAATGTCAAACATACATGGAATTAGAAAGAAATGGAGAATGAATCCTTATATACGTCCTACTCAGCTTCAACGGTTATCAATTCATGAACTGTTTTTTCCATTCCTGCATTTCCCCCACTCTGTTCCCTTTCTACCAGATTCTTTTGAATCAAAGCAAATCCCTGGCATTATGTTAATGGTGTGAAATAATATTTTAAAATAGTTTTTCAACAGGTTATGATGATGTGAAGATTCTGCAATAACTACCTTACAGTGATAATTGAATTCCCTTTTATTGACCCTGTTTACTTTTTTAGAGTGCTTTGTGAATTCTTTTTTTTTTTTTTTTTTTGCGGTACACGGGCCTTTCACTGTTATGGCCTCTCCCGTTGCGGAGCACAGGCTCCGGACGCGCAGGCTCAGCGGCTACGACTCACGGGCCCAGCCGCTCCACGGCATGTGGGATCTTCCCGGACTGGGGCACGAACCCGCGTCCCCTGCAACGACAGGCGGACTCCCAACCACTGCGCCACCAGGGAAGCCCTACTTTTTCTTTTTTTAATGTGGAGATTTTCTGGGAAGAGTTTTTGGTTTACATTTACATAGATTTGAAGTTTCCTCAGTATAGCAGGGATACTGAATATTGTATAATGTCTCTTTTGTGGTTAGCGTATTTGTGAAAAGTGTTATAAATTACTTTGTGTTAAAATTAGTCTTTTTCTTTGTACTTGGCAGATTTCTGAAATAACTGGTATTTGCCATTTATAGTTGTTAAAATCCAGTAAAGACTAGAAAATTTTCCATATAACACTAAATGGATCTTTGCTTTTTGAGCCAGCTGGAACTTGCTTGTAATATAAAGGTAGAAACTAGCATGCCCTCCAGCTCAGTTTAAGTTCAGAATTATAGAAGGATGAGGAGGATTGGAATTTTTTATCTTTGTAAAGTCAGGGATCCTGGTATCTGAGTTTCTGAAATTTGGTATTCCTCTAGTAACTAAGTTCTATTGAAGTTAGTGACCAGCTGAGTCCAATGACCACATCAGTACACCCATTAATGGCACATGAAGCTTTTCTGTCCCCAAATGATTTGGTGAAATACAGAGTCAGAATAGTTTATTTTGACTTTTCCTGCTCTTTTATTTATATGATGGTGTAATGATATCTTTTTAGGAGCGGTAAGATTTAAAAAAAAACCCTCTTGTGTTCTAAGTAATCTCTGCATTTTTTCCTGCTTTCAGGCATTTTGAATAATCTCCATGCAGCAGAAGCACTCTAGAGGGCATCCTGTTTAGTTCTCTTAATGGCAGAAGAGTAGATTTGGGCTTAGGAAAGATTAGGGGCTCATCCCAGGGAAATATTTACTGACAGAGTTGGACCAGAGCCAAGATATAGGCTACTTGTCCCCTGTAGGAGGAGACATAGGGTAAGAGCAATGACTTTGTAGTTATTAGACAGTTGAAACCTAGTTTAGACATTTATAAAACGAATATACTTATTGGGAGATTAAATGAGGTAATATGTAAAATCTCTACAGTCTTTGTCTGCTTGGGCTGTCACAATAAAATAGCATAGACTGGGAGGCTTAAACAACAGAAATTTATTTTCTCACAGTTCCAGAGCCTGAAACTCTGAGATCAGGGTACCAGCATGATTAGATTCTGGTGAGGCTTTCTTCCTGACTTGTAGACAGGTTTGTTTTCACTGTGTCCTCACATGGGCATCTCTTCTTATAAGGGCTTGGATCCAACCATAAGGGCCTTACCCTCATGACCTCATCTAAACCTAATTATCTCCCAAAGGCCCCATCTCCGAATACCATCACTTTGAGGGTTAGGACTTCAAGATATAAATTTTGGGGGGATACAGTTCAGTCCATAGCACTTACCACTAGTGGCCAATAGATCTTAATTCCTGTTCCCATTCCCCATCCTTCTAGCCCTCACCCCTTCTTTCCCTCCTATTCTCTAAACTTTTGTAACTTCTTGCAGCCCGTGGGCAGGGATAGTCACTCTGCTCTTCAGGAGGCTTTAAGAGGGCATCCTTCATGTAAAATTAATTTTAATCCTTTTCTAGGTGATATTTCTATTTCTACCCAGGATGACATTTGAGGATAACATGGTGGGTAAGACTCTCCAAGATAAAAGGATATGGAGTAGGTAGGATAGGAAGGCAGAGGTGACACTGTTCAGTTTAATCCTTCAGGGAAATGGTTGCCCTGCCAGACTGCTTTTCCTTTTGGGCAACTTTTGGGAATCTGGGAACTAGAGCATAGTGGGAGATAGGAGGGTAGATGGAGGGGACTGCAGAGAAAGGGTTGAAGGAGTGTGCTGGATTAGGAATGATGAGGCTGTAGTACCTACAAGGGGACTTTAAATGGGTCTTGAAGGGACAGGAGCAACTGAAGCCAGACTGCCTGATTTCAGATTACCAACTGAGTAAATTACTTAACCTCTCTTTACCTCAGTTGTGCTAATTTAAAATGGGACTAATAATAGTACCTAGTTCAGAGTTGTCCTCAGGATTAAATGAATTCGATGAAAAGCATTTAGCAGAGCATCTGTGCTCTTTATGAGGGGAAAATGGTTAGTCTGTGGAGATAGTGCAATATGTACCAAAGGATATAAGAGCCATGCCCTTGGGAGGAGATGTAATTTAGTTCTCTTGAGTTTCCAGAGAAGGAAAATTCTTTGGAGCTTATCATTACCTAAAGTAGTGTTCTGCAAAGAAGAGTACATGGTACTCAGAGGATAGGAATTTGGAAAGAAAAAAATGTTCCAAGAAATGTAAGGGATTATTGTCAGCTGGTTTTTTATTGCTGTGGGCAGTGGATTCCCTGTACTTGCCATCAAATCATTGGCATTACCGCTCCCTAATAAAGATTTCTCTTCCGTACATGGGATAGGATTGTTTCCCTGGCCAACTTTATGAGTTGGTGGGACCATGTTAATAGTTCTGGCAGTGAGCTATGAATGGAAGTCTCCATCAGCCTGGGTCCCTGAGTGACTATAGTGAGCAGAGCCCTCCTGACATGCATTAGACATGTAACTTGAGCAAAAAATAAATCTTTGTCTTAAGCCATTGACGTTTTGGGGATGGTTTGGGGTAAGTTCAATATAACCTACTTTATTTTGCCTGATACAGTATCAACTAGGGATCCATTTTTTTCACTTTATAAATAATTGGCTATATAAATACCACTTATTGAATTAGTCTAGTCTTTTCTCACTAAAGTAATTTCATACCTGTCATGTTTTACATTTTTATATGCACACAACTCTTAATCACCTGATGTGTCCCCCCGTGCCAAAATTATACTGTCTTACTTATTGTAATACAATTTATAAGTTTTGATAGCTGATTGTATCCATACATATTAAGGATTATGTCGTCTCGGAGAACTGACCCCTTTATCACTAGGTAATGCCCCTCTTTATCTCGGATATTTTTCCTTGCTCTGTAGCCTGTTCTGTCTGCAATTAATATAGCTACTCTAGCTTTTTTTTTGATTAGCATTAGCATAATATATCGTTTTCCATCCCTTTACTTCTTTTTCCCTCAGTTTTATTGAGGTATAATTGACAAATAAAATTGTATCCGTCCCTGTACTTTTTTTATATCCAGCTATATTACTATTTATTTTATTTTATTTTATTTTTTTAACATCTTTATTGCAGTATAATTGCTTTACAATGGTGTGTTAGTTTCTGCTTTATAACAAAGTGAATCAGCTATACATATACATATATCCCCATATCTCGTCCCTCTTGCATCTCCCTCCCTCCCACCCTCCCTATCCCACCCCTCTAGGTGGTCACAAAGCACCGAGCTGATCTCCCTGTGCTATGCGGCTGCTTCCCACTAGCTATTGGTTTTACATTTGGTATTATATATATATCCGATGTGGCACATACATACAATGGAATATTACTCAGCCATAAAAAGAAACGAAATTGAGTTATTTGTAGTGAGGTGGATGGACCTAGAGTCTGTCATACAGAGTGAAGTAAGTCAGAAAGAGAAAAGCAAATACCGTATGCTAACACATATATATGGAATCCAAAAAAAAAAAATGGTCATGAAGAACGTAGCGACAGGATGGGAATAAAGACAGGACGGGAATAAAGACGCAGACCTACTAGAGAATAGACTTGAGGACATGGGGAGGGGGAAGGGTAAGCTGGGACAAAGTGAGAGAGTGGCATGGACATATATACATCCCTCTACTTTTAATCTATATATATCTTTATATTTAAAGTGGATTTCTTATAGACAACATGTAGTTGGGTCTTGTTTTTTGATCCACTCTGACAATCTCTGTCTTTTAATTGGTTTATTGAGGCAATTGATGTTTAAAATGATTACTGATATAGTTGAATTAATAACTACAATATCTGTTTCTATTTTCTACTCATTGCCCTTATTCTTTGTTCCTTCTTTAATGCTCTTTCTTTCTTTATGTAGATCTATATCATTTTCCTTTTCTCTGAAGAACTTCATTTCCTGCAAGGCAGTTGTACTAGCAACAAATTATCTCAAATTTTTTTTATCTGAGAAACTCTATTTCTCCTTCACTTTTGAAGGATAATTTCATAGGGTACAGAATTCTAGGTTGGTGGTCTTTTTCTTTCAACATTTTAAATATTTTACTCCACTCTCTTCTTGATTATAGGATTTTGGATAAGAAGGTTCCTGTAATTATTATCCATATGGTTTTTCCTCTGTCTTCTTTGAAGACTTTCTCTTTGTCTTTGCTTTTCTGCAGTTTGATATAACATGCCTAGGTGTAGATTTTAAAATTTTTATCCTATTTATCCTATTTATCCATCACAATCCTTCTGATGTGCAGCTATCCTATATGGTGTTCTCTGAGCTTCCTAATCTGTGCTTTGGTGTATCTCATTAATTTTGGAAAATTCTGGGTCATTATTACTTAAACTATTTCTTCTGTTCCAATTTTCTCTTTCTTCTAGTATTCCAGTTACACGTTTTGAAAAATTTCAATAGTTCTTTGATGTTCTTTTTTTAAAAATTCTTTTTTCTCTTTACATTTTGATTTGAGAAGTTCCTGTTGACATTTCTTTCAGTTCACTGATTCTTTCCTTGCCTTACCCAGTCTGCTGATGAGTGAGCCTGTCAAAGGCATATCTTTTTCCATCCCTTTACTTCTTTTTTCCCCAGCTTTATTGAGCTTCCTTTTGCTTATATGTAATACACATGCATTTGAGATTTATTCATATTGTTCCATATATCAATAGTTCATTCTGTTTATGGTTGAGTAGTTTTCCATTGTATGGATATACTACACTTACTCATTCCCAAGTTGAGGACACTTCAGTTTTTGGTGATTTTGAATAAGGCCATTTTAACTTTCATGTACAGTTTTGGTTGGTTTTTTTTTGCGGTACGCGGGCCTCTCACTGTTGTGGCCTCTCCCGTTGCGGAGCACAGGCTCCGGACGCGCAGGCTCAGCGGCCATGGCTCACAGGCCCAGCCGCTCTGCGGCATGTGGGATCTTCCCGGACCGGGGAACGAACCCGTGTCCCCTGCATCGGCAGGCAGACTCTCAACCACTGCGCCACCAGGGAAGCCCTGAGATTGGGTTTTTTTGGTGGATTCTATAGGGTTTTCCATGTTCTTAGATCATGTCATCAGTGAATATAGTTTTACTTCTTCCTTTCCAATCTCAATACTTTTTATTTTTGTTTCTTGCCTAATTGTCCTGACTAGAACCGTCAGTAAAATGTTAAATAGAAATGGTGAAAGTGAACATCCGTGTCTTATTTCTTATCTTAGGGGGACAGCTTTCATCCTTTTACGGTTAGATATGGTGGTTACTGATTGTTGTTTTATAGAGACTGTATACCAGCTTGAGGAAATTTCCTTCAATTCCTATTGGTTCAATGTTTTCTCATGAAATAATTGGATTTTGTCACATGCACTTTCTGTATCTATTGAGATGATCATGTGGTTTGTGTGCACTCCTGGGATGAATCCCACTTGGTCGTGGTAGATAATCCTTCTGATGTGCAGCTAGATTCTGTTTGCTAGTATTTTGTTGAGGATATTTGCAACTATATTCACAAGGGATATTAGTCTGTTGTTTTATTTTCCTGTAATATCTTTGGTGTTTACTAGTAACCCAGTAATACTGCCCTGACAGAAGGAGTTGGTAAGTTTTCTGTCCTCTTTTACTTTTTGTGAGAGTTTGTGAAAGATTATGTTAATCCTTTAAATCAGGGGTCCCCATCCCACGGGCTGCAGACTGATACCAGTCCACAGCCTGTTAGGAACCAGGCCGCACAGCAAGAGGTGAGCAGCAGGTGAGTGAGCGAACAAAGCTTCATCTTTGTGGACCACCTGGAGGGGTGGGATAGGGAGGGTGGGAGGGAGGGAGACGCAAGAGGGAAGAGATATGGGAACATATGTATATGTATAACTGATTCACTTTGATATAAAGCAGAAACTAACACACCATTGTAAAGCAATTATACCCCAATAAAGATGTAAAAAAAAAAAAAAAAGCTTCATCTGCTGCTTCCGATAGCTCGCATTACCACCTGAACCATCTCCCCGCCCACCGCCCCCCATCCGTGGAAGAATTGTCTTCCATGAAACCCATCCCTGGTGCCAAAAAGGTTGGGGACCAATGCTTTAAATTAAATGTTTGGCAGAATTTAGCATTAATGTCTGGTCCTGAGCTCTTTTTGTTGGATGTTCTTTGATTACTGACTCAATCTCTACTTTTTAGGTTTATTCAGATATTCTGTTTCTTCTTGATTCAGTTTTCATAGTTTGTGAGTTTCTAGGAATTATTCCATTTCATGCAGCTTGTTTAATTTTTGTAAGGTCAGTAGCAATGTGTCCACTTTCATTCCTGATTTTTGTGATTTGAGTCTCCCTTTTCTTAGTCTAGCTAAAGTTTTGTCAATTTTGTTACTTTTTTGAAATTACTGATTTCCTTAGTTTTCTCTATTGTTTATTTTGTTTACTCTACTTTATTATTTCTTTCTCCTCCTTGCTTTGAGTTTAGTTTGGTGTTCTGTTTTAGTTTCTTAAGGTGGAAGTTTAAATTATTGATTTGAGATCTTTTCTTCTTTAATGTAGGTGTTTATAGCTATAAATTATAAATATATTAATATTGTCTTTTGTATTTACCTATGTATTTTTTTTTTACCAATGTTCTTTATTTCTTTGTGTGGATTCAAGGTAGCCTCTAGTGTTCCTTCATTGTAGCCTGAAGGACTCCTTTTAACATTTTTTGTATGACAGGCTGCTAGTGACAAACTCTTTCAATTTTTGTTTGTCTGAATTGTCTTAATTCTTGTCCATTTTTGAAGGTTAATTTCATTATATATAGAATTATTGGTTGACAGGTTTTTTTTTCTTTTGGCACTTTGAATATGTCATCTTTTTGCCTTCTGTCTTCCATGGTTTCCGATTAGGAATCAGCTGTCAATCTTATTGACCATGCCTTTGTTTGAAAAGTAACTCTTCTCTTGCTGCTTTCAAGATTCTCTCTTTGTCTCTGTCAGTCCCCTGTTCAAAACCTTCCAGTGGCTTCCCATCACAATCAAAGTAAAATCCAAATGCACTACTGTTGCATTTAAAGTTTTTCTTACATGTATCTTTTTTTTTTTTTTTGCGGTACGCAGGCCTCTCACTGTTGTGGCCTCTCCCGTTGCGGAGCACAGGCTCCGGACGCGCAGGCTCAGTGGCCATGGCTCACGGGCCCAGCCGCTCCACGTCATGTGGGATACTCCCGTACCGGGGCACGAACCCGCGTCCCCTGCATCGACAGGCGGACTCTCAACAACTGCGCCATCAGGGAAGCCCCCTACATGTATCTTTAACCCTGTTTTATTACTTTCCATTTTAGTAATTCTACTTGAGGCACACCACCTTTTTACTCTTTCTTCAATAAGACCAGCATCTTCCTGCTTGAAGGTATCTCCTCCTCCAGATACAGTTATTGTTCATTCTCTCACTTTATTAAAATTCTCAAAGGGAATTCCCTGGTGTTCTGGTGGTTAGGACTGTGTACTGTTACTGCAGAGGGCCTGGGTTCAATCCCTGGTCAGGGAACTAAAGATCCCACAAGCTGTGTGGCATGGCCAAAAAAAATTCTCACGTGTCATTTCCTCATGCCTTTCTTAACCACTCTTATTAAAAATATACTTCCCACTCCTACATGTGCCAGTCGCTCTTTATCTTTACCCTGCTGTACTGGTTTTCATTACATTGAATAACCTGGCATTATATTATAGGTGAATGTATGGATGAATGGTTGGATTTATTAGTAGTATTATTTTTAAGTAAAATCTAAGCATCATGAGGTCGTGGTCTTTTTCTTATTCACCAGTGTATTTTTAACCCAGAGACTAATGTCTGACATAGAATAAGCATTCAAATATTTGAGTGAAGGAAATCCAGAGTGATGTTTAATAGTTCTTAACTGTATCTAACTGAAATATGGTCATCTAGTATAGATTATTTTTCCATTTGAGACATTAAAATATGTAGTCTCTTTGTATATGCCATTCCTTCTCTAGTTTATTCTCATAAAGCTCTTTCTACCATTACTTTTTGCATTTTCTGAAGTGACTACAACCCTACAATGTTTTCAAAAGTACTTTAACGTCTTTGTTTTGACAGTATGTATGTACTACATGTACTTACCACATAATGTTAATCTTAAGAATTAAAGTGGAAATTGGCAATGTTGAGTAGAAATATATGTATTCAGTTTAATAAGAAACCAGGAATGGAAATAATTTTCAGTTTATTGGTTTTCTCAATTTCTTTCTTTTAGATAAGCATTTTAAAAATTAATGAATTTTGTTAGAGCAATTTTCAGATCACAATAAAACTGAACAAAAACTAGAGATTTCCTGTAGACTGCATGCCCTCCACCCTCCCTTGTACAACCTCTCCCACTATCAACATCTCACACTAGAGTGAGGCATTTGTTATAGTTGATGAACCTACATTGGCATACCATTTTCACCTAAAGTCCATAGTTTACATTACATAGTTTACATAATGATATATTTACCATTATAGTACTATAGAAGATAATTTCATTGCCCTAAAAGTTCTCTGTGCTGTCCCTATTCATTCCTCCCTCTTCTCAACCCCTGGAAGCCATATTCTTTTTACTGTCTATTCCATAGTTTTGTATTTTCCAGAATGTCATATAGTTGAAATCATAGAGTATGTAGCCTTTTCAGATTGGCTTCTTCCCATTAGCAATATGCATTTATGTTTCCTCCATGCCTTCTAATGGCTTGATAGTTTATTTCTTTATAACACTGAACACTGCTTAGATCTTTATAATACTCCCATTGTCTTCATGTACCCCAGTTTAATTACCCATTCATCTACTGAAGGACATCTTGGTTGCTTCAAGTTTTGGCGATTATGAATAAAGATGCTATAAACATCCATGTGCAGGTTTTTGTGTGGGCATAAGTTTTCAGCTCTTTTAGGAAAATACCAAGGAGTGTGATTGCTGGATTGTATGGTAAGAGTATGTTTAGTTTTGTACAAAACTGCCAAGGTGACTGTACCATTTTGCATTCCCACCAGCGTTGAATGAGGGTTCCTATTGCTGTACATCCTTGCCAGCATTTGATGATGTCAGTGTTCTGGATTTTGGCCATTCTAATAGGTGTGTAGTGGTATTTCATTGTCATTTTAATTTGCATTTCACTAATGACATATGATGTTGAACATCTTTTCAAATGCTTGCTTGTTATCTGTATATCTTCTTGGGTAAAGTGTCTGTTCAGGTCTTTAACCCATTTTTAAATTTTAAGTTGTTTCTTTTCTTATTGTTGTTTGTTTTCTCCCAGTCTGTGGCATGTCTTCTCATTCTCTTGACATTGTCTTTTGCAGAGCAGTAGTGTATAATTTTAATGAAGTCTAGCTTATCGATTATTTCTTTCATGTATCATGCTTTTGGTGTTGTATCTAAAAAGTCATCACCATACCCAAGGTCATCTAGGTTTTTCTGCTTGTTATCATCTAGGAGTTTTATAGTTTTGCATTTTACATTTAGGACTCTGATCCATTTTGAGTTTATTTCTGTGAAGCATATAAGGTCTGAGACCAGATTATTTTTAATTTTTTTTGCATGTGGATGTCCAGTTGTTCCAGCACTATTTGTGGAAAAGACTATCTTTGCTCCATTATATTACCTTCACTCTCTTGTCAAAGATCACTTGACTATATTTTTGTGGGTGTATTTCTGTGCTCTCTATTCTATTGATTATATTTGTTTATTCTTTCATCATTACCACGCTGTCTTGATTGCTGTAACTTTATAGTAAGTCTTGAAGTTGCATAGTGTCAGTCTTCAAACTCTGTTCTTCAGTATTGGAATCACTATTCTGGGTCTTTTGCCTTTCCATATAAACTTTACAATAAGTTTATTGATAGCCACAAAACATGCTAAGATCTTGATGGGATTGTGTTGTATCTACAGATCAAGATGGGAAGAACTGACATCTTGACAATATTGAGTCTTCCAGTCCATGAATGTGGAATCTCTCTCTAGTTATTTGGTTATTATTTGATATCTTTCATTACTATTTTATAGTTTTCCTCATATAGCTCTCATACATATTTATTAGATTCATACCTAAGTTTTAAAATTATATTTGGTGCTAACATAAATGATAATGTATTTTCAATTTCAAATTCCACTTGACCATTGCTGGTATATAAAAAAGTGATAGACTTTAGTATATTAATGTGGTATCCTGCGACCTTGCTATAATCTAATTGCTTATCAGTTCCAGGAGTTTTTTTGTTGACTCTTTTTGGATTTTTCTACATGGACAATCATGTCATGTGCAAACAAAGACAGTTTTGTAACTTCTTCCCAATCTGTATACTTTTCATTTCCTTTTCTTGTTTTATTGCATTAGCTAGGACTTCCAGTACAATATTCAAAAGCAGTAGTGAGGGGAGACATCCTTGCCTTGTTACTGATCTTAGCAGGAAATCTTTGAATTTCGAACAATTAAGTAGGTAGGGTTTTTGTTTTTGTTTTGGTTTTTTTTTGGTCAAATTGAGGAAGTTCCCCTCTATTCCTAATTTGCTGGGAACTTTTATGAAGAATGAATGTTAGATTTCATCAAATACTTTTTTTGCATCTATTGATGTGATCATGTGATTTTTCTTTTTTAACCTGATGACGTGACGGACTACATTGCCTTGCATACTTGGGATAAATCTAACTTGGTCATGGTGTATAATTCTTTTTATTCATGTTGTTGGATTTTATTTGCTAATATTTTATTGAGAATTTTTTCATCTGTGTTCATGAGACATATTGGTCTGTAGTTTTCTTGTAGTGTCTTTGTCTGGTTTTGGTATTAGGGTAATGTTGGCCTCACAGAATGAGTTAGGAAGTATTCCTCTGCTTTTGTCTTCAGGAATCAATTATAGAAAACTGGTGTAATTTCTTTCTTAAATATTTGGTAGAATTCCCCAGTGAAACAATTTGGCCACAGTGCTTTTTGTTTTGGAAGGTTATAAATTATTGATTCAATTTCTTTAATAGATAAAACCCTATTCAGATTGTCTGTTTCTTGTGTGAGTTGTGGCAGCTTGTGTCTTTAAGGAATTGGTTCATTTCATCTAGATTATCAAATTTGTGGGCATAGGATTGTTCATAGTATTCCTTTATTATACTCAAGCTCAGAGATTCTTCTCTTAGCTGTGTTCAGCCTACTAATGAGCCCACTAAAGGCATTCTTCCTTTCTGTTACAGTATTATTAATCTTTCTAGCATTTCCTTTTACTTCTTTCTTAGAATTCCATCTCTCTGCTTACATTGCCCATCTGTTCTTGCATGCTGTCTCCTTTATCCATTAGAGCCCTTAGCATATTAATCGACTAATCATAGATTTGTTGTTTTACATTCCTGGTCTGGTAATTCCAACTTTGCTGCCCTATATGAGTCTGGTTCTGATGCTTGCTGTGTCTCTTCAAACTGTTTTTTGCCTCGTAGTATGCCTTGTTATTCTTTCTTGATAGACAGACATGATGTACTTGGTAAAAGGAACTGCTGTTACTAGGCCTTTAGTAATGTGGTGGTGAGGTGTAGAGTAAGGTGGAGGATGGGGAAGCTTTCTACAGCCTGAAAATTAGGTGAGGTCTCAGTCTTCTATTGAGCCTGTGTCCCTGGTCTGAGAACTTCATCAGTGCTTCTCATCCTTTCCCTCCCCTTTCCTTACTCTTAGGTAGCACAGGATGGCTGGAGAGAGCTGAAGTTAAGTATTGCATATTACCTTTTCTCCATATGGAATGCTAGAATTAGCGGGAGTTGAGTATTTCCCTTCCCTCATGGGGCTAGAGTGGATTGGACTTAGATATTTCCTTTCCCTCAGGTGAGCTAGGCTCTGATAAAACCCCAGCAGACTAGGTGCTGGTAAAATAGTTTCTCTTGAGGGCAGGCCTTGTTAAGAACAGAATGCTCTAGTATATTTCAAACTCATTACTTCCCCCCCTCCCTCTGCTGGAAACACTAGGGGGTTTTTCTCTGATATTCACTGTGAGAACGTGGGCAAACTCCTGGAGGTAAAATTCACAAAGTGTGTGTGTGGGGCCGAATGAGTAGGTTCCCTGGAATTTTTAGCTCTCAGATTTGTCCATACTGAGACTCCTGTAGTTCATCAATTATAGGTTAGGTTTTCCTACCCACTGGTTCCAGGTAGAGGTTTCTGCTCTGGTTTGTTGTGATTTTCTATATTCACTTGTCTGTCTCTCCAATATTGGGGGTAGTGATTGGCCCTGTGACCTCATTTCTTTGATGGATTCAAGAAGAGTTGTTGACTTTTTAGTTTGTTCAGGTTTCACTTGTTAGGATTCAGTGGTGACTTCCAAGCTCCTTACATGCTTACCTGGAGATCAGCAGTTTTGACTATATTTTAAGAGGGTCATTCTTGCTGGTGTGCTGAGGATAGTCAGAGAAAGGGGAAGCAGAGGTAGAGGCTGTTACACAAACACAGGTGAGAAATGTGCTGTGTTGGACTATAGAATTGTAGTGGGAAAGATAAATATTTCTATTTGGATGTTTGGGTATCTTAGAGCCAGCAAGACTTGCTGACAGATTGAATGGTGGGGTGTGAGAGAAAGAGAGGTGTTGGGGGTAACTCCTTGGTATTTGACCTGAGCAACTTGGATGAATGGAGTTGCTGTTAATTGTGATGGCTACTTCTGGAGCAGAACCAGGTTTGGAGAGAAGAGATCCAAGGGTGCTCCAAAATTAAGAGGCCAGGAAGTTGAGACCGACCAGCCAAGGAGGTTTAGGGGGAGTGGCCAAAGAGGTAATAACAAAACCAAGAGAATGTGTTAGTCATCTTGTGAATAAAATGTATTCCAGGAGGAGGAAGTGATCAGATGCTGGGTAGGCTGCGTAGGAAAAGAATTGAGAATTGGCCATTGGATTTAGCAAATGGAATTAATTGGTGACTTTGACTGCATGACTAAGTTGGTATCAGCCAGATTTCTACACTGTAAAGTTACTATTTTTATCTTTGTAATTAATATCTTGTGATGTGAGGAGCTACCTTGACACTATGCAAACATCCTATTTTTTCTTATCATTTTGGTCAGTAATTTTAGCACCCGTTGATAGGCTTGTCAGTAACAGTTGTTACCATAGTATTTGACCAATGATGATTTTTCTGCTTCTTTTATATTCTGTCTGCATTTATTGGCACTTTACTATAAGGAAGTACTGTCATTTATTTCTCATTATTCCTTTTCCTAATTATTTATATCAGAATGGACTCATGAATATTTATTCTATGGGTTATAATCTATTACTATTGTATTGTATTGCTGAGATTGTCCCAAATTTGACTATCAGGAGTACCTTCAAATTGGTTCATATTTCCTTTTGAAATGCCACCATCATTTTTTAGGCATATTTTTGCCTTCCCTGGCACCACAAGATATTCCAGGTTCATCTTGTACTTTCCCTGCCACAGTGTTCACATCAGCTGTTTCTCTAAGGTTACTTTTATTGCCGTGGTATTTAGAAACCAAGATCCAGGTGCTAAGTGTACTCCTTGCTTTTGGGGTGTCATTGCTTCTAGGCTTCATAATGGGCAGAGATAGGGAATATGTGTATTTACACTCATATACCCACACTTCTGTATCTATCTAAATTGATATATGTTAAAAAGCATGAATTCAAACAGATATCTCCAATTCCAATTTATCATTACAGTGCTCATTTTAGCCTTTTCCTTTCCCTATTTTCCCATTTTCTCGCACAGTGAGAAACTTAGTTCACATTATCCATAGCATATCTACTTATTTGCTCAAACTTATACATATACATAAACTATATACATAAATTAATTTAGAATCACTAACCCATGGATCTCTAAGAAACAAATGTACTAACTAGAGTATAATATTTGTGTGCATTTCTTTTTGTTCTTTGCTATCGTATAGGCAAAATACTGTTTTCTAAAGTTACCTAGTTTTTTCTTCCCCACACCTTCATTTGTAATATAATTATATTTATGTGTTAGTCTTTATATTCTATTTTGAAGTTTCCCCACATCCTGAATGATTTGTTCATTTGGTGGTAGGGGACGTGAGTTGATGTGAAACATCAACGTGATTCCCAATGTCAGAGCTATATAAACATTTTAGAAGTTGCTACCCTTCATTCCTACTACTTGTTCCCTTTCCCACATTCTTTCTACACCATCCAACCCATCCCCTGTTGGGTAACCAATCTCATTAGTTAATTTTTTTAAATTTATTTATTATTTATTTATTTTTGGCTGCATTGGGTCTTCGTTGCTGCGTGTGGGCTTTCTCTAGTTGCGGCGAATGGGGACTACTCTTTGTTGCGGTGCTCAGGCTTCTCATTGTGGTGGCTTCTCTTTGTTGTGGAGCATGGGCTCTAGGCACACGGGCTTCAGTGGTTTTGGCACGTGGGCTCAGTAGTTGTGGCTTGCTGGCTCTAAAGCTCAGGCTCAGTAATTGTGGCCCACAGGTTTATTTGCTCCACAGCATGTGGGATCTTCCCAGACCAGGACTCGAACCCGTGTCCCCTGCATTGGCAGGTGGATTCTTAACCACTGCGCCACCAGGGAAACCCTCATTAGTTTCTGATTTATCCTCCCTGTTTTTATTTTGCCCAAATGGGCAGATACATGTATATTTTCATATATCCTCTTGTTTCTAATATGAATAGTAGCATACTATATAGTCTTTTGTATTGTGCTTTTTATACTTAATAATATATCCTGGATGTCACTCTAAATCAGTTCATAGAGAACTTTCTCATGCAGTTTTCATATTTTTTTCTTTTCATTTTTATAGTATTCCATTGTGTGAAAAAAATATATCAGTTTACTCAACCACTTTTTTGTATATGGCACTTAGGTTGTTTCCAGTATTTTGCATATTTACATGGTGCAACAGTGGATAACCTTGTGCATATATATTTTTGTATGTTGTAGACATATCTTCAAGGTGGAGTACTAAAATTGTGATTGCTGGTCCAAAAGGTTTAAGTGCATATGTAGTTTTGTTAGGTACCATCAAATTTCACTTCAGATGGTTGAACTAGTTCGTATTCCCACTGCAACATACGTACACCCATGACCTCCCAACAAAAGTGTTGTAATACTTTAAAATTTTTGCCAATATAATATGGTTTTTTTAATGTATTTATTTATTTGGGTGCATTGGGTCTTCGTTGCTGTGCACGGGCTTTCTCTAGCTGCAGCGAGCAGGGGCTACTCTTCCATGTGGTGCGAGGGCTTCTCATTGCAGTGGCTTCTCTTGTTGTGGAGCACAGGCTGTAGGCGTGAGGACTTCAGTAGTTGTGGCACGTGGCTCAGTAGTTGTGGCTTGCAGGCTCTGGAGCACAGGCTCAGTAGTTGTGGTGCACGGGCTTAGTTGCTCTGCAGCATGTGGGATCGTCCCGGACCAGGGATTGAACCCGTGTCCCCTGCATTGGCAGGTGGATTCTTAACCACTGTGCCACCAGGGAAGTCCTAATGTGTTGTTTTAATTTGCTATTTTATTACGAGTGAATTGGAACATTTTATTCATTTGTTTAAGGGCTATTTTTCCATCTTTCTTTTGGAATGCTTGTTCCTGTCTTTTGCTTATTTTTCTATTGGGTTTTTGGTCTTTGTCTCAATTTTTAATAGGTCATTATACGTTAGGGACATTAGTCTTTTGTCTCTGGTATATGTTACATGTATTTTCTCCTGGTTGTCTTTTGACTTTGTCCATAGTGGTTTCTTTCTTATGCAATTAAAATTTTTTTCTCATGTAAAAAAGTTTTTTTTAAAGAAATTTATCAATTTTACTGTCTCTGCATTTTGAGTCATAGTTAGAATAAGCCATTTTTTGCACCAGAGTTAAAGATGAACTCATCCATGTTTTCTTTTAGTACTTAGCTTCATTTTTTCACATTTAGATCTTTAATCCATTTGGAGTTTATTCTTATGTATGGCACTAGGTATGAATCTAATTTTATCTTTTCCCAAGTGACTACCCATTTATTCCTGCACTGTTTATTTTTAAAGTCAATTTTTGGCTCAGTAGTTTGAGATCCCACCTTTATCATCTGTCTATTTCTGGACTTTTTATATGTCAGTATCACACTTTTAATTATAGAGGCTTTAATAGTATGTTTTTCATGTCTGGTAGGGCTAGTACTCATCAATTCTCTTTTTTGGTGTTTTTCTAGCTATTTTTGCACATTTGATTTAACTTTATTGCCTTGTCTCACTCTTTTAAAAAGATTAGTATTTTTAGAGTGATTGCATTGAATTTATAAATTAACATAAGTAGAACAAACATCTTATAAGGTTGAATCATTCTATCCAAAAACAGAGTTGTTTTTTGGTTTTGTTTATCCACTTTTACAGCTTTTAGGAGTGTTTTAAAATTTTCTTTGTAGAGGTTTGCACCTTCCTTGTTAAGTATATTTCTAAGTACAGTAGTTAATAATATTTAAATATTTATTGTTATTATAAAAGACGTTTTCTCTACTGGTATATCCTATAATGGTTTATTGCTTGCTTATTTGAAGGCTATGGGTATTTGTATGTTAATTTTATATACTGCTAATTTACTCCATTGTCTTTCTTTTGGTCTTCTCATAAATTCTCCAGGGTTTTTCAGGTATATTTGTCATATCATCTGCAACAGAGATAGTTTCACTACTTCTTTAACCATTCTTTGGCCTTTAATTGATTTCTCTTGTCTAATTAAATTGACTAATACCTCTCTTACTATGTCAAATAGTGGCAGAGTTGGTGGACATCTTGCCTTGTTCCTGATCTTACTGGATAATGTTTCTAGTATTTCCTCATTAAATAAGATAGTGTCTTTAAGACTAGTAGTATTTTAACATATTAAGAGAATATCTCTCAATTCCTATTTTCTTGAGACTTTTAAAATATCATGAATAGATGTTGAATTTTGTCAAAGACTTTCTTAGCACCTATGGAGATTTTTTTTTCCTTAGAGCTGTTAATGTGTTGGATAATAATACTACTAAATACTACTAATAATAGATTTCTTAGTATTGAACCAATCTACAATCCTGGAATACATTCCTCTTGGTTACAGCAAATTCTGTTCTTGGTGTACTAGAGGATTCTGTTTGCCTGTATTTAGATTTTTATATCAGTTTGAGTGAATGATATTGGTCTGTAGTTTTCGTTTTTTGTAATGTCTTTATTAGGTTTAGGAGTTGATGCTATCCTTACTTCTTTTTAAAAAAAATTTATTTACTTATTTTTGGCTGCATTGGGTGTTCGTTGCTGTGTGCAGGATTTCTCTAGTTGCGGTGCGTGGGCTTCTCATTGCGGTGGCTTCTCTTGTTGCGGAGCACGGGCTGTAGGTGTGTGGGCTTCAGTAGTTGTGGCACGTGGGCTCTAGGTTGCAGGCTCAGTAGTTGTGGTGCACGGGCTTAGTTGCTCTGTGGCATGTGGGCTCTACCCGGACCAGGGCTCAAACCCGTGTCCCCTGTGTTGGCAGGCAGATTCTTAACCACTGCGCCACCAGGGAAGTCCTATCCTTACTTCTTAAAAGAAATTAGCATATTTTCATTTATTTTAAGAAATTAGGATGTTTTTATTCCTTTCAGTGCTCTGGAAAAATATGTAGATCATAGGGTTTATTTTGCCTTTAAAGGTTTCATAAATTCCTGTAAATCCATTTGGCTTGGTGCTTTTTATTGTGTGTGTGTGTGGTAGGGGATTCCTGAACAGCATTCTCTAGTTCTTCTACGGAAATTGATCTGTTCAAGCTTTCTAACTTTCATGGCATCAATTTTGTTAATCTGTTGTTCCTTAGGAAGTTATCCCCTTGCTATTTCTTATTTTTGTATATTTGTGATTCCCTTCCCTTTTTTTCCTTTTAATACGTTTAGCTTGTAGTTTGTCTACTTTGTCAACATTTTTTAAAAACTAGGATTTTGATTTATTAATTGCCTTTATGGGTTTTTTTGATTTTTTAGTAGTCTTTAGTTTTATTGCATTGCAAAGAGTGGTGTTTGTAATATTTCCATTTTATGGAAAGCATTGTTTTCTTTTTGACCTAATATATGATCAGTTTTTGTGTATGTGCCGTGGACCCTTGAGTATGTGTATTATTATCATCTAGGAACAATAAACATGTCTCACTGATTATTTTGTTCAGTTGGCTTATCTTTATGTGTTTTTTCATGCTTGATCTGTCTTGTACTAAAAGGTATATTAACGTCTCTTATTATTGTGTTTTTCTTTATGTCCCTCTGCATCTTCTATAGTTTTTGTTTTATAAAGGTGGTTACTTGTGTTATTTGATACATAAGAATATCCATAACTGTTACATCTTCATTATGAACTTTAACATTAAAAAATATCCCTCATTGTCACATTTGATGCTTTGGGTTGTGAATTCTCCTTTGGTAATCAGGATCGCCACACTCCCTCCTTTTCTGGTTTATTTCACTTAGCATAGTGTCTTCAAGGTTCATTCATGTTGTAGCATGTGGCAGGATTTCCTTCTTTTTTAAGGTTGAATAATACTCCATTATATGTTTATGACACATTTTCTTTATCCATTCATCTGTCAATAAATATTTTAGGTTACTTCAATTTCTTGGCTATTATGAATAAAGCTGTAATGAACATGAACATGCAGATATCTCTTCCAGATCCTGATTTCTTTTGAATAAACACCCAGAAGTAGAATTACTGGATCATATGGTAATTCTATTTTTAATGTTTTGAGGAGACTTCATGCTGTTTTCCATTTTGGCTGCACAGTTTTATATTCCCACCAATAGGGCACAGTGTTCCAGTTGCTCTACATCCTCACCAACACTTGTTATTTTCTGAGTTTGATAGTGGACAACCTCTTGGGTGTGGTATCTTATGGTGGTTTTGATTTGTATTTCCCTGATGATTAGTGATGTTGACCATCTTTTCATATTCTTATTGGTCATCTGTATGTCTTCGTTGGAGAAATGTCTATTCAAAAGACATTTAAAAATCAGATTATTTGTTTTCTTTTTGTTGAGTCTGGTCTAATTATTTTGCCTTATAAGTTATTTGATTTTTTTTTTCAGGTAACTGTTGGGGATTTTATCTTTGTCATTGAAATAAAATAGTTTTATTACTCAGATATGTCTTGGGCACAATAGTTCTGGGTTAATTTTCCCAGGTACCTAGCGGGTCCTTTCAATGTATAGATTCAGGTCTTCGATTTCTGGAAGTTTTCCAGGATTATATTTCTAAGTATTAGTTCTGTTCCACTATTTTATTTTTTAGGGGCTTTGATAATATGAATATTATTCTTGGCCTGTCTTCCATTTCCGCTACTTTCACTCTAACCCTTCTTACTTCTTTCTTTATGTCATTTTCATACTCTTGCTTGTTTTCCTGGCTTGTCCTTTACTGAGTATGTGGTTGAGTATATTATCTCTTGGTATCTTGCAGTTTATTCTTTATTTTTGTGGTAATTTTTTCTTTTTCCTCCATTTCGTTTCTGAGTTCAGTCAGCAGTCTTTTTCATCCTCCCCCACCTTTTTGGACTTTTTCTGTTCTTAATTTTTGAATTTCTGATTCAGACTGTTGAATACTTCAAATGCTTGAGTATGTTTAACTCTGTTTAGGGTGTGACCTTATAGTTTTCTTTTGCTTCATGGTTATTTTTCTGGGTAAAATTTGCCTTGGTTGATAGGTGTGGGATTTTGTTTTATAATTTTTACTATTAACTCTCTATGGGTTTGTTATTGTTTTCCTCCTGTTGATTTTTGTGGTGTTCGGGTGTTTTACGGATTCTGTTTAATGGTGCTATGCCAGTTTAGTAATGTCCAGATATTTTCACATATGTTTTCTGTCTGTTTTGTGGTGATGGTGGGGAGTGGGGCAGTCGTGATTCCTCCAATTTTGTTATCTTTTGTCTTGCAGGACTCTTAAGTTTTTACCCCTTGTTCCTTTTCCCCCTGAACACTGAATTACTATGGATGCTCTTCATCTTTCGCTTTTTGCCTCCTACAGAAGTTCCTTCAAATTGCTTGGCTTTAAAGTCCATTACTTGTAGTCAGTATTCTGGTCTGAGTTCTTTCTGTAGACTTTTGAGACTTAGAATTGCCTTCTTCCTTGTGATGGTTTTATATTGAACTTGTATACTGCACTACCTTCCCTCTCCAAACTTCTCCAGAGTTTTTCTTGATCAGCCCTGCAGGGACAGGAGCATGAGATTTCCCACGCTAGGATAGAGCAATTGCCCCTTTTTATTTCCAGTTCTTTTGAAGTTTAGACATTCTCTGTCTTCAAGTTATGAGGGCTGAGGGCATAGTTTCTGTGTAGATTCATTTCCCTTCTTACTGTTCTGTATTGTTTTGGGAGGAAATATTGGGAGATGGGAGCTATGGCCCACCATTGTCTTTAATTATCCATCAGTCCTGTCGATTCTGTTTTATTTTCTAAATGTAGATATGAACATGGTCTCAAACATACATGTATCTGTGTGAAAATTCTAAAAAAAGACACAGGAAACATGTTTGAGTCATTATTAGGGTTAGATGAGGTTGTAAGTGCCCTTTGAAGAAGAGACACCCGGGAATTCTTCTTTTTTCTCTGCACACTCATAAAGAAAAAATCATGTGAGCACACAGGAAAATGTTGGTCATCTATAAGCTAAGAGAAGAGGTCTCAGAATGAAACTGGTGCTTTGATCTTGGATTTACCAGCCTCCAGAACTGTGAAAAAAATAAATTTCTGTTGTTTAAGCCACCCAATCTGTGGTGTTTCTGTTATGGCAGCCCAGGCAGACTAAGATACACCGACAACACACACACACACACACACACACACGTATATTCGCAAATACACGTACACTCATATATCACTTATCACGGCTTTGTTTGTAGTAGTAAAAAATTGGATAGCTGAAAATATATCTTAGTAGGGGACTGGGTAAATAAATTATGACAGAAACATATATTGGAGCACTGTTCAGTCATTGCATACAATGTATATTTTCATTTATTGATGTGAAAGATGTATACAATATATTAAGTGAAACAGTTTATAAAACAGCTTAAAGTA
Source organism: Aethalodelphis obliquidens (assembly GCF_003676395.1). Taxonomy (NCBI): domain Eukaryota; kingdom Metazoa; phylum Chordata; class Mammalia; order Artiodactyla; family Delphinidae; genus Aethalodelphis; species Aethalodelphis obliquidens. The sequence continues at coordinate 331,077 of NW_020837955.1, forward strand.
TGTTCCCATTTTATTAAAAAAATAAGTTTTTAAAGGAAGTGTACCCCAAATATTGAAAATAGATTTTACTGGACTTAGGATTACATGTAGTTTTAATTTTCTTTTGTATATTTCTGTGTTGTCTTTTTTCATAAGTTGCTATTTTTATAATAAATATTTGAATTTGTAAAAAGTTTTAAAAACACTGAATAGAAAAATCTGTATGTATGTAATATATCCTTTGGGAAGACATGTTTGTTTAATAGGAATTAATTTTTCTGGATGTAGTTGTAAGAAATAAGCATTGAGGTTTAAAGGCAAAGGACCACTCTTAAATAGGGTTGCCAGATTTCTATTTGCTAAATCTGGCAACCCTATCTTAAAGGAAAGTTGATTTGCTTTGTATATTCGAGATTCCAAAAGTATTCTTGGTAGAAAGAACCCTAGTCTTTTTTATTGTGCAAGTGAGGATGCTAAGGCTCACAGAGGTGATAACTTCCTTAAGGTCATCCAGCAACTCAGGTGGGCATCAGGACCACAGCTCAGTCTTGGATGATTCTTGCCACCCTGTTTTGCCTGTCAACCTTCTGTTGTTTTAGCCTGCTAACTGATCGCTAAGTCTATTAAAAGTGATTACAGGAGTTAATCTAAGCAGTGTTGTTATGTTGTCTTTAATCCAGTTCTAAAGGTTTTTTTTTTAATGCAATAAGACTGTACAATGTTGGTTGAATGTAAATAATGGTATTACCTACCCAAATTGCTTTATTTAGTTATCCTGGTGAAATCCTGTAATTTTGATTGAAAATATGACCAGAGCATATTAAAATTTTCTAATATTAAAATACTTTTAATGTGAAATAATTTCTAGGTTAAAAGCCTTTCCTTACTGGCATTCTTTTTTAACTGGAAGCAAAAAAAGTGAACTGTTCCCATTTGGGAGATATATGTATATCCACCTCCTCAGCCCATGTGGGCTGTATTCCATGATGATCTTTTGGAACATTTGGTGAACGTTTAGTAGACATTCAGGTCTACTAACAGGCAACACTACTTAAACATACACCTAGACAGCTACTTTTGCCTTATGGAGACTGATTTTCTAGAGACTGATTAGCATAAAGGTTGAGTGCAGTCTCTGGAGTTAGCCTGCTGGGGCTTTACATTTCTAATCCACATACTCTCTGGGTGTCACTTAATCTCTCAGTGCTTCAGTTTTATCATCTGTGAAATAAGCATAATGGTAATGCCTGCTTCACAAGATTATTGTTGTTGCAGTTAAATTATGGTAATACAGGTCAAGCATTTATAACGGTGCCTGGCTTATAATAATGAACACTAACGCATATAGCACTTACTGCTATTATTCTAGTCAACTTATTTTATAGTATCACAAGCAAAAGTAATTTGAGAAGGCAGTATGTGAGATATTTGAAAAAGATATTCATCAACATCAGTATCTGTAGCCATTAAATGTTCTACTGAGTAGATAATGCTCACTCTCTGGCTAGTAGTCTTTGGGCATTCAAATGCGCAGTTTGCAAAAAAAAAAAAAAGTTTATGCTGCAGTATGGAATCTGCCTTAACATTCCTTTAACATCACAGAAATGCAAAGAAACTGTCTTGTAGACCATAATTTTCAGTATTGAAAATTGCCCATAATATACTTTTTATTAAAGATTGAATTATTCTTTTGTGTTCAGACTCTGCAAAAAAGTATGTCAATATGCAGTTATGGACTATAATCACATTCAAACATTAGGGTGGGAGGAATTTTCTAATATATTAATGTTTTATGGGAAATTATATTCTGTGCCCTGTTTCAGGATTATTGACCTTTCCATTTGGAAGAATATGAAAGATGCTATCTGAATCACTAAATAAACTCACATATAAACAATCATTATTCCCTGTGGACATGTTATTCTGGGAACAGACTTTTAGAATACAAAATTTTAGGGGCAAATAAGCTAAATTAAATGTTCCATATATTTTAAAATTTAGATTTAATTGACATATTAGTTCTGGGGTACAACATAATGATTTGATATTTGTATATAAAGTTGGCCCTATGTATCCTCTGGTTCTGCATCTGAGGATTTAACCAACTGTAGATCGAAATTGTTGGGGAAAAAAAATCCAGAAAGTTCCAAAAAGCAAAACTTGAATTTGCATCACGCTGGCAAATATTTACATAGTGTTTACTTTGTATTAAGTATTACAAGTAATCTAGAGATGATTTAAAGTATACAGGAGGGTGAGTATAGGTTATGTGCAAATAAATACTATGTCATTTTGTATAAGGTACTTGAGCATCCATGGATTTTGGTATTTGCAGGGGACCTGGAACCAATACCCCTCGGATACCAAGGGACTACTGTATTGCAAAATGATCAATGCAGTAAGTCTAGTTAATAGTCAACATCCATCACCATACATAGTTACAAAATTTTGTTTTCTTATGATGAAAACTTTTAAGATCTACTCTTTTAGCAACTTTCAGATATACAACACAATATTATTAACTATAGTCTCCATGTTGTACGTTATATCCCCATGACTTGCTTACTTTATAGCTGGGAGTTTGTACATTTTTAACCCCTTGCACCCATTTTGCTCACCCTCCACTCATAATACACTTTTAATGCTGAATATAACTGAATGAAGGCTGTACTTTGCAGTATTGAGAACTGTCTTCTAGGTGTTAGATCTTAAACTCTTCAGGGCTCATTTCAAAGTATCTTTTTAAAGGACTGCCTAATTTTATACTTTGTTTCAAGGCCAGAGAGTTACTGAAACATACTGTTCTTTTCTAGTGAGTGGATTGGATCATATCTACTTTTAGCCATGCCTTTTACCTATGATTCTGTATAGTTAAACATCTAGCATTCAATTTAGAATTGTGTTTATTATTATTTCTTTGATAAAATTGATTTGTATCATACTCTTTCCAAAATACTGTTGAATTTTTAACCAATTTTTTTTATAACCTTCCCCTAAGGTATTCCCATCTGTCAGCAGCACTTAATTTGGAATAACATGGAACTTGAAGATGATTATTGCTTGAATGATTACAAGTGAGTGTAACTGCGTATCAGATATCTTATAGACGCTCAGAATTGTGACTCCATATACCAGTGTTTTTCTTCTGAATCCTTGAATCATGTCTCTTCTTCTTCTGAATAGTTTTTATCCCTAGATTTTAGTGTAAATCCTGAACTTTAAGATGTGCTGGCTCAGTACCCATGCTACCTGATCTTTGTCCTCTGATTCTTTGTTTTACCTTTTCATTATTCACACCAAGCTACTTACCCCTGCCTTTTTAGACTTCCTCTTCTTATCTTGCCTTCTTGGCTCCTTTCTTTGAATATCGACTCATTTCCATCTGGCTACCTTCCTTTTCTTTCCATTTTCACAAGAGTACTGGGTAAGAGAGTATTGCTCTTCACCAAGTCTTTCATTTTTCTTAGGCCCTCCTAATGCGATACTAAGTGACACTGTGTGTGTGCATCAGTGATTGTAGATACACCATCAGACCTTTTGTCTTTCTCCCTTCTCTCACATAGTTCTTTATTCTTTCCTTAAAAAAAAGGGTCAGAGGCCATGTGGAATAGCTGGGAGCACACTGGGAGTTGGGAGATCTTGTAGATTTGTTATTCTTCTATTGTTTTATTTTATTAAATAGATCTGATATTTCTAACACTTTGGGTCTTGAACAAGCTTCTTTTCTTCTTAGGGCCTGACATGTGAAATGAAGAGGCTAAACCACAGAGGTCCTTTTCATACTTTTATTTATGTCATATTTAAGGCTTATGAGAACTTCTTCATGTTTTCATTATTTATGCAAGTAAATAAGTTAACATTTTATATTTATGCACATTGCTATATCATTTTTATTATCTTTTAGAGAGTAGGCACTGTGATAAACCAGCACATAATTATGTGTATATTTAACACTGAATGTATTTTGATGATTGTGGTTTATTTTTGTGTTAATTATCCACAGCATTTCAGAAGGTTGTACCTTGAAGCTGGTTTTGGCTATGCGTGGTGGACCTATAAATACTAGAAGAGGTAGGCATATGTTAAAATTATGTATATTAAAGCAATTTGACAATAATAATCTTCAAGCCAGGTGGTGTTTTTATAGCCTCAGGTTTTATCCAGGTTCTCTTTCTGCTATTAAGTCTTAGAAGAACCTCGTTGTTTCTCTCAGCATTGTTCTTTTCTTATTTTATTTTTTAAATTTTTATTTTATTTTTATTGAAGTATAGTTGATTTACAATGTTGTGTTAGTTTCAGGTTTACAGCAAAGTGATTCAGTTATACATATATATGAATATATATATTTATTTCAGATTCTTTTCCCTTATAGGTTATTACAAAATATTGAGTATAGTTCCCTGTGCTATATAGTAGGTCCTCCTGCATTTTTTGTTTGTTTGTTTTTGCGATACGCGGGCCTCTCACTGTTGTGGCCTCTCCCATTGCGGAGCACAGGTTCCGGACGCGCAGCCTCAACGGCCGTGGCTCATGGGCCCAGCCGCTCCGCGGCATGTGGGATCTTCCCGGACCGGGGCACGAACCCGTGTCCCCTGCATCGGCAGGCGGACTCTCAACCACTGTGCCACCAGGGGAGCCCTAGCATTGTTTTTTAAAGCCTAAATGAGGGGCAGGAGCTCATATTCCAGAAAAATCTCATGATTCCTGATTCAGTCCAAAGAGATTTAAATATAAACCTCACCAGTATAGGGAAGGGCAGTGGGATGGCATAGTACAAGTATTACGTTGTTATCATTGTGTTTAGGTTCATTTTACTGGTCTTGTTGCTTTTTTAATCCACTGCGTCTTCAACTCCTGGGGTAATGATTGCTGTAGGAAATTCCAAAGATACCTCTTAGCCTGGTTTGTGATGCATTTGGGTTTTATAGATATTATCATAGTCCTGTTGAAGCCTTTTTTTCAGAATGTGGGTGGTCTCTGAGAGAGACATTCAGCAAACACATTTTGAACATCTACTAGATGTTCAGTGCAGTATTTCATGGGAGAAGAAGTTCCTGCTTCATCACAGTGTCCACAATAAACATGTGAAGAATTGATGTTACTTCAAGCAGCTGTAAGTGCTGGAGGGAATAGGGTAGCATGACAGTGTCCGTGGAAGTAGGGTAGTAGGAGGACAATTGTGGAAGAGCCCTTGGAGATGATGATGTGAACAGAGACTTGATTAACAAGGAAGTTCTAAGCATGGGAAGAACTGGGCATGTTCACGTTTATCCCTGATTCAGGTATATCAGATGGATCCCCACAGAGCAGAGGCATGCTTAGATTTCTCAGAGTAGTCCTGCTCTGTGGGCCTCGTCTGGGGAAGGCCTTTGTATTTGTTTGATCCTTCACTAACCAGAAAATTGAATGTTGAGTACTGATTCCACTCATGGCTTATACTTCTTCCACAAGTCAGATTTCATCTCCATGCTTCATAATTTTGATTAGAAAATAGGGTTATCACCATCTATTTCCTAGCTATTTCAAGAGGATTTTGTGAGATATGGTACTTTGGCTGTTGAACTGTTTTGGATAAGTTAGAAAAAAACAAAGATAATAATGTTAGAGCTGATTAACTAGATTCGGGACTTTCTATTAGTTGGACCTATGAAATTGCCCCACGTAACATTAAATGATGTTTATAGTAGCCATTCTGAGGGTAGTAGAAGAACCCTAGTGTGTTTACTGAGCCGTTATAAGACGCTAATTTAATGACATGTGAATTCCATTGTATTATAGTTTTCAAAGTTTGTTATTTGTGTATAGTATTGTCTTTAAACAGAATGTTTTATCAGGCACCTACTTTTCTTACTAGGACTAAAAATATGTTTATGAGGATAAGTACACAGATTCTGAGTTAAAAATACATGTATTTTTTTAACTTAAAACAAAATGAAAGTGGAAGGCATCATTACCCTTCGGTAGTTGAAGCTTTGTAATACTTTTTTCCCTACAACTTCTTGTGCCTCGTTTGTAAATTGAAGAATCAGTACCTAGAACTTGTCTTTTTTTATATTTTAGACTAAGTTCTTAATAATTATGCCTTTATTGAATCAACCTTTAAAATGAAAATGTAGCTGTTGTCTACCTTACATCAATGAAAACTTTGTGAAAAAGAAAAACTGTACCCAGATCTAGAAATTCTCCATAATGTATTTCAGAAACCTTATTTTTTAGCTATTGGGTTGGCCTAAAAGTTCGTTTCACAGAAAAATCCGAACGAACTTTTTGGCCAACCCAATATTTAGTCTTACTTGAAAATTATGGTTTAGAAAATATCTTTATTGTGTGAACTCCAGTAATATTTAGCTTTTAAAATTGTTTTTGAATTAACCATTATCAGAACAACATGGAAAATACTTTCCTGGGAATTCCCTGGTGGTCCAGTGTTTAGGACTCTGCACTTCGACTGCATCAGGCACAAGTTCCATCCCTGGCCAGGGAACTAAGATCCCGCAAGCTGTGTGGCATGGCCAAAAAGAAAAAAAAAAAAAAGCTTTCCTTTCTAAAATTAAATTTTATCCTAAACTATATACATAATGCTTTATACCTGATGAAATCTAAATGATTGTTCTATTATGAAAAGGGGTGTTGCATACATACACATAGGTGCATACATATATTCAATGCCAGTGCCTCCCTAAGTAAGGCACACTCTCTTGGTTTAAACAAGACTTTCATGTGGTTTTATTTAGTAATGCTGGTAGCATAGTTTTTGTTTCTTATTAATGTAATTTGGAAAATGTAGCATAAACTTAAAATGGCAAGGACCTGTTTTAAAAATGTCCTTTAATATTTACACATCTTGTGCCTATGAAAGAGCCTATCAAAACATCCAACTATTTTTGTAAAACAAGGTAAATCTTATTATGTTTCTGAAGTTTTTGTGTTTTAGTACTGATGGAATTGAATTTAGGATATGGGAACATCTTCAGTGTTTTTACCTCATTACTTTCAGAGTTTAACATTTATTATTGCTGTAACTTTTTGACAGGTTCAGATAACAGTTCAGCACTGTTATTCTGTTAATAAGTAAGCTACTTGAATGAAAGTTATAGAGTCTGAGAAATTGTTGCCTCTTTTAAGAAAGAACAAATGTTTCTGCAGCTTGACATGAAAACGTCTTTGGGAGCGAACTTTTTTTCCCTCAGCCATTGCTTAGACTCCCTGATCTGAGGTTCATGGGCGTTTAGAACATTCAGGCTGTGAGCTAGCAGTCTCTTGAGGCTTGTCCCCACCACAGGAGCGGAATCTGTCTGTGGCTGCTATGGATGAGAGTGGGTTGAGGTGATGGCTGTGCAGTGTCATTCAAACCTGACGATAGCGCCAGGCCACTAGAGCCACGTGCTCTGACTAGACACATAGATACATACCAGGACAAGTGGGGTCCTGGGAGGATGCTTTCAAGAAACAACATACTGATCATTACAGACCTAGCAGTTTTAGCACACTAAGGGACCCCCTTGTGTCCTGGGTTACCGTGTACTTTTTTTTTTTTTGCTGTATACGGGCCTCTCACTGTTGTGGCCTCTCCCGTTGCGGAGCACAGGCTCCGGACGCGCAGGCTCAGCGGCCATGGCTCACGGGCCCAGCCGCTCCGCGGCATGTGTAATCTTCCCAGACCGGGGCACGAACCCATGTCCCCTGCATCAGCAGGCGGACTCTCAACTACTGCGCCACCAGGGAAGCCCTACCGTGTACTTTTAATTGCCTATCTTCACGTCAAGAAACAATTCTAAGAAGAATCAGCCTTTATATAAAACCAGAAAGAAAAAAAGGGATTCACTTCTAATTTCTAACATATGTTCCCCAATTGTGTGTGTGTTTGTTTTTTTAATCTAAAGTAAGTGGAATTTACATTGCTTTTTAATTATTGATTGTTAGAACCAATATTGGAAAATATAGGGAGTGGAAGGTGTAAAGTGAAAATAGTTATAGATAATTATGTCATACAGTCAACAAATATACTCTCCAGTGACACAGGAAAAACCTCATGTATTTGGTTAAACCCTGCCTTTGTACATAACAACATAATCATTTCATTTCTTTCATATTAATACAACATAGAAAATGCTGTATTAACTAAAAAGACCAGAAACTTATCTGAAGAATGTAATATATATGTATTGTATGCATAGGATTGTTGTTCAAATTCAGCACCTTATATCCTGACAGTGTACCAAGATGCATTAAACTTGATATAAATTGAAAGCTTGTTTATCAATTTTTCCATTTGTAGTTCCTATGGAAGATCCACTTAGGGAGATGGCTGAGTACATGGATTCCAGTCGAGATGAGGTCTGGGAGAAGACCTCCTGCAACAAACAAGTTACATTTCTGGTATACCGAGAAGGAGATCAGTTGAATTTCTTTCGTGTAGTAGACAGGGGAGATGGCACTTTAACACCATTATCTGAATCTTTAAGGTAAATAGGTTTTCATTTGCATGTCTCACTTAGAAAAGGAGAACATTGTATGATACACCCATAAACCTTATGTTTACCTTGTGTTGTCAAAATAGTCTTATGATATTCACAAGACTAACTAAATTTTATTCATTCTCCCCTTTTCCACCACCCCACCTCAATTATATAATTCTGAAATTGTCCTTCGTATGATTGATACGAGTAATTTCTAAAACTGAAATTTCTTTATGGAGTAGGATTTTTTGTAAAAAATATTTATTTCTGTCACTTTATGAAAGTCTAAGATGCCTACTAGATTATAGAGTCTTGTTACAATAGTGTGTTATTATACAACTGTGGCATAATAGAAAGGGTTAAGCCTAAAGTTGCTCTTTTTTTCCAAAATTTAATTCTGCTGCTTAAAGATGGATAAATCTCTTTACTTCTCTAGTCTTGTTTTCCTACTGTATAAAAGGAGGAGGGGAAATTCCCTGGCGGTCCAGTGGTTAGGACTCCGCGCTCTCACTGCCAAGGGGCTGGATTCAGTCCCTGGTCGAGAAACTAAGATCCCACAAGCTGCACAGTGAGGGCCCCCCCCAAATAAATAAATAAAAAATAACAAGACATATAATCCTTAAAAGAAAAGAGGAAGAGGAGTTGTTATATTCTAAAGTCAGAAGGAAACAACTTAAAGGTACTTAGCTAGGCAATAGAACACTTAGTAAATTGGACAAGGTAACCTTCAAGTTTCTGTGCACTCTGCCTTACTATGATTCTTTACCTCCTTTCACTTTAAAACATTCACTAAAAATTTACTGAACTTTTATAGTCAGTCTTTACACTAGGCACTAGGTTATAAGGATTATATTCCTTCCTTTCATGGAGCATGCAATCTGCTATAAATAGTATCTATAATATAATTTTGGCAGTTGTTATAAAAAGACATCAACATCTCTGGAAAAGCAGATAAGAAGGCCTTCATTTTGCCTGAAAGGTGGGGAGTTAGGGACAACCTCTGAGAAAAAGTGACCTTAAAAGAGGAGTAGGACAGGCAGACAAAGGAAGGAAAGGTATTACAGATAACTAAATTTAATTCCACAGCATAAAAACCTAGTTGCAATACCGTTCATACAAAAAGTAACTTGTAGTCTGGAAATCAGTTTCTATGCGTTGGGAGTCTAGGCACGGTTTAGCCAGGTGCTCTGCTCAGGTTCCCACAAAGCTGCAGTCAAGGTGTTGGCAAAGTTGTACTCTTGCCTGGAGGCTTGATTGGGGAAGAGAATCTACTTTTAAGCTCATTCACTTTGCTGGCATAATTCATTTCCTGACAGTCATATGACTGAGGGCCCTGGTTCTTTTACTGGCTATTGGGTAGAAGCTTCCCTCAGTTCTCTTTTGATTAACTCAAAATCAACTGATTTGGGGCCTAATTTACATCTGAAAATCCCTTTACTTTTGCCATATTCTGTTGGATAGAAGCAAGTCATAGGTCATGCCCAAACTCAAGGCTAGGAGAGTATACAGGGAGTGAGCTCCAGGAATTGGGAATCCTGGGGATTCCTTTAGGATTATGCCTCACCTCAGAGTGTTATGTGGAAGAGAGATTATACTCATTCTTTGGGGCCAGAGAGCAGATGTCACAAATGGACGTTGACTGTTGACTCTACGTGTCAGGCTCTGGTTAGCATTGCTAACATGCCTTAAACATATGGGCTAAAAGTAGAGAAGAGGGACCAGTGAGGGCTGCAGCTTTAATCCAGGGTCTCTCACTTAGACCATGAGTAGAATTTCTTTATACCAGTCTCTCCATGTGCTAGTTAGCTGTTGTTTTGGTTTTCTTCCTTAGGAAATCCTCTTTTGGCTCTCCTTTCCTAAGGGAGAAAATCTAAGCTCCGTAGCTTAGCATGGAAGGCCCTTCAAAACCTGTTATCATCATTTTTACAGGTCTCTTTAATTATGCCATGTATTTTTACATCTTTTTTCCTTTGCTTAAAACATCATTTACTCCTTTTACCTCAGTTTTTCCCCAGTCAACTTCTATTTGTGTTTAAGACATAATCCAAATGTTGTTATGGATTTCAGTTAAAATTGTATTATTATTGTTCCTCTTAAGCTATTTTTTATTTTTCTTTTCCTTTGTATTCACTTACCAGAAGGGATAGGGTGGATGAGGAAGCAGAGCAGAAAACCTTTTCTGGTCGTACCTTATCCTGCCTATTCTAGGAGAGGCTTTCTCACTCCACAATAGAGGGCAGCAAACTTTTTCTGTAAAGGGCCAGATAGTAACTATTTTAGGGTTTCCAGGCCAAGAGATACAACTAAGGATACCATGTAAGTACTTATATAACAAGAGGAAACAAATTTTCACAAAATTTTTACAGACAAAATTCAAAATATAAGAAGAATAGTGTGTGTGTGTGTGTGTGTGTGTGTGTGTGTGTGTGTGTAATTCAGGTCTACTGACGAGAAGAATGGAATTCTTTTGTGTGGGAGTAATAGTTTAGTTAAGGTGTTGAAAGCTAGTGTTGCCTATCAAATTTGCAGAATCAGTTGTAAAAGTTCACTTGTTAATATGGATCTGGAATGAGATTTTATGTACGTTATCTTTGAAAATTTCATTTCACACAGATAGGTACTTGCCAAATAATGAGAGCAGTCCATGAGCATATGATTTTAATTGAGCATATTCATCACTTGGAAGGCATTTATAGAATTCTGTTAGAGTCTTCCCTTGCTGTTTGCCTTTAGCATTTCATTATGTTGCAGATCAGTCACTTCCAATTGAACATAGGTGGAGCTTCTCAATTGCACATTTAAATAGATTTTGAAATACACAGATTTCATTTAACTTGCAGTGAGGTATGAAAACGCTGCTGGGAGTGTAATTTGAGTTTGGAAAGTATGACTGCTGCAAATTTGTGTGGGAATGGAGATCTTGCTTTGTTTTTAACTTTTGAAAGCATGATATTACATGTGGTTCCAAGTAATGCTAGTTGTCAGTATGACATTACTGCAGTGTAAGTTTCTCATGTAAGTACTGTTTTGGCTTGTAATTTTAGGTGGAATTCACTAAGGAACATTATCAAGTACACAGCACAAACTAATTTCCAAAGGCATTCTGCATTGGATGTTTGCGGTTGCGAGTGGTTCTTCTCATTCAGAAAAATTCAGTGTCAGCCCTGAGCTGAAAAAAATCACAATAAAGCTGCTGCTGCCAAGCCATTGAACTAACGGTTAAGTCCATGAGACAAATGAAGTCTACCATTGACACTGTTAGTTCAGTAATACATGATAGATTGAAATATTTACTGCAGGATTACCTGCTGATGAATAACACGATGAGTAACCATAGGTTTTAAACACCTTACATTTCATTAGCTTTGTAAATTTGTCCTAAAAATCTTGTTTTTTCTGTTCCACACGTATTTTTGCTTCATCACGTGTAGATTTTTTTTTTTTTTTGCGTTACGCGGGCCTCTCACTGTTGTGGCTGCGGAGCACACAACAGGCTCCGGACGGAGCACAGGCTCCGGACGCGCAGGCTCAGCGGCCATGGATCACGGGCCCAGCCGCTCCGCGGCATGTGGGATCCTCCCGGACCGGGGCACGAACCCGTGTCCCCTGCATCGGCAGGCGGACTCTCAACGACTGCGCCACCAGGGAAGCCCCCCACTTGTAGATTTTGCTTCAAGTTGTACTGTTAGTGTTTTAGCAATTTCTTTGAAAATATACTTAAATGTAGTTGTTTCATGCAGACAATACATGGGGGCTAGTTCTTCAGTCACTTCAAATTTGGTTTTGATACCCTGAATAAGCAAAAACAACTGAATAGTATCTAGCTTGTCTTGACTTGTCAAAAGCCAAGGAAAATGACTCCAAATCATTTGCCTGATTTTTAAATTAACTATTGATGTTGCTTCCAGTGTTTTCAACTTTTCTAGAAATTGTTCTTGCCAAAGAAGTAGTCTTTAAACAAGTTTATTTTCTTTGGATACATTTTTTCAACTGCTGTGATCAAAAATGGCTTAATTAATTCACAATTGGTAAACATTTCCTTGTTTGGCTAGTAAATAAGCCACTCGGAAACTTCTTTTGGTTGCACTCTCATCTTCATTTATTTTTGTGAAGAAATTATACTGTGATGAGATATTCCATTTTAAATTTTCTGATTTTTCTGACCATTGCTTTCCTGCAAGTTGGGAATGTTGTGATGAGTCCTTAGTCTGATAATGTCCAAATATGTTGTTTTTCTTTAGCATAGCTATAGTGTCATTGTATAATAAACATCATATTTTGCTATTTAGTTGATAGCAAAATGATCCACTCTCTACTGTGTTTTAAAACTGCAGCATTTGAAGTCCACTCTTCTCTTCATTTTGACATGTTGGGTACATACTGGTAATAAAATGTCATTGTACAGTGATACACATGGTAATCGAAGTGTTGTTGATTATGACTGTGCCACTGTGATTTACAGTGTGCTAAACCACAGTACGAAGCAATGAGAGAGCCACATACAATTTCTTATGCATCTATTCAACTCTGCCATTGTAGTGTAAGAGCAGTATGCAGTGCATGCAATATGTGATCAAGTGAGTGTGGCTGTGTTCCAGCAAAACTTTATTGGACACAAATGTGAATTTCACATAATTTTCACATTATGAAATATTATTATTTTGATTTTTTCAACTATCTAAAAACCATTCTTAGCTTGTGGGCCAATCAAAAATAAATGGTGGGGGCTTCCCTGGTGGCACAGTGGTTAAGAACCCGCCTGCCAGGGTTTGAGCCCTGGTCCGGGAAGATTCCACATGCTGTGGAGCAACTAAGCCCATGCGCCACAACTACTGAGCCTGCGCTCTAGAGCCCACGAGCCACAACTACTGAGCCCGTGAGCCACAACTACTGAAGCGTGCATGCCCAGAGCCCGTGCTCTGCAACAAGAGAAGCCACCACAATAAGAAGCCTGCGCACCACAACGAAGAGTAGCCCCCGCTCGCTACAACTAGAGAAAGCCTGTGCACAGCAACAAAGACCCTACTCAGCCAAAAATAAATAAATAAATTTATTAAGAAAAAAAAGTGATGGACTGAATTTGACCTTGGTCATAGTTTGCTGACTCTTGCTCTAAGAAAAAACAGAATTATTTGATTCATTCTGATACAAAATCTAGTATCAGTCATCATTTTTAGTCTCAAATCTTTTTAGTTAATTGTGCTACCTTACTGCTTTTTTAAGTGGGAAGAAATAAAAAGAAGCATTGCAACACTTAATTAAATGGTAACTTAATCTGTGAAAGTCACATAAGGAGTTGGCTTCAGGGTGAATAATATTCTTGTTGGAATAAATATTACATTTGCCCATCTCTTATTCTTTTTTTTTTTTTTTGCGGTACTCGGGCCTCTCACTGTGTGGCCTCTCCCATTGTGGAGCACAGGCTCTGGACACGCAGGCTCAGTGGCCGTGGCTCACGGGCCTAGCCACTTCGCGGTATGTGGGATCTTCCCGGACCGGGGCACAAACCCGTGTCCCCTGCATCGGCAGGTGGACTCTCAACCACTGCGCCACCAGGGAAGCCCCACACCTCTTATTCTTTAATCCTATTATTAGGTTAAAAGATTTAGGAAAAGTTAAATATAGCATTCAAGAAAATATTTAGAATATTTAAAAATAAAGAAAGGTATTCTTGGATTAAGTTTATAAATTACTGTGTTATCCTGGTCTAGTTACATTTTTCCATTTAGAAAAAAATTGGGATTGGCTTCTAACTGATCCCATGAATCTATGCTTTGTGAGAGGAAACAGAATAATGTGGTATTTTGAAAAAATTAGGTGAATTTTTTTTAAACATATATATTTTTAATGTTTATTTATTTATTTATTTGGTTGCACTGAGTCTTAGTTGCGGCATGGGAACTCTTAGTTGTGGCATGCATGTGGGATTTAGTTCCCTGACCAGGGATTGAACCTGGGCCCCCTGCATTGGGAGCGCAGAGTCTTAACCACTGTGCCACCAGGGAAGTCCCCAAATTAGGTGAATTTAAAAATGTTTTTTTATCCTCTAAAATGCAGCCCATGAAATATTTATCATGATTGTACTTTTTAACGTACAAACACACACACACACACACACACACACACACACACACACACAGGTCTCTATGGGAAAATAATAAAGGACCAGTTTTTTATGACAGGAAGGTTAAGTCAGAAACCTCTTTTAGTATTCAATATGGATAAATTTAAAATTCCACGGGACATAACAGAGAAGTAGTTGAAGTTAAAGTATTATAAGGTGACCAAGAATAGAATATACTTGAGTCATTCCTTCCAACTCCAAGGGTGAACTGGCAAAAATCTTCACCTCAACCTTCCTTTTCAGGTATAGTTAAGTTCAAGATGAGAGCCTTCACATACTATAAATTCTGTTAATTAATTTGGATACATAAGTATGACTCAGTAAGGTCTACTGTTTGGTGCCTGGGGAAGCAACAGGAAGTAGTATAAAGAATAGATTTTGGAACCAGACAGAGGATTTGAATCTTAGGTGCACCATTTACTAGCTCTCTGGTCTTGAACAAAATCATTTAACCTCTCCCAACTGCAGGTTCTTCATTTATAAAATGGGATATAATATCATCTTATGTAGTTTTTGTGAGGATTAGAAATAATATGCGGAAAGTGCCTGGCAGAGTAGGCAGTCAGTAAATGGTAGCAGTGTCAATTTAGTGTTGTGTCCATTGTGTCAATTTTCATATTATACTGGGAATCTATAATAGATCGAAATGATAGTCACGAGTCAAACACTAGGGACTGAATTGGCTATGGAGACCAATTTCCGCCATTCTTCCTCCTGATACCTGTGGCTGCTGTGCAATGTAATTAACCCATGATTTCAGAATGTCACCAGTTTCACCATGTAAAGTTTAGGAATGGGGCTATCCACTCTCTACTTTACCTTTGTGTGGTGGTAGTATGTCCTTCAGAAATGTTATGAAATATGCCCTATTAAGGTTATCTTAAATTGTTTCCATTTCTTACAACCATATAGAACAGGAAATCTTACTAATTCTCATACTACTTTAGCATAGATACAGTAAATTGGGCACGGTGACCAGTGCACATGTTTCTTATGCTCAATTGAAAATTTCAGTCATTCTTCAAATATGCTGAGGTTGTGTACGATTTTAATTTTCCCATTACTGAAAAAGCTGAATGAAATTTTAATTATGTTTGTGTTCAGTTCAGCAAACGTTTGTTAAATGTGTGCCAAGCATTGTGCCAGGTGCTAAGACTAGGAAGATGAACACAGCCTAATATATATTTTTTAAATTTAATTTTGGCTGTGTTAGGTCTTCACTGCTGCCTGCAGGCTTTCTCTAGTTGTGGTGAGCAGGGGCTACTCTTCACTGCGGTGCACAGGCTTCTCATTGCGGTGGCTTATCTTGTTGTGGAGCACGGGCTCTAGGAGCATGGGCTTCAGTAGTTGTGGCACGCAGCCTCAGTAGTTGTGGTGCACAGGCTTAGTTGCTCCGCAGCATGTGGGATCTTCCCAGATCAGGGATCGAACCTGTGTCCCCTGCATTGGCAGGCGGATTCTTAACCACTGAGCCATCAGGGAAGTCCCAGGCCTAATATTAATATCTGCTTTCAACTTGCTTACATATGGGGGAATAAGGGGGAAAGATAGACGTATAAGAATAAATATGAGGATAGTATGATAGTGCCATTATATTATGGCATTATATTGTGGCATTATGTAGTCAAAGAGAAGGGGCTCCAAATAATAAATGTTAAGTTATGAATAAATGTTACTGTGATTGATCAGTAATTGGAATGTTTTACATATTTAATAATTTGTGTCATGACTTGACCAAGGTGTCTTTTTTCATTTTAAAATCTGTGCTATTCTGTCTGGTTACATTTCCAAACATAAAAGATCTTCACTTATGGTATACTGACTTCAGAAAAGCTCAGCTGTACTAGATTTTCAGTAATGCTAGATCATGATATTTATCCCATTTACTTTTTTTCTCATAAGAAATATATTTTTGAAATACATTTGCCTTGAATTTACATTGACAAGATGGATTTATCGTTTTATCATTAGCAACATCTATAGTTTATACTGCATTTAAAATATTTTTAGTCATTGGGCAGGTATACGGTACATTTCAATAGTAATTATTATTTTCTTTGCAGTGGTGGTTCTGTGTATAATTTGCATACTGATGAAGATGAGGAAATTGAGCCTTCTCCTTCTGGGCAACAGATAATTGAAAATTCAATAACTATGAATAAGATGAAACTGCTGAAGGCTAAGATGGAGAACATGAATCTCAGCAAAAAGGTGAAGCTTGGCCAGGTCTTTCTCTAGTATATCCTTGCAGGGCTCACAGCATTGAGTCTGTTGGTAATTGTGGAAAAAAGATTTATAAACTATTATTCATTTCAAGTTTCTGGCCTCAGTTATTTATTGAGATATTAAATGTAGTGAATTGATTTTTTTAGGCCAGCAATGTATTTAATGTGATAATACTGCACTCAAAATAATTCATGATTTAAAAAAATTTCATAGTTCTAGAGCTAAGAAAGATAATAAAAGATAGCCTAACCTTAATTTTGCAATAGTTACTTTTTAAAATGCTGTTAATATTTACTTATTATGGATATCTCCACTACCTGGATGTTGATAAGGAATGTTTAGCTTTACTAGATACTGTCAGTTTTCCAAAGTAATTGAATGAATTCTGTCCAATAGTGAATGAGAGTTGCAGTTTTCATGCATTCTTACCAGTATTTGATATGGTCCTTCTTTTTTATTTTTGTCGTTCTGGTTGGTGTGTAGTGGCATTACATTATGTTTTTTTTTCTTAATAAATAAATAAATAAATTTATTTATTTTTGGCTGCGTTGGGTTTGGGTCTTCGTTGTTGCACGCGGGCTTTCTCTAGTTGTGGCGAGCGGGGGCTACTCGTCATTGAGGTGTGCGGGCTTCTTGTTGCGTGGCTTCTCTTGCTGCGGAGCACGGGCTCTAGGCGTGCAGGCTTCAGTAGTTGTGACATGCAGGCTCAGTAGTTGTGGCTCGTGGGCTCTAGAGCACAGGCTCAGTAGTTGTGGCGCACGGGCTTAGTTGCTCTGCGGCATGTGGGATCTTCCTGGACCAGGGCTCCAACCCGTGTCCCCTGCGTTGGCAGGCAGATTCTTAACCACTGCGCCACCAGGGAAGCCCTACATTATGGCTTTAATTTGCATTTCTCTGATCAATGAAGTTGAGCACCTTTCATGTATTTATTGGGTATTTGGATATCCTTTTTTGTAAAATGCCTGTTCAGATCTTTGGCCCATTTTTAAAATTGGGCTGTATGTGTTTTGCTTATTGACTTTTTTGGAGATCTTTAATATTCTGGATATGTTTTTTGTCATATATATGTATCACCACTCTATTATTTTGCTTTTCACTCCATTAATAACTTTTTCTTTATTGAAATGTAATATGTACATAAAATAAAATTCACAAGTCTTTAATAGAGCTTGATGAATTTTTACATTTCTATACAGTCATGTAGGTGTAACTCAAATTAAAATAGGTATAACTCAAAATTAAAATTTCTCTCCAGATTTCCTTATAACCTTTCCCATCAATACCTGCCTTTTCCTACTCCCAGAAATAACTACTATTCTTACATGTGTCACCATGAATTAGTTTTTACTGTTCTTGAGCTTTGTATAAATTATATCATATATAATATACCTTTTTTTGGTCTGGTTTCTTTTGCTCAGTATAATACTTTTGCAGTTCATCCTTGTTGTTGCATGTATCATTTCATTCTCTTTTACTGCTGTGTACTAATCCATTGTATGACTATACAGGCATACCTCGGAGATATTGCAGATTCAGTTCCAGACCACCACAGTAAAGCGAATATCGCAATAAAGTGAGTCACACGAATTTTTTTGGTTTCCCAGTGCATATAAAATTTATGTTTACACTATACTGTAGTCCATTAAGGGTGCGATAGCATTATGTCTAAAAGACAATATGCATACCTTAATTAAAAATGCTTTATTGCTAAAAAATGTTAACCATAATCTGAGCCTTCCATGAGTTGTAGTAGTAACATCAAAGATCACTGATCACGGATCACCATACAAATAAAATAATAATGAAAAAGTCTGAAGTATTGCAAGAATTACCAGCATGTGACCCAGAGACCCAAAGTGAGCAAATGCTGTTGGAAAAATGGCATCAATATAGACTTGCTCAACACAGGGTTGCAACAAACTTTCAATTTGTAAAAAATGCGGTTATCTGCAAAGTGCAATAAAATGAGGTATGCCTGTACTTCCTTTCTTCCTTCTTCTTTTGACATTTAGGTTGTTTCTAGTTTTTGGCTTTCATCAACAAAGCTGCTTTGAACATTCTTATTCGTGACTTTGGTGGACCCATGCACTCTTTTCTTTGGGGCATATAGCTAGGAATAGACTTGTAGAGTCATAGGGTAGGTATATGTGTAGCTTTAATTGTTTTGCTGAACAGTTTTGTGAAGTGTCTGAACCAGTTTACACTCGCATCAGAAACAGGAGAGTTCCCGTTTGTGTCACATCCTCACCAACACTTGACATTGTGCGTCTTTTTTATTTTATCGATTCTGGTGGATGTGTAGTGGTTTTAATTTACATTTCTCTGATGGAGAATAATGTTAAGCTTTTCATATGCTTATTCGCCATTAAGATATTGACTTTTGTACCAACAGTCTTTATATCATGTGAATCACACTGTCTAAATACATCCGTTTTTTTTTTAAGATACTGACTTTGTCTAGTGCTTGTTCAAATATTTTGCTCATTTTTAAATTGGGTTGTCTGCCTTTTGTTTACTGATTTGAAGGAATTTTTATATACTATGGATACAAGTTCTTTGACAGATACATGATTTATAGATATTCTAGCAGCTGCTATTTCACTTTATTTTTTTAATGAATAAATATTCTTTATTTTAATGTATTTTAACTTAATAGTATTCCTTTTATGATTACTAGTTTTTATAAACTTTTAATGAAGTTTTTTCCTACCACACGGTTTTGAAGACACACTCCGGTGTTTTTTATCCAAAAGCCGTATGATTTTTCTTTCTCATTTAGATTTACAATCCATCTGAAAAAAAAAAACCTCACAACTTTAAAAAACATGTATAATGTAAAGTAGGATGAAGACAAGTTTTTTCCAGATGGAGTACAGTTGACCTAACTCTATTAAAAATAAAATCCTTTCCCCACAATCTTAAATGTTTATGTACCTAATAACAGAACATCAAAATGCATGAAGCAAAAGCTACAAAGAGGGGCTTCCCTGGGGGCGCAGTGGTTGAGAGTCCGCCTGCCGATTCAGGGAACACGGGTTCGTGCCCCAGTCCAGGAAGATCCCACATGCCGCGGAGCGGCTGGGCCCGTGAGCCATGGCCGCTGAGCCTGCGCGTCCGGAGCCTGTGCTCCGCAACGGGAGAGGCCCAAACAGTGAGAGGCCCGCCTACCGCAAAAAAAAAAAAAAAAAAAAAAGCTACAAAGAGAAATAGATAAATTCATAGTTATATTAGATTTCTAATATAACTCGCATTGTCAAAAATTGATAGGAAAGATAGAAAATCAGAAAGGATATAAGAAGACTTGAACAACTGTAAACCTATTTGTCCCTATTGACGTTTAAAGAAAGCTCCACCTAACAACAGCAGAATACACATTCTTTTTAAGTGCACCCAGAGCATTTACTAAGATAAAGTGTATCGTATGCTATCAATCAAGTCCCAATAAGTTTTAAAAGACTCAAATCATACAAAAAATGCTCTCTTCATAGTATGAGTGTGTTTCGTGTTTGGTAATTGCAATCATTGTTGCTTTTGTTGTGGTCATCCATTTACAATGCTTGGTGTCAGTTTATTTATCTCTTGTAAAAATAAAATACAGTGTGTGTGTGTGTGTGTGTGTGTGTGTGTGTTTGTGGAAAAAAATGCTCTCTTACTACAATGGATAAAATTAGGAGTCAACAAAGATATCTGGAAAATCTAATATTTTGGAAATAACACACTTCTAAGTAACTGATGGGTCGAAGAAGAAATCCAAAGGGAAATTAAAAAGTATTTTACACTGAATAAAATTATTCTAATAATGTGGTGAATTTATTTTTTTTAAATATGAAATCAGTCTTAGAATGAACCATTTTTGGTTGTGGTGAATTTTACTTTTTATGTCTTTAATTAAATTTCCTAATATTTTATTTAGGATTTTTGTTCATCAGAGAAATTGGTCTTTAATTTTCCTTTCTCTTCCAACATACAGCAAGGTTGAAAGAATTTTACAGTGAACACCTGTTTATCCACCACCTAGATTCTATAATTAACATTACTAAATTTTTAATTATAGTAAAATAAATATAACAAAATTTACCATCTTAATAATTTTTAAGTGTACATACAGTTCAGTAGTGTTAAGTACATTCACACTGTTGAGCAACCAATCTCCAGACTTTTTCATCTTGCAAATGGAAACTCTATACTCATTAAACAATTCCCTATTTCTCTACTCCCCCGGCCCCTGGCAACCACAATTCTACTCTCTGTTTTCTATGAATTTGACTTTCTTGAACCTCATATGAGTGAAATCCTACAGTATTTGTCTTTTTGTGACTTATTTCACTTAGCAATGTCCTCAAGGTTCATCCATGTTGTAGCTTATGTCACAATTTCAATACTTTTTAAGGTTGAGTAAATATGTATATACAACATTTTACTTAACCGTGCATCTGTCAATGGAGACATGTGTTGCTTACACCTTTTAGCTATTGTGAATAATGCTGTTATGAACAAGGGTATGCAAATATCTCTTTGAGACCCCACTTTAAATTCTTTCGGAAATTTACCCAGAATTTTAAGATCATATGGTAATTCTATTTTTAATTTTCGGGGGAACTGCCATACTGTTTTCCATAGCTTCCAATTTCTTCATATCCTCACCAATACTTGTATTTTTTTGTTGTTTTTTTTGCGGTACGCGGGCCTCTCACCGTTGTGGCCTCTCCCGTTGCGGAGCACAGGCTCCGGACGCGCAGGCTCAGCGGCCATGGCTCACGGGCCCAGCCGCTCCGCGGCATGTGGCATCTTCCCAGACTGGGGCACAAACCCGTGTCCCCTGCATTGGCAGGCGGACTCTCAACCACTGTGCCACCAGGGAAGCCCCTGTTTTTTTTTTTTAATAGTAGTCATCCTAATGGACATGAGGTCATAGTTGTACTTTTGATTTACAGTTTCCTAATAATTAATGATGTTGAGCATCTTTTCATGTTCTAGTTGGCCATTTGTATATCTTCTTTGGAGAAATATCCATTCAAGTGCTTTACCCATTTTTGAATCAGGTTATTGTTTTTGTTGTTGAGGTTTAAGAATTCTTTATATATTCTGGATATTAGCCCTTTATGATATATATGATTTTCAAATATTTTCTCTTATTCTGTGTGTTGCCTTTTTACTCTGATGGTAGTATCCTTTGATACACAGAAGCTTTAAATTTTGACGTAGTCCAGTTTATCTGTTTTCTCTTTTGTTCCCCCTGCTTTTGATGTCATATCCAAGAAACCATTGCCAAATCCAATGTCATGAAGCTTTTCCTCCTGTTTTCGTCTAAGAATTTTATAGTTTTAGGTCTTTGATACATTTTTAAGTTAATTTTTGTATATGGTGCAAGGTAAGGGTCCAACTTCGTTCTTTTGTATGAAGATATCCAATTTTCCCAACTCCATTTGTTGAAGAAATTGTTCATTCCCCATTGAGTAGTCTTGGCATCTTGTTGAAAGTCATTTGACCATATATGTGAGGGTTTATTTCTGGGCTCTCTGTTGTAGTCCATTGGTCAATATGTTTGTCTTTATGTCAGTACCACACTATTTTGATTAGTGTGGTACTGACATAAAGACAGTACCACACCAACAGCTTTGTAATAAGCTTTGCAATAAGTTTTAGCTTTGCAGTAAGTTTTGAAATCAGGAAGTGTGAGACCTGCAACTTTGTTCTTATGTGTCAATATTATTTTGAGTATTTGGGGTCCCTTGAGATCACTTACGAATTTTAGGATGGATTATTCTATTTCTTCAAAAATGCTATTGGGATTTTCACAGGGATTACATTAAATCTTTATATCAGTGTGACTCATGGCTTACTTAGAAGCAAACCTCTAGTTTACAAACGTGGAATATTAGGTACCTTTTTTTAAGATATAAATTTCTTTCTTTATTTATTTTTGGCTGTGTTCGGTCTTCATTGCTGCCTGCAGGCTTTCTCTAGTTGCGGCGAGCGGGGGTTACTCTTCGCTGCACCACGTGGTCTTCTTATTGCGGTGGCTTCTCTTGTTGCAGAGCACGGGCTCTAGACTTGAGGGCTTCAGTAGTTGTGGCACGTAGGCTCGGTAGTTATAGCTCTCGGGCTCTAGAGCACAGGCTCAGTAGTTGGGGCGCATGGGCTTAGTTGTTCCGTGGCATGTGGGATCTTCCCAGACCAGGGCTTGAACCTGTGTCCCCGGCATTGGCAGGCAGATTCTTAACCACTGCGCCACCAAGGAAGTCCCATTATGTACCTTTTTATTACTGATTTGTAGTTTAATATCACTGTGGTCAGGGAACATACTCTAAATGATTTGAAGCCTTTGAAATTAGTTGAGGTTTGACTTGTGACTAAGCATATTAATAAATGCCACTTACACACTTGGAAAGACTGTGTAATCTGTCCATATATATAGTGTTCTGTATATATCAATTAGATAAGTTATTTGTGTTGTTCTGGTTTTCTAATTTTTGTGTGTGTCTGTTTTCCATCAGTTATTCAGAAAAGTGTATTAAATATCTCCCTTTCTGGTAGTGGATTTGTGTGTTTCTCCTTTTAAGAAGTTTATTTTTGCTTTATGTATTTTGAAACTCTGTCAAACTAGATCAAATGATCTAGTACAGATTTTATGATATCCAAGGAATTGTGATATCTTTCTTGTAGTTTATATTATTATAAAAATTATTATTTATTATCATTATAAAAACGTTTTTATTTATGCCTTGTAATGCACTTGTCTTATTAGTATAAGCTACTTTGTTATTAGTATAGCTGAGCTAGCTTTATTTTGGTTTATGTTTCTATTATATTTCCACTCTGTTACTTTCACTCTATGTTCCTATATTTAAGAATTGTCTCTTGTAGTCAGTACATGGTTAGTTTTATTATTTTTTAATCTAAACTGACAAGCTTAAGATTTTCATCTATTACATTTAGTATAATTACCGATACATGTGGATTTTTATCATCTTACTATTTTCTATTTAACCACCTGTTTTATGTTTCTTTTTCTCTCCTTTTTTGTCCTTTTTTAGATTAGTCTATTTTTTGTTATTCAGTTGTTTTTTTTTTTTTTTTTTTTGCGGTACGCGGGCCTCTCACTGTTGTGGCCTCTCCCGTTGCGGCGCACAGGCTCTGGATGAGCAGGCTCAGCGGCCATGGCTCACGGGCCCAGCCGCTCCGCGGCATGTGGAATCTTGCTGGACTGGGGCACGAACCCGTGTCCCTTGCATTGGCAGGCGGACTCTCAACCACTGCGCCATCAGGGAAGCCCTGTTATTCAGTTTTTATCCTCTACTACTTTGTTAGCAATTTACTATTATACTAGCTTTGTCAAGTGATTACTCTAGAGATTATTTGTACATTCTTGACTACTTATAGTCTAATAAAAATGATTTTTACCACTTTGCTTTTAATGCCAGAATCTTAGAACACTAACTCCATTTATACATCCAAACACCTTTTGTGTCATTGTCATGCATTTTAATTTCACATATATTTTGAGCCCCTCAAATTGTTTTATATTGCTAATATTATTTATATTTACCCATATATTTACCTTTTCTGTTGCTCTTTATTCTTTCCTGCAATTACTTGCTTCCTTTAAAGATTATTTACCTCCCATCTGAATCTTTTAGTATTTCTTTTAATTTAGGTCTCCTGGCAATTAAGTCTCTTAGATTTTGTCTGAACACTTATTTTACCTTTTTTACTTTGAAAAATGTTCAGTCCTTCAGAAATGTTATACCTGTGAACAACCATGAAAATTTTACCTAGATTCACCAGTTAGCATTTTTCCACATTTGTTTTCTTTCCCTGTTCTTTTACCTGATCCATTTGGGAGTTAGTTGCAGATATAGTAACATTTCCCCCTAAATATTTAATTCAGTATATAACTCCTAAGAACAGAGCCTTCTCCTACATAACCACAATGTAGTTATCACACACATAATTTATCACTGATACACATTACTTCATCCATATTCACATTTCTCCATGTCTCAATAATGTATTTGATAGCATTTTGTTTTATTTTGATTTTTCTTTCTGTTTTCAATCTGGAATCCAATCAAGAATCATGCATTGTTGTATTTAGTTGTAATGTTTTCTTGGTCTGCTTTTATACAGAACTATTTCTTAGCCTTTTTTGGACATTCATGTCAGATATTTTTGAGGTATAGGCCAATTTTGTAGAATATCCTCAGTTTGAGTTTGTCTTATTGCTTCATCATGATTAGATGCAGGTCAAACATTTTTGGCAGGATATTGTGTAGATGACATATTCTTTTCAGTTCAGCTCATCAGGGAGAACTTAATGTCAATTTGTAGTATTTTCATTAATTTTTAAAAGAAATTTTGCATTTTTAGTTGATAGTTTATCCAAGAGTAGTTTGAGTTTGAAAAACTCCTGGCGAGAGAGGCTTTTTAATTTTTTAAAATTTCTCTTTTTATTGCATAGAAATCAGAGAATGTTATTTCCATATCTGCTTAATAGAATTTGATTATTTGTGATCTAATATCACTCTTTATGACTGTCCTGTGTATACTTAAGAAAATGGCTCATTCTCTGTTATCAGGGTAAAAGTTTGATATCTGTCTGAAAGATTTGACATTATTAAATCGTCCTCTATTTCCTTATTTTTTTTTCAGCTTGCTCTCTCTTAGAATGAGAATAGTGATATGTGAAAGTCTGTAATTATTAGTGGGTTTCTGTGTATTTTTCTTTTCATCTCCCATATTTTTTGCTTTAAGAAGGTGGTTGTGTGGTTTAGTGCATAAATATTAATAACTGTTGTATTTTCATTATACTGCTAATTCTAGATGTTATAAAATGTTTCATCTCTGACCTTCAGCTTGAATTTTCCTTGCCTGATATCAGGCCCATAATCCTTGATATCTTATTGTTTTAATTTGCTTTGTGTACTCTTTCTCATGTCTTTTTTTTTATTAACTTTTGATTTACTTTGTTTTAGGAAGATGTTTTATATACAGCATAGAGTTGTTTTTTGCTTTGTGAACCAATTTGAAATTAAAAAAAATATACTACTTAATCACATTCACATTTATTGGTATGACTTTTATATTTGGTCTTTTTTTAAAAAATAAATTTATTTATTTATTTATTTATTTACTTATGGCTGTGTCGGGTCTTCGTTACTGCGTGTGGGCTTCCTCTAGTTGTGGCAAGTGGGTGCTACTCCTCGTTGCGGTGCGTGGGCTTCTCATTGTGGTGTGCGGGCTTCTCATTGCGGTGGCTTCTCTTGTTGTGGAGCACAGGCTCTAGGTGTGTGGGCTTCAGTAGTTGTGGCACGTGGGCTCAGTAGTTGTGGCACGTGGGCTGTAGAGCACAGGCTCAGTAGTTGTGGCTCACGGGCTTCGCTGCTCTGAGGCATGTGGGATCTTCCCGGGCCAGGACTTGAACCCGTGTCCCCTGCATTGGCAGGCAGATTCTTAACCACTGAGCCACCAGGGACGTCCCTATATTTGGTCCTTAATGTCTTATTATTTTGTTATATTTACAGTTTCTTTATGGCCTGTTTTGTGTGTGTATGGGTATGTGAGTGTGTGCTTTTTGGTACTTCAGAAGGCTTTTATTTTTTGTTCTATTGTTTAACTTTATAGTAATATCTTTTATCATGTCCTTATTCTGCCTTTTCCATACTTAATTGTCTTCTCTTTTATTTTTAAAAGATATCTTTTGACTCCTACTTATTAAGTTATAATCAATGAACTTATTTTACTTTCTCTCATCTTTCTTCTTCCATTTTTAATATTTGCATTATTTCTGCTTTTTAAGATAGTATAACATTTACAAATCATTTTTCTAATCTTGTCCCCACTCTTAGTTTTAGGTCTTTAATTAAATATATTACATGCTTACTATCAGTCTTTTTACTGAAGTTTACCCGTGCTGCTGCTGCTGCTGCTGCTTCTTTTTTTTTTTTTGTGGTACGCGGGCCTCTCACTGTTGCGGCCTCTCCCGCTGCGGAGCACAAGCTCCAGACGCGCAGGCTCAGCGGCCACAACTCATGGGCCTAACCGCTCCGCGGCATGTGGAATCTTCCCGGACCGGGGCACGAACCCGTGTCCCCTGCATCGGCAGGCGGACTCTCAACCACTGCGCCACCAGGGAAGCCCCAGATTTTAATCTTTTTAAACATTTTAGATTGAGGTAATCCAAATGCCAGTATGTTAACAGAAGTAACCTTTTCTTCCTTCGTTAATTTTTGTTATGGGCAGAGAAAATGACTGTGTAAAGAATTATATATTCCCTCTTTTCTTTTAGCCTAAGAAACCTGTCAAGGTAAAACCTCGTCCACCTGTGGTTCCTCGACCTTCCAGTAGTTCCACGGCAGCTGCTCGCCACAGATTGTTAAGGGTTCTCCCCCACATTGGGCAGTCTTGTTTACCTTCTTCTGGGAACACATATCTGCCTGACTCAGCCAGCAATGCCATTTCAAGTTTGCCAGCTCTGCCCCCTGCTGATATATCCATATCATCTATCGCTAGTGATTTTATTAAGGAAGACAATAACTGGGAGAGTAACACACAGTCTCATTCCAATAGTGGCTTCAAACTACCACCTCAGATACCCCCTATGGAGTTTGAAAATGACAAAGAGCTTGCTGATTCTGTTCTCCACCTTGGATCATCCCTACCTAGGCAGACAAAAAACTTTTCAGGAAATTTGCCATCTAATAATGAGGATGACACTGTTTTATTTCCAACTTCAGAAGAGTGTGTAACTGAAGAATCGCTTCTACCTGAAGTGGGTTCGTTTGCTTCCTTTACCGAAGGAAATGCTGATGAAAAGAGCAGTGGCTTAGAAGGCACACAGAAGGTAAATCCAGAATTCTCACTCACTAATGGTGATAAAGGGTTGAAAGCTACAGAGCAGCATCTTAAACATGTTGCAAGAGTGTTGAGTGGTGAATCAGTAGAAACTGCAGTTCTCGACCACCGTGAATTAAGTCCTCACAAGAATAGACTCTTATCACCTCTTCACTGTTCTGCACCAATGTCACTACATAACTCTCTGGTGAAACCACAGAGACAGTCCAAATGTTTTGAGTCTGGGAACCTCCAGTCTTCTGCTTCACAAAATGTGCTTCGGTCGCTGGACATTCGAAATATAACTGATTCCTCTTTCTCTAGGACTACTTGCTTTCGAGCTGTTAAAGTCGATTCACCTGGGAAAAGATCTGATATTATTTCTAAAGTTGAGGCTTGGGATATCACAGAAATGGCTAACAAGGCATCCAAAGAGCCTGTTGGTTGTGTAAATAATATAGGTTTTCTTGCTTCGCTGGCCCAGAGCGCAAGCAGAGACAGCTTGCAGAGCACACATGGGGCAGGCAGGCTTCGAACCTCTGGAATTGGGCTGTTTACAAACCTCCAGCATTTTCAGGAAGAAAGCCTTAGGAAAAGTTCTCCCCAGTTAGAACCTACAGAATTTTTTTTAGTAAGTATTTGCCTTTCAATATGTTCTACTAGTTATCCATGTAGTGATTCAACATATAGTTTGTTTTTTGTTTACACATTAAATAAAGAGGCCTAAGGTTGAATTCTTTTCATAACTTTCTCTTAAAATGTTTATCTAGTTTGTAGAAAATTTTTTTGACAGTTGAATTTTAAATAATGTTTTGGTCCTAAATTGAGAACTGTAATTTGAAAGTAGCTTTGTGTAAACAGTTTATCATGTATTTTTAAATACTAAATATTTTTATTAATGTTTTTCCTCAATAAGAACTTTTATTTGAGCCATCGAATTTTACTTTCTTATAGATAAAGAGTAAGTACAATATTGATGGATGGGACAATCAGGTTCCAAGTTAATTTAATTAAAAATAGATTAAATAATTTTAAATGAAAGCTCAGCAGCATTTTTACAATAAAATATAATTATTTCATGTTTGGTGATCTTCCCTTCTATTTTCCATTAACTCACCTCTATAGATGTTTTGTGTTTTAATTGTAGTCTGCCCGTGGTATTGGAATGAATGGAAATAATACAGCAGCAGGGAAAAGAGTAGGTAAGCAACAGATAATTTTGAAAACAATATAAGGCTAATAATCATAGCATTATGCATACTATGAATTTGAATTTTCAAAGAGAAATGAGAACATTCTCTGTGGTATGTACAGAGTAGACTTTCCCTAAACTTTGTTCCACTTAAGAAAATGATTATGAGAACTGACTGTAGGACATATTTGAAGAATCAAACAAAAATTGAAATTGAGGCCTCTGTTGTCTGGGAAAAGATACGGTCTATGCGAAAAGATAAGTTGCATGAAAAATTAACATGTAGTTCGCAACCCTCCCAGTCCCTGGCCACTCTAGAGCCATGCTAGGTGCTGGATGGGTTTTGAGGAAATACCCTAGAAAGGTGTTTCTTAAAGTCATGGTCCAATATCAAGGACAGTAGTAAGAGCTCCATTTGATGAACTGTTTTTTTCTGGATGAAAGAAAGGGACAGTCTCTTTGACTAGGCCTTTCCAAGGCATAGTAGCAGAAATGACTATATTCTTAGCACTCACTTATATCAATAACACCTTAAAGGTGCACTGGCCAGCCATAATTTCCTAAGAAGCCATTACTCTCATCATTTTTTGTGTTTTAATACCCAGACTAGAGATGGAAACTCTACCAAAGATGTACCACCTTTGTAGCCCCGAAGTTCTAAAGAATACATTATATATTATGGTTGCCATGTTACTTCCATATCTTTAAAGAGATACCTAGGGTTTGTTTCCACTACCCAAGGTTCTAAAGGTATAAGGCGCAAGGTTCTAAAGTCTTAATGTATCCATTTTTAAATTTTTCTATTGTGATAAAACCCACATAACAAAATTTAATATCTTAACCATTTTTAAGTGTACAATTGAATGACATTAAGTAATTAACATTTTTGGCCAACCAACACCACCATGCATCTCCAGAACTCTTTTCATCTTGAAAAACAGAAACTCTGTACCCATTAAACATTAACTCCTCATGCCTCCCTCTCCCCAGGCCTTGGCAACCACTGTTCTATTTTCTGTCTCTATAATTTTAACTACTCTAAGTACCTCATATAAGTGAAATCATTCAGTGTTTGTCTTTTCATGCCTGACTTACTTAGCATAGTGTTCTCAAGGTTCATCTATGTTTTAGCATGTGTCAAAATTCCCATACTTTTTAAAGCTGAATAATATTCCATTGTATGTATATACAACACTCTGCATACCTCTGCATCTATGGATGGAGACTTGTGTTGCTTCCACATTTTACCTGTTGTGAATAATGTTATTACAGACACGAGTATACAAATATCTCTTTGAGACTCTGATTACAATTCTTTTGGGTATATACCCAGAAGTGGAATTGCTGGTTCATATGGTAATTCTATTTTTAATTTTTTGAGGAACTGCCATACTGTTTTCTGTAGTAGCTGTACCATGTCACATTCCCACCAGCAGTGTACAAGGTTTCCAATTTTTCTACATTCTCACCAATACTTGGTATTTTCTGTTTTGTTTTGTTTTGTTTGATAGTGGGCATCCTAACAGGTGTGAGGTAGTATCTTATTGTGGTTTTGATTTGCATTTCCCTGATGATTAGTGAAGTTGAGTATCTCTTAATGTGCTTAACCATTTGCATATCTTCTTTGGAGAAATATGTGTTCAAATCACTTGCCCATTTTTGAATTTGATTGTTTTTTGTTGTTGAGTTTTAGGTGACTCTATATATTGGATGTTAATTCCTTATATATGATTCACAAATATTTTATCCCATTCTGTAGGTTGCCTTTTTACTTTGTTGATAATGTCTTGATGCACAATAGTTTTTAATTTTCATGAAGTTCAATTTGTCTATTTTTTCCTTTGTTGCCTGTGTCTGGTTTTGTGTTCAATAAATTGTTGCCATATCCAGTGACATGAAGCTTTTCCCATATATTTTATTTCAGGAGTTTTATAGTTTTAGGCCTTACATTAGGTCTTGCATACATTTGAATTAATGTTTATATATGGTGTAATGTAAGGGCCCAACGTTATTCTTTTCCATGTGGATATCCAGTTTTCGAGGCACCATTTGTTAAAAAGACTGTCCTTTTCCCCATCAAATGGTCTTGGCACCCTTGTCAAAATCATTTGATTATATATGTGAGGGTTTATTTCTGGGTTCTTAATTGTATTCCATTGATCTGTATGTCTGTCTTTATGCCAGTGCCACAGTTTTGATTATTATAATGTATCTACTTTTAATGTTATAATTATTTTTCTTTGACACCTATTTAAGTCTGTCCAGTCCTAACCCACAGCTCAGCCTCTTGGAAGTTTGTGTTGTACTTGTCGCATCTCTCTCAACTCTAATTCAGCCTACAGTGCTTTCTTCTCTTCTCGCTGCTCCTCTGAAACTGCCATTGCTGAGGTCACCAAAGATCTACATAATTTCAAATCCAGTGGATACTTCTGTATCCTTATCTTACTTGATTGTTATGGCCTTCTTCTTGAAATAGTTTTTTTTTTCTTTTCCTATCTTTCTCCCTTTTTATTTCTTTTTTTATTCTGGGCTATTACATTTTTGTAGATTTTTGGTTTTGTTTGTTTTTGGTTTTTTTAAGCCTCAGTTTTCTTTTTAACTTGTTTTACCAGTCCCTCTGCTTGTCCCCAGGTGTATACTCTTTTGATTGATTTCATTTAGGTCAGTCATCATTTAGGTCAGGTCATCAACTGCTACCTGCAGTGATGATTCTCCAAACTACAGCTATGTAACTTGCTGCTGTTTTCTTTCATTAATAACTGTATCATTCTGAATTACCTAGAAGAGTCTGTGAAAGTTTTGGCATAAGTTTTGTTTAATTGACTTAATCGAGTTCCTCCATTGGTCCTCTTTGCTTTTCACTGTAGGGTCTCCCTTGGAAATCTTATCCATCTTCATAGCTTTAGTTATCATTTTTAGGCAGATGATTACCAAACTTGCATCTTGAACACCATTTAATACTTTGTTTGCTGCCTTATTCTGTTGGGTGAATTTTTATAGATTATTGTGTTAGATCAAATATTAGATCATATTTCCTAAATATTGGTCTAATTAGACCAATTAGACCAATATTTAGGAAGTGCCAAACAAGTGAGTTAATCCAAATATCTTTACTCTCGTTCTGAAAAGCAACTGTTCGCAGTGGCATTATTTTATTGACTTTTTCTTTATTCATATGTTCATTACACATTTGAGAGAAGGCTTCAGAGAGGAGCTGGTGACTGATGATATCTTCTTACAGGATGAGTAGAGTTTTACTAGGTTGACAAGGTTACTGGAGCATTTTAGAAGAAGAGATTGCACATGTGAATGGGTCTGGCGCATCATTCAGGGTGGGTATGATGTGGCAAATGACAGAAAATGACTCTGGAAAGTTAGAAAGGTATCATATTGGACATGTGACCTTGAATGTCAATCCATGGAAGTTGAATTTTTCCTGTTGGTAGTAGGGAACCTATATATTAGGGCTGGTTCCTAGCATGGAGTATATGACTAATAATTTTATTTTTCTCTGGTTGGTAGAAGGATATATGGAAACCATTCTCATAGGAGAAGACTGTGGTTATGTTTCTGTGCCACCTTATTTCGGTCACTACTATGTTCTCTGTTTCTGCACATTC
Organism: Aethalodelphis obliquidens; assembly: GCF_003676395.1. NCBI lineage: Eukaryota > Metazoa > Chordata > Mammalia > Artiodactyla > Delphinidae > Aethalodelphis > Aethalodelphis obliquidens. Next base: position 363,510 of record NW_020837955.1, read on the forward strand.
ACAAGAGTTCTTGAATAAAAAAAAAAAAGCTTGCGAAACATTGAATTAAGCACCCCCAAGCAAAGAAAAACATGAAAATATGACTACACTGAACTAAATTTTCGTCAACAGATTTTTCTTCTACTGTTGTTTAAGGAAGAATATCCTAAGCCTGAATTTCAAAGATAATTGCAATTAGATGAGCTTCAGAGGATATCTGGTAGTATATGCCTTTCCTCTGTGTCCTGTGCAAATGCTTGTCTTATTTTTATTATTTAAGAAGAGGAAAGTATCCCATCACCTTTGTGAAATGTTCTTGATAACTCTAAGTGCACTTGAAGAAGAAAGTGCTTATTAACTTGAGTTGGTGCCTGGCCACCATTAGGAGTCATAAGTTAGTTTCCAGTTTTAGGCAATTTTTTTTTCCAGTTTTGGGCGAGATCTTGGACTGTATTTTAGCCTAGTAATAAAGCATACTTAATTTTATTGGGCTTGTATATCCAGCACCCAGTTTGGGTTGTGGGAAAAGGCATAGTGTCAATTAATTGTAATTCCAACTTTTCGAACCCTTGAAGGATTTTCAGAGACTTTTAGCTGCCAGATAAACCTTAAGCCCAGACCTCTCAAACCTTTTTCAGTAGTAGAGAATAGGTATCATCTCTATTGACACTCTACCATTTTTCTTCTCACTTCTTCCCTTTGTTTGCCTCTTGTTTCTTGGCCTTTGGGTGCCACCACGCACTGTGTACTTATACTGTTAGTGTAACAAGTATGGATAGTGACATTGAGTCTCTCTGCTTATGAGTGGGGTTTGTTGGAATTCTACTCAGTTCTAAAAGCGTTTCACTTAGTATTTAAAGAAATTGATTTAATTCTTTCTCATATAATAGCAGGTGTGCTCTTATTTTTAAGGTAAAAAATCAAGTTGTTACAATAGCCCAGAATTTAGTAAATATTTTCTGAAAAGGTAGTAGTACTGTGAAATCGAGCAGTGTACCCTGAGTCACTATTGATAATATGATATTTTATATAAATATAACATTTAAATTTTTCAGAATGCTTTTTGTATGTGAGAACTGAGTTGACCTTTAAACACTTAGAAACTTAGGGAGAAAAATACATGTCCTGTTATCATAAAAATGAACAAATTGAAGTTTTGAAAGAATAACTTGCTTGTGGTTTGATGAATTTAGTTTCTATGGTATAATTAGGTCTAAAAGACCAGTTTCATGATATTCTTGTGCTCCTTCTTGGTGTGAAAGGACAGGGTGATTATAATACATATTATATTGTTCCTCAGAAGCCTCATAAATATGATTTTGAACCAGATATTCTTCTTGATTCTCTGCCAAAGTTCAGTATACTTTAAATATACGGAGTGTCCTCAGAAATAATTAGAAAGGTGTTGGTATGTAGAAAATATAAGTCCTAAAAATATGTCTTAGTCAGTAGAAACCTACCACATCTTAAAAAATATAACAGTTCTAGTGCATCTTTACTTGCAACTCTGTAAATAATTTTAGATATAAAAAAAGCACTAATTAATTTTTTATGGCTTAGAGGTTTGCTGTGGCAGGAATGTGTTTAATGTTTTAATAGTATTTCACATCTAGAATTTTATGTCTGTATTAATCAAGGTGTGCTTTCTCTAACAGGAGAATGTACTCATCACCTCCCACCCGTGAAAGCCCCTATTCAAACAAAGAAGAAAACAACAAAGCATTGTTTTCTTTGTGGAAAGAAAACTGGACTGGCTACTAGCTACGAATGCAGGCAGGTTGGCTAGCTGAAAAGCTGGGATGCTTTTTTTGTGGTGACCCAGTGTGGGGATACAATACAAAATGTTCTTTAAATTGCCTATTCATAACATCATTAAGATGATGTTCAAATAGACCCAGCTGAACTCCTTATTGGCTGAAGTAAAGAGCAAGTAGATAGCTAATGTGTTTCCAAAGTCATGAGATCCTCCCCTGCCCTTTAAAGTAGGACATATAAACCAATGGAAGTGTACTTTCTTTGTCTTATGATAGATGGTTTCTCTTTGACTGTGGCTTGGAAGAACCCCTCCTCCAAGATTCTATTTTATTTTATTTATTTATTTGGCCACTCTGAGTGGCATGCAGGATGTAGGATCTTAATTCCCCAACCAGGGATTGAACCCTTGCCCCCTGCAGTGGAAGCGTGGAGTTCTAACCACTGGACCACCAGGGAATTCTCGATTCTATTTTAAATTAAACAAAAAAGGACTAAATTTAACATTAATGTACTATAAATTATGAGTATATGGTACACTTTTCAAAACAGATGAATAATATGTTTATAAAAATAATTAATTTTTTCCTACTCATAATTATTTCTTTCATTAGCATTGCTAATATGCTCCGAGGATGGTGTCTGCCCTTAGGTTGAGGCCAGGCATTAAACAAAGCTGCTGCTTTTTAGAGTGTATTCTGTTCAAATGGAAACAGCTTATCTTGTTGCTAGAAGTACTTTAAAATCCTTTCATGGCATAGTTAGGTTTTACATAATTTAATTTTCTTATGAGACTGAATTTCTCAGAAATTCAGAGTTCTCCCAGGTTTACTAGATATAAGAGGAAGTGGTAGATATATTTATTGCTTTTTGCAGTTTTACTACTTCCTAGAGGTCAACAGCCTGTTTCACTCCAGAAGAGATTCTTTATTATAAAGTCCCATATTCATAGACAATTAACCGGTTCTTTTTTTGGGGTGCTTGTGCTTGTTTATGAGTAGAAGGGAAATGTCAGCCCTGCAATTCTAAAGAGGACTAAAGGGCTCCTGCTGGACTACGTGAAATCAAGCTTTGATCTCCCAGAGAGATGAGGTTCTTGTAGAAATGTGACTATTCACATAAACTTTTTTTGTGCTTTAGATGTGGAAACAACTTCTGTGCATCTCATCGCTATGCAGAAACTCACAGCTGCACCTATGATTACAAGAGTGCAGGGAGGAGATACTTACAGGAGGCAAATCCTGTGGTTAATGCACCAAAACTTCCAAAAATCTAACTCTTGCTCTGCACCTAAATGTTCTGCCCGAGGAATCGTATTACAATGACAGAAGAAATGTTGTTTAGACTGCATTATTTTTGTTCGACTCCAAAAGATTTGCCAAAGCATATAATGCATACTGTTGGAGAATGAGAATGCTACTGTATTTGACATCTTCATTCTTTGGTGAATCAAAAGTTTTAAAAGTAGTTTTAAAAACTTTAAACTATAATGGTTTAGCTTTGTTATTGCATGTCATGTGTTAAGTATTTTATATTTGATACTGCAATTTTACTAGACAAGTCTTCAAAAGATGCACTTTAGGAAGTTAACATTGACTATGTAACCAGCTTCCATGTTGTACAGAAATAAGCCTTCATGTAATGGCTCTACTCAAATCTACAATTTTTTTTGTGGGGGTGGGGTGGGTGGGGATTTAAAACAAATATCCCATACGTGAAAGTTTATTGAGTTTACTGGCAAGTTCCTTTTTATTTCAAGCTTTTTGTAAAAAAAGAACATTTGGTTTTCCAGTGTGGTTTTAACACATATATTTCTTCCATATTCAGACTGACATTCAGATATGTATCCATTCTATAAAACACATCATGTTAATCATAGTATATATTTCTTAAAATACTACTTTTTGAATGGTAGTTTTAAAATAGATGATGTCCCACTTGTTGCCATTAAATACAGAACCCAACTTTTCACTTTTTGAAAAATGGCTATACAGAAAACAAAATCTCACAGCTTGGTTTGTTTTTCTTATGTTGAGTGCTATTACCAGGAGAAATTCAAATAAATATTCAATTTCATTATGATTTTGATTATTCACAATAATTTTTCTTTTATAAATACTTTAAAATAAAACAGTTTAATTAAATAAATCAGTAATTTATTCTACTTGGAAAAAATGACTGTCAGTATAAAAGAACGCTTTTAAGGTGTAAGGGCCCTGCTCCCCAGATGTAGCTAATATACCAGCTTTTGGGAGGCCACTTGCTTTATGGAAGCTTAGTTGAATCTGATGCTGAACCCCGGTAAATAGCTGGCAGGCAACCCAAGTAGACTCTGCAACTCTAGTCCAACCCAAGTGGGATCTGCACTGGTACCAGAAGGCTAATTTAGGTGCTCCACAGGGCCACAGGGCCTCTTTCTCCATGCAAGGCTGAATGAAATGAAGAGTTCCGTTACCCTTCCTCTGCTTCCTAGAAGAGATTAAATGTTGAGTGGAGAAAAATTACTTCAGAGCAAGAAGGAAATACATTTACAAAAGGGAAAGGTGAGAAATTAGTGGAGTAGTGATGCAATTAGGGGTTGATAGCATACTTTTTAAGGGGGGCTATATAGGCTAATGAAAAATATTTCCATCTGTGTTGAGCAGTTCAGCTTTTACTCTATTACACGGATAGGCTGCTGAAAAGTGGGCCAAGACGTATTTATTCTATAGATAAATGTGGATGCTTAGGACATGTTTGGTATATGCTTAGTGCACTATGCTTTATAAACCAAGACCATGTAGAAAGAAGTCTTGTTTTAAGTTTACCAAAGATTTTGGTCAAAGTTGAGTCTTTTTTTTCTAATTTCTAAGTCACTGAGCAATAAACCAGTTTAATTCAAGAAATTATATATATATATATATATATATATATTTAAACATCTTTATTGGAGTGTAATTGCTTTACAATGGTGTGTTAGTTTCTGCTGTATAACAAAGGGAATCAGCTATATACATACATATATCCCCTGGGAGCCATTTCTTTATGCCTTAAATTCTTACGGGGAAGTGATCATAATTTTTAGAGACTTCAGATCTATCCTTGCATTGCTAATAATTAGCAGAATGCCTTGCCTATAGGCACTGGTTAAACATTAGTTAAATGAATTAATTTTATTGGACAGCTTACCATGACAAAAAAATTAAGGCATTTATATTGTTTTATATAACTAAACTAACTTTATATAATAAAATCTAGTTTCTGGATTTTTTTAAACAGTAAGCATTTGGTTTTAGCAACACTAAAAGTCTGAAAAATTTTAACTTTTACCTACATGAAATATTTTCAAGTTTAGTGAACTTTAATCATTCTAATATGGGAACTTTAAATACTAAGATGTTTTAAAATTTTATCAGTGTTGTTAACTTGTGGAGGTATTTAATTTTAAAAAGAAGAAGGGAATTAATTTTCTGATATATGTTTCATATGGTTTTATGCCATCATGATAGATAATTCAGTCCTGTATGTAGCAGTGTTTCCCAAATTATGACCACTATACCACTACTGGAACATGAGATGATTTTAAGTGATACATGGATGAACTTTTTTTTTTTTTTTTTGCGGTACGCAGGCCTCTCACTGCTGTGGTCTCTCCCGTTGTGGAGCACAGGCTCCAGACGCACAGCCTCAGCAGCCATGGCTCACAGGCCCAGCCATTCCGCGGCATGTGGGATCCTCTCAGACCGGGGCACGAACCCGCGTCCCCTGCATCGGCAGGCGGACTCTCAACCACTGCGCCACCAGGGAAGCCCAACATTTTTTAATAATTATATATTGTATCAGAAAAAAAATGTAACTCTAAGTAACTTAAGTTGAAAATAAAATAAATTGATATAGGTTAAAAAAAACTGATTGAAAATTGCCAAGCAAGGGTACATACAACAAATATCATAAAAGTTGACGTGAATGACTGAAATTTAGGAAAGAAGGTATGATGTTCTCATTTTTCTTTGAAAATTATGTTAAACTTTCAAAGTGATTGATGAAAGTAAATTACATAGTTTTAGAAAAACTATATAAAGATGAAAAATGAAAGTAAAAAGGTCACCGTATACCTCCCCCAATCTCTTTTAATAATTTCTATTTTAGTTTTTCTGGTAGTTACCGTCATAACAGTAGCCAATATAAACATTTGTTTTTTGATGCCCCATTATTACAGGTAAGGAATTTAGCATGATAACTCATTACTTCAAGACTGTACTTCCCAATTTTTTTAGTGCGTTAGTCTGCTCATGCTGCCATAACACAAAATACCACAGACTGGGTGGCTTAAACAGAGAAAACTGTGAGAACAGAAATTAAACAACAGAAATTAATTTTCTCACAGTTCTGGAGGCTTGAAGTCCCAGTTCAAGGGATCCAGCAGGGTGGATTTCTGGTAAGATCTTTCTTCCTGGCTTTCAGAGAGCTGCTCTCTTTCTGTCCTCACATGGTCTTTCCTCAGTGTGCACACACGGAACTTTGATGTCTCTTCTTACAAAGACATTAATACCATGGGATCAGGGCCTCTCTCTAATGACCTCATTTAACCTTAATTACTTCCTTACTCCAAATATAGCCATGCTGGGGGTTAGGGCTTCAACATATGAATTTGGAGGAGACACATATTTAGTCCAAAATGATGTTATTTTTAGTTACAGTAGTTATTTCAAATTCACTCACTCCTCTGCAGTTACCCTAGTCCATGTTACCATAGCTTTCACTTGAGCTATTGCAATAGCTTCCTAACTGGGCTGCTTAAATTAGTTCTATGTCCTTCATAACCCACTGTCTACTCTTAACTGTAGTGTGCTTGCAGAACCAAAAAATTGAGCACATCGATGCTCGCAGTGTATCAGTGACTTCTTGTGTTCTTAGAATAAAGACCCAAATCCTTAACCCTTCTTACTAATAAGGCTCCTGTGGTCTGGTCCCCATCTACTTCTCCAGCCTCATATTGTACTGTTAATCCATGCTTTCTGGGATTTGCCCACACTTTTACTTTTCCCAGCCTGTTTTCCCTTGTTAACACCCACTCTTTATTCAGATGCCAACTCCATCTTTACTTCCTGAAGGAAGCAAACCTCTGTGTAACTATTGCCCACGTTAAGAAATAAGAAACACTGTCAGTACCCCAGAACTCATTCCTGCCTCCTACCCTTTCCCAGTCACTACCACCATCCTTCCATACTGTGATAGTCATTTTCTTGCATTTTTTAATGGTTTTACCATCTAAGCATGTATCCCTGCAGTTTTGCTTTACAAAAACAAAAACCTTTACCTAGTGAAATTGTATGGCATGTATTCTTTTTCTGGCTTTTTTCATTCAGTGTTGATTATGAGACTTATTTGTGTCGCATGTAGTTGTACCTAATTTTTATCGAAGTGTTCTTCTATATGACTGTGCCACAATTTATGTTTCCATTTACCGCTGATGCACATTTGGGTTGTTTCTAGCCTTGAGTATTATATACAATGCTGCTATGAACATTTGTGCACATGTCTCCTGGAGCACATGTATACACATTTCTTTTGAGTCTACACCTAAGAGCATAATTGCTGGATCATGGATGATTATTGTGTTCGTTCAACCTATTAGATGATATCAATGAATTTTCCAAAATGGATTTTACCAGCTTATCTCTACTCATAGCAGTTTGAGAGTCCTCTGTTTCACATCCTTACCAGTACTTACGATCTCTAGTCATTCCAGTGATTGGTTTTTGTTTACTTCTCACATGTTCCTGCTTGTGTCAGCCAGCCTCCCCACCAGCTCCAAGTTACCTTTCTTTACAGCTTTAGGGGTGAGGGGTGGAGTACGATCCCAGCTTTGGAGGGGAGAGGGTCTCCCTTGAATGATATTGAGCCTTGACTTCTGTCTCCCTGGCCCTGTGAGTCATGGTTTGGCGTATACACTTAGTATAGACAGGATTTCAGTGCTCTGCCTACCTCTTTGGATGCATGCTTTCACCTAGATTTCAGCCCAGTGATTCTCAAGACTCTTGCCAGTTCTTTGATTCTTTAAGAATATATACATTTAAAATTTTTGTCCAGCAGTTTCAGCCGGAGGAGTGGCTCAAATAACCTAGTCAGCTTTATTTCTGGAAACTGAAACTTTTAGTTGAATTTTTTCGATTCATTTTCTTGGATTATTTCGCAGTGTTAATCTCTTTCTTTTGTGTTACCGATCTTTTTCAAATACTTGATGATGTTGTACATGGCTATGAAGAATGTGACTGCTTAGTGTGGGTAAGGGCCAAGGATAAAAGTGGAAGTATTGCTTAATTTACGTGTGCTTGGTGACTGTGCTTGTCAGGTAATCCTCTTTTGGAAACTCCTTCATTCAAATATTTATTGAGTGCCTCCCACGTGCAAGTAATTATAATTAGTTGTTTGGAAAACAGGTGAACTTGACAGGTGGAGTTTACATTGCAATACAGACAGACTTTAAACAACTAACCATGTCATTATTTAATTATAATTTTGATAAATATTATAAAGGAAAAAATGTGGACATATGCAAATATGCAACAGAAGCATCTGATCTAGTCCAGTACTCTTTAAGTTGAAACCTCTCAAAGAGTAACAAGTGATAATTAGCTAGGAAAAGGGGTTAATGATGAGGGAGAGACCTAGGAGAAAAGAAAAGAAAAAAAAAAACTCATAAAGACTTTTTTCCTAGTTGGGCTTTACCCCTTTATTCAGGAAGGGATGCCCTGATCAGAGACTTTATCCTATATGTAATTGACCAGAACACTATTATAAGGGCACCTAGGAGATCAAAGTTTTAGCTTTTCCATTATAGCAGTTTCAAGCAAGGAAGAAAGAGACTGGAAATGGAGACTGGGTCAGCTACCTACGGTTTCTGTTACAAAAGAATGATTAGATTCCAAAAGGGATGAGAATTTAAGGTTTGCTGGGGGTAGAAGCAAAATATAAAGGACAAAATCCTAATGAAAAGAATTCAGGGACACTAGATCAGCCCCAAAGCTTATATCCAATCTGCTCAAGAAGAGAATCAAACATTTTATTATATACAAAGAAAAAGAAAAAAGAATAAGGTTGAGATTTTAGTCTATATAGTATTTCTTTGTTATAATCACATCCTTAATATATAAACATATTCAGTCTTATTTTTCAAAAACCAATGTTTACCAATAGAAATACTTAAAGTAGACATTTAAAACAAAGACATTAAGGGAAGAAAAGTTCATAAAGGATGGAAGGAGTGCTAATAGACTTAAGTCATAAAAAGAAAAAGTTACAGGCAAGATAAAAAAATAAAGTCCAACACCTTGCTGTAGAGGAAATACCTGAAGTAGAAAGATACAGGCAAATTTTAGTTTACTTTTTAACTTTTAGCTCATTTCTTCTTATTGCTTAATAATATTTAATTCAGGACGTCCCTGGCTGTCCAGTGGTTAAGACTCAGTGCTTGCACTGCAGGGGGGCGCGGGTTTGATCTCTGGTCGGGGAACTAAGATCCCATGTGCTGCGTGGCATGGCCAAAAAAAAAAATTAATTGTCTGGATATCTTTCATTGCTGTGTCAGCTGAGAGGGTCTAGAAGCAATAACATCCTAGTAGCAAAGAGTACACCTAGCACCCAGATCTTGGTTTCTAATACCAATTGTCTAATAAAGGACAATACCATACTTCCTTAGAGAAATGGCTGATTCTAGGACTGGAACAGGAAATATGACTTCTTGTAGTGCCAGAAAGAAAGGGAGTGCTGAAAAAAGAAAGCCCACACCAAAAACCTACAATAATGATGGGGTATATCAAAGGGACACAGCAGTCAACTGAAAGAGCTCCCAGTAGCCAAACCTGGAACACTGAGCAATAAAATAAAGTAGTATTGGATTATAATTCGAAGTACAAGTATCCATGAGTCTACACTTACATAAACAGTAAATTTTAAAATGATTGAGAAGAGACATATCTCCCATTCAGAAGAATTCTGTAGATAGTCCTCCCTCAAGAAAGTGGGTATAACTCCCCATTCTGTAACTGTGAACTGTGCTTAGTGACTTCCTTCCAATGCATACAGTGTGGAAAGGGGGAAAGAGTGACTTTACAATGGAGAAACCTGACAAACACTACATCAGCCAGGTGATCAAGGTCAAACATCAACAAGGATGCATCATGTTGATAGAATGAACCCTTGATTAGATGTAGTGAGAATGGCACTTTACCTCTGTGATCTTCCTGTCAAAAACCCACAGCCCCTGGGACTTCCCTGGCAGTCTAGTGGTTAAGACTTCGCCTTCCGATGCAGGGGGCGCGGATTTGATCCCTGGTTGGGGGACTAAGATCCCACATGCCACACACTGTGGCCAAAAATTAAAAAAAAGAAAAAAAACTAAGGAAATTTGAATCAAGCATAGACTTTAATATACCATACTAATATAAAGTATTAACAGGGGAAATTGGGTGTGGGATATATGGGAACTCTTGAAAATTTTATGTAAATCAAACTATTCTAAAAAATAGTTTATTAAAAAAACTTAAAAAAAATATGTCCAAAAAGAAGTGGACTAGACTAGCTAGTATGTGCCTTAACATCCATTGTGGATATAACAGGACAAGTCAACAGTGAAAAACAAGATGAATTTAACATTTTTGTAGACAATAAAATGGGACAAATAGAGAATATATGTTTTCTCAAGTATTTGATTCCTTTGGGGGCAAGAAAATCCATGTAAAATATAAAAAGTAAACATTTTAAACAGTACATTCATAGAAGTATTCTGTTGTAAAATGCTGTCATTAAAGTGTTTAACAATAATGGAAAACTAAAAAATTCTTCACACATATTTAAAAATCCTAGAAAGTATTATTTTATACACCAACTTTCATAAATAGTACTTATTAAAATTTGCACAACACAGTCAAAGCTGTAACTTACCAGAAAATAGTGCTATATTCTTTATTCCAGAAATAAGGTAGAAATGTCTATGTTACAAAGAAAGAGAGAAACTATAACTGATCTAAAACTTGGGAAAAGAACTGAGAGAACCAAAGGAAAAGAGAAAATGGAAATCAGGAAAAGAAAAGAAAGTGAATACTGGAAATTGAATAAAATTGCACTTATTCCACAATATTTCAGCCAAATTTATATCAACATTACCTTAAGAAAGAAAAGTAAATTAGTAAAATTAGAAATGAAAAGGGAAGTTTAATTCAGAAGAATCTAAAAAATATTATGGAAAGTTAGCAAAATGAGTAGAGCCCCAGAGATTTTCTTGGAAAAAATTTCATTTAAATACAGTATTCAGTCATTCAATAAGTATTAACTGAGCGTCTACTAGGTGTCAGGCACTATTCTAAATGCTGTGGACATAGTGTTGAACTAAATATCCCTGCTTTCATTATGTGCTTATATTCTAGAGAAGGGAAACAATAAAAATAAATATGCCAGATGGAGTATTGGTGTTAGGATGTATTCGTTTACTAGGGCTGCCATAACAAAGTACCATAGACTGGGTGGCTTAAACAAGTTTATTTTCTAACAGTTCTAGAAAGCTAGAAGTCTGAGATCAAGGAGTTGGCAGGTTGGTTTCCTCTGAGGCCTCTCTCCTTGGCTTGCAGAGAGCTGCCTTCTCCCTGTGTCTTCACATGATCTTCCCTCTATGGGTATCTGTGTCCTAATCTCTCCTTATGAGGACACTGGTCATAATGGATTAGGGCCCACCTGAATGACCTTATTTTACCTTAACTACCTTTTTAAAGCGCCTATCTTCAATACAGTCACATTCTGAGGTACTGGGACTTAGGACTTAAACATATAAATTTTAAAGAGACATAATTCAGACTATAACAGATGTTATGTTACAATGTGGTAACACATTAACCCCCAAAGCTCAGTGGTTTAACACGAAGTTTATTCTTCACCCTTGCAAAATTCAGTGAGCCAGGCAACTTTTCAGGGCAACTGCCTGATAAGGTAACTCAGTGATTCAGTCTGTTTCTGTTGTGTGGTTTGCCAGTGCCACGTGTGGTCTGTGAGATTGCTGCATCAGGGGAAGAGAGAGCTGGAGGGTTGCATGGTGGCTCCAATATGCTCTTGCCTAGAAGTGTAGAAGCACCCTTCTGCTCACAACCCATTGGTCAGAGCTGGGCATATGGCCCTACCTAATTGCAAGAGTTATTGGGGTGGGGAATGGACATTTCATGAGCTGTAAATGTCTCTGCCACAGCTGGTAATAAGTGCTATAACAAAAACCAAGCAGAGTAGGGTGACAGATATGAGTGTTGTTTTAAAAAGGGTGGTCAAATACAGCCACTATGAGAAAGTTAACATTTAAGTAAAGTCACAAAGGCAGTGAAGAAATGGGGGAAAGTGTTCTTTGCCTGAGGTAATGAAGAAATAGCAGAGAAGCCTGCTGGCTGGAGCAAAGCAAGTGAGGGAGATGACAGGAAATAAAGGGCTATGTCATGGAGGACTTTATAGGCAAGAACTTTGGACTTTATTCTGAACTGGGAAAATATTGGGGGTTTCTATAATGGGATTTAAGTTTTGAAAAATCATGCTGGTGATCGCATAGAAAAAAGACTGTAGGAGGCAGGATGGAAGTCAGGAAACAGAAAGGTGTAGCAGTCGTCCATGTGGGGAATCGCTGGGCTGGGGCTGGAACTGGGCTGGGATGTTGCACTCTCTTGGATGATTTTCACCACCACCACCCCCCACCCCGCAAAACCACCAGCAACATCTCTCCCCCTCCTCACTCTCAGCTTATTTTATTAAACTATGAATAACTGGAAAAGAAATTCCACCTGCATCAAACAAGTCTACCAAGCTATCGGTATCTGCCTGCTCGCAATCCTTGTTCACCCATTTCTATTAGCGTATAAATATTTAAACAGAGAACCTTAACGCCCACATCTCTTACCTGCTGTTGTCCCATTCCCCTGCTCCTCTTTACAGCAAAAAGAAATAAATACATCTATTTGCTGTCACCATTTACTATCTCTAAAATCAAGCTTGAAAAAAATAAAAAAAATCAAGCTTGTATCCCCACCACTTTGTCTTAATTGCTCTGTTCTCAAGCTCTCAATGATCTGTAAACTGCCAAATCCAAAGGTCAATTTTCATTTTACTCAACTTCTCAGGACCAATGACACATGCATTTTCTTCTCCCTGAAACATTTTCTTCCTTTCGTCTTTAGGACTCCTCTGTTTTGTTTCTCCTCTTACCTCTGGCTGCTCCTAAATTTCCTTTGCTTATCTTCTAATCTCTGAAGTCTAATCTCCATATGACTAGCCTTTGGATCTCTCTTTTATTCCCCAGCAATTGTGCAATTAATGTCCTAGGTCAGAGACTTTCAGTGATTTTCAAACTGTAGGACAGAACCAGTATTCAGTTAAAAAAATCAGTTGGGAGCAGAAGTTTTAAAAAACTGAACAGAATAAAGTGGAAGAGAAAGGGAAGGTAAATTTGCTTCTTGAAACTTTTAAGCTATATATTGATCAATACATGTAAATACAGTCAGTATGGAAAATGTATTTTGTATTCTGGGTTGAGGTCAGAAGGTATCAGAGTTAGTGCTCTGTGTGAGCTCATCCAATCCTGTGGCTTTTAATCCACTGACCACTGACCAATCAATTTTTATCTCTGTATGTCTCCCCAGAATTCCAGTGAGTCCTGGCTCACCCTAGCATTGCCTCCAGAGTACTGCCTAACCCACAGATCCTTCTGGATCTACAAAAGTTCTTTGCCACTTCCTACTGAAGGATGGCAGGATTCCACATGCACGGATCAGCCAACTTTCTTTGCTTCCCAGATAAGGAACACCAATGGAGGATACTGTTCCTGACTTCGTGGAACATCTGTTGCCAGAGGCAGCAGAAAAGGTCAACCAGGTTGTGGCAACTGGCCTTGTAACCTATTTTCCATAGTACAAGATGAATATTGCCGAAGATCCATCACTATATTTTGTACTCTTTGTAGTGCTGCATTCCAGGTGTGTTATAGAAATGAAGAGGATATTTGACCTTGTCCTATTGACCTGGAGGATATTTTGAGTCCACTGTTTTGACCCTGTCAATGTGCTCATAGATAGCTAAGTATGCAAAGTGATCAGAAATGTATGGTGGAATGTGATTACCCAATAGATCACACCAGGACAACCTAACAACTGGCATATCGGCAGGTATTTGCTCCCAATTCACTCATGAATTTAGTAAGAAATAATACAAATTATTTATTACACAGCTTATAATGAATATTATGGGAGAAATTGTCAGTGGCTGAGACTTTCTACAAAGTTTGATCTAGGAAAACTACACTTGGTAGAAGTAGTCACTACAAACAAAGTGACAGAGCTATAACCAGGAAAGTTTGATGTGGACAAAAGCTTAATGCCAAATCAAATATTTACTTAGATATGTTTGTATTTACATATACAAAGACTAATCATGGAAATGATAATAAAATATAATTTAAAATAAAAATTGGAAGTCCCATAAGCCCTCTTCACAGCCTTTCTATGATGGGGGGGATGGTAGGCTGTGGACCTTCATTCACATTAGGGAGCAAAAGTAAACAAAAGTGTTCATTAAGGCAAATCAAACCATTATTGCTTATTCCTCTGCTCTCCCTTTGTTTTCTAGCTTTGGGTAAAGAAGTATTTTCCATTTTTCTTTTCAAGTTCAACATCATAATGCCGGACCGAATTCCCTCCCCCTTCCAAAACAAGAATGATACATGCGGTTAGGCTCAGGGGTCACTAAAGGACGAAGCCAGTGGTGGGTCTTTCCTCTTCCTCGCCCGGGTTGATCAGGGCGCGCCGGCTGTCGACTCTGCACAGCAGCCCATGAGCTGGGAGAGCAGAAAGACCGCGCCGACGCCGACGCCCGCCCCCAGATCACCGTCGTCGCTGGGCAACGCCTCTGCCCCACCCCGGTCGAGCACGTGACGTGTGCATCACGTGACAGACCAGTCGGCGTCCTCCCGCGGAGGGTTGTAAACAGGCTTAGCGGTGTCCGAGCTGCAGCCCTGCTGCGTCCGCGTCTCCGGCATGCCCGAGGCGGGCGGGGGTTTCCCCGCCGCGAGCTCAGCGCCCACCTGAGGTAACTCCTGCGGCCTCGGGTCCGGCGTACCCGCGCCGCGCAGAGCCGCCGCTGCTGGCCGCTGTCGAGGCCGGCCGAGCCCCCGGCCCTGGCAGGGGGTGTGGCTGCCCGTTGTGCGGTCCGCGACAGGTGGGCGGGTCGGGGGCGGCCGTCGAGGACCGGGTCTCGCACCGCCCTGGGCCGGGGCCCAGGCGCCTATCCGGCCGAAAGGCGGCAGCGACCCCGGGCCTTGGGCTCTTCCGCCCCGGTTTTCGAGGCTGCCCTTGGGCCGGGCTGAGCCGGGGGCCGCAGGAGCCATCGGGCGCTGAGGGCCCCGGGCTGCCAGCGTGGAGTCCCAGTTGAAGTCCTGCCCCCGACGGGCTGTGAGACCTTGGGCAAGTCAGCCCTCCCCTTGGCCTGAGTTTCCACATCTGTAAAATGAAAGGATGGACTAGGTGATTTCTGAGGATCTTACTCTTCCGACGTGTGTGATCTCGAGAGAGGCCTGTATACATTGGAAGCTGCCAGAGGGAAAGTATAGGTAGATATTTCGTCTTTTAATTGCTGAGTTTCTGTTTGACTTTCAGTTTTTCACCTGACACGATTTGGATTCTTGTTCACTAGGTGAAGTTTTTAATAGAAAACTTAGAGAAAGTCATAATGGTTTATGTTACTTCTTTTTCTCCCCCCAGGCTTTTAAAAATGCAACGGAACCTTTTTTCTTAAAACCTTGTTTGGAAGCCGAATTTGTCAAAATCAGAATCTTTATCTGCTATACTGTCTTCCTCCCCCCTCCCCGGCTCCCATACCCCTGAGAGAACTAGGTTTGGGAGAAAAGGAGGTCCTGTTTTATGTAGTGAGTGAACATAAACAGAATCTGAGGTGATGGTGTGTAGGCAAAAAGATTATCAGGAGGATTTTTTTTTTTTAAGTTAAGAGAAATACATAGTTTCCTCATTTGTTGATTTTGAAGACTAGAGTTGGTAAGTTTACTAGAACTCACAGTTTGATGTTAAAAGAGGAAAACCATATCCTTTGACAGCTTGTCTGCTTGGTGCTTCTGTGAGGTGTGTGAAAATCAGAGGTCGAATGGACCATGAGTGGAACCCAAGGTGACCTAGTGAAATATGTTTTCTCTTTTGAAAGCAAACTGACTTCCTTGATGTTTGGTTTAGGTAAGTCACTTCCCTTCTTGGGGTCACAGTTTCTGCTACAAAGTGAGGAAATTGGATTGATTTGGGCTTCCCTTAGGGTTGCCAGATAAAATACAGGACACCCAGTTAAATTTGAATTTTAGTAAACAGTGAATAAGTTTTTAGTATAAAGCGTAGGGCATGCTTTACTAAAAAGTCATTGTTGGGCTTCCCTGGTGGCGCAGTGGTTGAGAGTCCACCTGCCGATGCAGGGAACGCGGGTTCGTGCCCCGGTCCGGGAAGATCCTACATGTGGCGGAGCGGCTGGGCCCGTGAGCCATGGCCGCTGAGCCTGTGCTCCGCAACGGGAGAGGCCACAACAGCGAGAGGCCTGCGTACTGCAAACAAAACAAAACAAACAAAAAAAAGTCATTGTTTATCCGAAATTTAACTGGGCCGACTGCATTTTTATTTGCTAAATCTGGCAACCCTAGCTCCAACATTTTTGTCTTCTTTAAATTAGTTCCAGGAAGATACTATAGATGCATAGATGGGAGTGAATTCATTAAACCAGTCAAGACCCTTTGTTTGTTATCAGTAGCAGTGTCTAGTTCTTGAAGAACAGCTCTGTTTCACTTTGGTCCCTCCTGCCCCCCCTCCATGTAGCAGATCTTTTTTGCTATAATCACATAATGTTTAGGTTTATACTCTTGGTGGTAAACAATTTAAATAACTGAAAGAAAAAAAAGTTGCCAAAATTTCTAAAAGTACCAAATTTGAGTCATGAAATGGCATATACTATTTTTTTTTCTAGAAAAGATACTTCACAATCCTACTTATTCTTTAGTTATCTGATTGACTCAAGACATTTTCTAAAGCAGTGGACTGTTCTGATGGTAAATAATCCTACAGGAAGATCTTAGGCCTTTTGCTTTGGCCACCTGTGAGTATGGAAATGACCAGTGTATGCACTATAAACATTTAGTTTTAACTATTTATCAGTTTTGTCTTTGCTATATTTTGAAGATTTTCAATGTTGAAATTTTTTTCGGGCAGTGTAATTTTTAATTCTTCATTTTTGAGGATTTTTTAAAAAAAATTAGGCCTGATTTAGTTTCTTTGCTCAACTCACTCTGAAATCCCTGAATTTTCTAATTCATGGATTCATTTAACAGTCAACAAAAACAAAAAACCTGAGCACTGCCTTTGAGCCAGGCTGATGTGATCAGTGTTGTAGTTTTTCAGGTGCTTATTCTGATAGAGGAGTTAAATCACATGCAATCAGGGAATAATGTGTTGAGGGTCTTGAAGTGATAGAAGTGCTACGGAAACTGACAGGAGGATTAGTGCCCATCTGGTCATTAGATGGAATGGCAGAACTTCACAGAGGGGGTGGTATTTAATCCAGGTCATGGGGTTTAAGGTGGGGTTAGGAAGACAGGCTTAAAGACAGGTGGGAAGATGCAGGAAAGGGCAGGGGAAGCCATCTTCTCAGTTCTACAAAGCATACACTTCGTTGGATTGAAAATAGTTGACAATATTGTTTACATGTAGTTTTTGATTCACTGTGAATGCTAGCCTGAATTCTCTAGTCTTGCTGCTCAGTTCCTACAGGAGACCTTTTCTCTGGGCCATTCGGTTTCTCCAGAGAATCATCTGTTCTCCCCCTGTGTATTAATCTTGCTTTTCAAGGTGTATTCCGTAGACTGTTCACGTTGGTATCATCTTGGTGCTTGTTAGAGATGTAGAATCTCAGGCCACATCCCAGGTGTGCCTCAGAACAAGATGAGTTATATGCACAAGAAATTTTGAAAGCACTGGACTGTGCTGTGCTATGGCAACAGCACAATAGCAACAACAAAATATTTTTGTCATGAAAAGTCTAACACAAGTTGGATGTAACTCCTCCATCTGTAGCTATGCCATCTGGCTTCCAAGATGGCAGTGGAAGAGCTGGAGGATCTCAATGAATGGTTTTAAAGGCCAGGCCTGGAAGTGGCTAACATTACTCTCACCATATTATATTGGTAAGGAATTAGTCACCTTACCTCTAACATAATTGCAAAGGAGGCTGGAAAATGTATTCTTCTAATTTGCCCAGGAACAGGGACCAGTGTAGTGGATAAGTAGCATTGACTCTGCTTCAGTTGGCCATTATGGTCCCCAGACTGTTTCATTCTCCCTCCCACATGTAGGGCATGCTAACCCCCTGTACAACCAGGCATTGCCTTCAGTTCAAAGTACAGGCATACCTTGGAGATATTGCGGGTTCAGTTCTAGACCAACGCAATAAAGCAAATATTGAGATAAAGCAAGTCACAACTTTTTTTTGGTTTCCCAGTGCACATAAAAGTTATGTTTATGCTATACTGTAATCTGGTAAGTGTGCAGTAACACTATGTCTAAAAAAGACAATGTACATACCTTAATTTAAAAATACTCTACCGTTAAAATGTGCTTATCATCATCTGAGCCCTCAGTGAGTCCTCACCTTTTTCCTGATGGAGGGTCTTGCCTTGATGTTGATGGCTGCTAACTGATCAGGGTGGGGTGAAGGTTGGGGTGGCTGTTGGAATTTCTTAAAGTAAGCCAGCAGTGAAGTTTGCCATATTGATTGATTCTTCCTTCCATGAGCCATTTCTCTGTAGCATGCAGTGCAGTTTGATAAATTTCATGCACAGTAGAACTTCTTTCAAAGTTGGAGTCAGGCCTCTCAAACCTTGCCACTGCTTCATCAACTAAGTGTATGTAACATTTTAAATCCTTTGTTGTCATTTCAGCAGTCTTCAACAGCATCTTCATCAGGAGTAGATTGCATCTCAAGAAACCACTTTCTTTGCTCATCTGTAAAAGCAACTCATCCACTAAAGTTTTATCAAGAGATTTCAGCAATTCAATCACATCTTCAGGCTCTACTTCTAATTCTTGTTCTTTTGCTGTTTCCACCACATCTGCAGTTACTTCTTCCACTGAAGTCTTGAACCCCTTAAGAACTCATCCATAAGGTTGGAATCAACTTCCAAACTACACTTAATTTTGATATTTGGAACTCTTCCCATGAATCATGAATGTTCTTAGTGATATCTAGAATGATGAGATCCTTTCCAGAAGGTTTTCAGTTTTACCCAGCTGTATCAGAGGAATCACTATCTATGGCAGCTACAGCCTTCTGAGATGTATTTCTTAAATAATAAGACTTGAAAGTCAAAATTACTCCTTGATCCATGAGCTGCAGAATGGATGTGTTAATGGTCATGAAAACACCCATACAATAATCTCATTGTATATCTCACTCAGTGCTCTTGGGTAACCAAGTGCATTTTCAGTGAGCAGTAATATTTTGAAAGGAATCTTCTTTTCTGGGCATTGGGTCTCAACAGTGGGCTTAAAATATTTAGTGACATGTTGTGAAAAGATATGCTGTCACCCAGGCTTTGTTGGTCCATTTATAGAGTGCAGGCAGAGTAGACTTAGCATAATTCTTAGGGACCCTAGGAATTTCATAAATGACCATTGGCTTCAACTTAAAGTCACCAGCTGCATTAGTCCCTAATAAGAGAGTGAGCCTGTCCTTTGAAGTTTTGAAACCAGGCATTGACTTCTGTCTAGCTATGAAAGTCCTAGATGATATCTTCTTCCGATATAACACAGTTTCATCTTCATAGAAAGTCTGTTGTTTAGTATAACAACCTCATTAATCATTTTAGCTAGATCTTTTGGGTAACTTGCTGCAGCTTCTACATCAGCACTTGCTGCTTCCTCTTGCACTTTGATGTTATGGAGACATCTTCTTTCCTTAAACCTCATGAACCAGCCTCTGCTAGATTCAGACTTTTCTTCTACAGCTTCCTGATCTTTCTCAGCCTTTATCAAATTGAAGAGAGTTAGGGCCTTCCTCTGGATTAGGCTTTGGCTTAAGAAAATGTTGTGACTGGTTTGATCTTCTATCTAGACCACTAAAACTTTCTCCATATCAGCAATAAGGATATTTCACTTATCATTCATGTGTTCACTGGAGCGGCATTTTTAATATTCTTCAAGAACTTTTCCTTTGCGTTCATAACTTGGCTAACTGGTGCAAGAGGCCTAGTTTTCAGCCAGTCTTGGCTTTCAACATGCCTTCCTTCTTAAGCTTAATCATTTCTAGCTTTTGATTTAAAGTGAGAGGACTCTTTGTTTCATTTAAACCATCCCTTCTCTTGAGGATTATTAACTGGACTACTTTCACTATTGTGTGTCTCAGGGAATAGGGGGGCTTGAAGAGAGGGAGAGAGACAGGAACAGCTGGTTTGTAGAGCAGTCAGAACATACACAACTTTTATTGATTAAGTTTGCCATCTCACATGGGCATGGTTCATGGCATCTAAAACAATTAAAATAGTAACATCAGAGATTACACTGATCACAGATCACCATAAAAATACAAGAATAGTGAAAAAGTTTGAACTATTTTAAGAATTACCAAAGTGTGACACAGACACACAGAGGACACAGAGTGAGCAAATGCTGTTGGAAAAATGGCGCCGATAGACTTGCTCAATGCAGGGTTGCCACAAACCTTTAATTCGTAAAAAATGCAATATCTGCTAAGTCCCAGTAAAATGAAGAACAATAAAATGAGGTATGCCTGTATGGGATCTTTGAGTGGTGCCAGGCTATCTTATCAGGTCCAGATAAGCCTTTCTTGTTCAAATGAATTAAGAAAACACATTATTTATTACTCTCCTCACCAAAGTATTATAATAAGGGCACAACATGACTAGTAAACAGTAGCATTTGGAAGGTGAAGCATAGACACACAGTATTTACTCTTCTGTAGCAGTTCTTTAATGTTTATGGACAGATATAAAGGAAGGTTCCCTTCCCTGGAAGGGAAGGATGTTTCTTGATTGGACTCTGATTTTGTTCCCTGGGAGAAACACTCACATCCTTTTTTCTCCATGGCTCCAGGGAACATCCTTAGGTTCTTCTTTTTCCATTATTTTGTTTGCTCACACCCTGTGTCCAGAATTGATGCTGGAAGCATGCTGTCCTGGGTATCATGCAGTTTGCCTGTTTGTAGAAGGTTGGACTCCCAGAGGTTGTTCTTTTTTTTTTTTTTTTTTTTTGCGGTACACGGGCCTCTCGCTGTTGTGGCCTCTCCCGTTGCACAGGCTCCGGACGCGCAGGCTCAGCGGCCATGGCTCATGGGCCCAGCCACTCCGCGGCATGTGGGATCTTCCCGGACCGGGGCACGAACCCGTGTCCCCTGCATCGGCAGGCGGACTCTCAACCACTGCGCCACCAGGGAAGCCCCCAGAGGTTGTTTTTAAGTCTTGAACAGACATTCTAAATCTGGGCCTGTTGTTTTTCTGCCAATACATTTCCTACAGAAACTTAGCAGACTCTTAATCCATTTGCTTCCAGTCAATTCAGAGTACCAATAACCAAATAAATTTTTGATTTTTGCTAGAAACAGCCAATAATAATCAGCCTACACTGTAAAGTTTCATTTTCCAGTTTTTCCCCATACAGTTTTAAAGTCATCATGTGTGTGATTTGCCTTCTGAGTTACAGCCATCAACAGGTTTTGTAACCATTTTTCTACTGCATAAGGTGGATCATCATCTTTTCCTTCTCTGATATGAAATTCCTCATTGCGTACAGAGTGGTGACTAAGAAAAATGCAACTTGTTGAGGGTTTTGTTATGATAGCATCCCACTTCTGGTAGCGGTTTCTGTTGGAGAGGTGGCCAAGGAACTAGTTGTTTTATTTGTAGAAGTTTCTATTTTTAGCTAGTATTTTACTAGTACTCAAAACCTGAGACCTGAGCTCTTTGGCATCCTATAGGCAAATTAGCTCATTTTGTATATTTATTATTTCACATACTTTTTATTGTGGCTTTCTCCACTTTGCTAAATTAATTAGTATTCCCATATTTTCTGTCTTTAAAAAACAGTTGAAATCTTTTTTGTCTGCTTGGGTGCCGTCTCTCCTCATTTGTGGCCTTGTGATTTATGTCTTTTTTTTTCCTTTTTCTTAAATTTAATTTTTCATTTTGAGATAACTGTAGGTTCATATGCAGTTGTAAGAAATAATGTAGAGGGATCCCATTTAACCTTTATACAGTTTTCTCCAAAGTTAACAGCTTGCAAAATTTTAGTACAATATCACAACTAGGATATTGACATCTTTATAGTTAAGATGCAGAATATGTCTGTCACCACAAGGTTCCCTCATGTTGTTTTTTAAAATAATTAATTAATTAATTTTCGGCTGCGTTGGGTCTTTGTTGCTGCGCGCGGGCTTTCTCTAGTTGCGGCGAATGGGAGCTACTCTTCGTTACGGTGCACGGGCTTCTCATTGCAGTGGCTTCTCTTGTTGCGGAGCAAGGGCTCTAGACTTCAGTAGTTGTGGCATGCGGGCTCAGTAGTTGTGGCTCGTGGGCTCCAGAGTGCAGGCTCGGTAGTTGCGGCGCACGGGCTTAGTTGCTCCGCGGCATGTGGGATCTTCCTGGGCCAGGGCTCAAACCCATGTCCCCTGCATTTTGGCAGGCGGATTCTTAACCATTGCGCCACCAGGGAAGTCCCCCTCATGTTGTTCTTTTATAACTACCCCCACTTCTCCCTGCTCCCACTGCCTTCTTAACCCCTGGCAACCGCTAATCTGTTCTCCCATTTCTATAATTTTGTCTTTTCAAGGATATTATATAAATGGAATTATACATTATGTGATCTTTTTGGATTGGCTTTTCTCACTGAGCATAATTCTCTGGAGATTCATCATTGTTGTTTCATGTCCAAATAGTTCTTTTTTTATTCCTTTTACATTGCTGAATAGTATTCTATGGTATGAATGTACCATAATTTGTTTAATCACTTACCTGCCGAAGGACATCTAGTTGAATAAAGCTATTACAAACATTTGTGTGCATGTTTTCCTGTAACCATATTACTTCATTTCTCTGGTTATAAAACTCCTGGAGTTGCTGGGCTGTATGATATTCACATGATATGTTTTAGGAAATTGCCCAAGTGTTTTCCAGAGTACCATTTTACATTCCTACCAATATGGAAAGGATGGTTCAATTTCTCCTTATCCTTGCCCACATTTTGCTGTTGGCACCATTTTTAATTTTAGTCATTCTAGTAGATATGTAGTGATAACTTCATTGTGATTTTAATTTGCATTTCCCTAATGGCTAGTAAGGTTGAACATATTTTCATGTGTTTATTAGCCACTTGTATATTCTCTCAGCAAAAGTCTCTTCATGTCTTTTGCCCATTTACTAATTGGATTTTTGTTGTTGTTGACTTCTAAGAGTTCTTTATATATTTTAGATACTAGTCCTTTGTCAGATATGTGGTTTGCAAATATTTTCTCCCACTCTGTGGCTGATCTTTTTACCCTTTGAAGAACAAAAGTTTTTTATATTTATGAAGTTCAATTTATAAAGTTTTCCAATTGGGAATCAAGGCTTTGGTGTCAAGTTTAAGAACTCTGTCTAACTCTAAATCCTAAAGCTTTTTTTTTTAATGCTTTTTCTCCCCTAAAAGCTTTTAGGTTATACATTTAAGTTCATGAACTATTTTGAGTTAATTTTTGTGTAAGGTGTTGAAACTTTATTTGAGGTTCATTCTTTTCCCCTTATTGCTCTGGCACCATTTGTTTAAAAGTTCTCTTTCCTTCACTGAATTGCTTAATTAAAAGTCATTTTGGCATATTTGTGTGGGTCTATTCATGGGTTCTCTGTTCTTTTCCACTGAATTATATGTGTGTCTCTCTGCCAGTATCACGCAGTCTTGATAGTAGCTCTATAATAAGTCTTGAAATCAGTAGAGTGATTCTTCCCATTCTCTTCTCTTTCGAGTGTTTTAGGGGCTTCCCTGGTGGCGCAGTGGTTGGGAGTCCGCCTGCCGATGCAGGGTACGCGGGTTCGTGCCCCGGTCCGGGAAGATCCCACATGCCACGGAGCGGCTGGGCCCGTGAGCCATGGCCGCTGAGCCTGTGCGTCCGGAGCCTGTGCTCCGCAACGGGAGAGGCCACGGCAGTGAGAGGCCCGCGTACCGCAAAAAAAAAAAAAAAAAAAAAGGTTCTTGTCAAAATCTTTTAAAGACTTTTGTAGACATAGACAAGATTATTTTTAAATGCATATGTGAAGAGAAAAGCTAAAACACTTTTTTTTTTTTGTGGTACTCCGGACGCGCAGGCTCAGCGGCCATGGCTCACGGGCCCAGCCGCTCCGTGGCATGTGGGATCTTCCCGGACCGGGGCACGAACCCGCGTACCCTGCATCGGCAGGCGGACTCCCAACCACTGCGCCACCAGGGAAGCCCTTGACAAGAATCTTGTTAAGCTTGTGTATTAATTAGGGAATAATAGACATTTTTACTTTGTTGACTCTTCCAGTCCATGAATGCAGGTATGCATCTTAATTTATTAGTTTATTCTCTAATTTCTTTCATGAGCATTTTATAGTTTTCAGCATAAAAGGTCTTTGTTACATTTACACCTAAGTATGCCGTATTTTTTCATGATTGTAAATGGTGTTGTATTTTTAATTTCCGTGTCCTTGTTTTCATTGTTTGTATTAGAAGTATGACTAATTTTTGTATGTTTATCTTGTATACTACAACTTTGCTGAATTCACTTATTCTGCGAGTATTTTTTGTAGATTCCTTGGGACTTTCTGTGTCATCTGAAAATAGGTACAGTTTTCTTTCTTTCTAAGCTGCATGCCTTTTGTTTCTTTTCTTGCCTTACTGCATTGGCTAGAACTTCCAGCACTATGTTGTAAATAAGAGTTGCCTTTTTCCCAGTCTTAGGGGCAAAGCAATTGTTTTCTTATCATTAAGTATAATATTAGGTGTAGGGTTTTTTTTTTGTAGGTGCTGTTTTTCAAGTTAAGGATGTTCTTTTTTATTCCTATTTTTCTGAGAGTTTCTTTTCTTAAATCGTGAATGGGTGTTGAATTCTGTCATACGCTTTTTCTTTGTTCATTGGAATCATATGATTTTATTCATTAGTCTCAACATAGTAGATTACATTGATTACTTTCCTTTTTTAAAAAAAATTTTATTGGAGTATAGTTGATTTACAATGTTGTGTTACTTTCTGCTGTACAGCAAAGTGAGTCAGTTATACATATACATATATCCACTCTTTTTTAGATTCTTTGTCCATATAGGTCATTACAGAGTACTGAGTAGAGTTCCCTGTGATATACAGTAGGTCCTTATTAGTTATTTATTTTATATATTATAGTGTGTATATGTCAGTCCCAATCTCCCAATTTATCCCTCCCCCGATTAATTTTCAAAAATTGAAAATAATCTTATATCCTTGGAATAAGCCTCACTTGGTCATGGTTTATAATTCCTTTTATATTTGCTGAATTCTGTTTGCTAATATTTTAAGGATTCTTTTTTCTGTTTAGAGAACTTCCTGTAGCCGTTTCACCCTTTGGGGGTACATCTACTGGTACACAGTCTCTTAGTTTACTTTTGTCTCAAATGTCTTGATTTCCCCTTCCTTTTTGAAGCATTCTTTTTTTTGTATATAAGGTTCTGAGTTGACAGTTCTTTTCTTTCAGTCCTTGAAAGGTGTTGTGTCTTTCCTTCTGGCCTCCCTGATTTTTCATGAAATATTTGCTGCCATTTAAATGATGTTTCCCCTGTAGGTAAGGTGTTATTTCTCTCTCACTGCTTTCAAGATATATATGTTTTTCTTTAGTTTTCAGAAGTTTGACTGTTCCATATCTTGCTGAGGATTTCTTTGAGTTTATCGTGTTTGAGGTTTGCTCAGAATCTTGAGTCTGTAAATACATCTTTTGCCAAATTTGGGAATCTTCAGCCATTATTTCAAGTACTTTTTCAGCTCAGCTCTCTCCGATGACATGAATGTTAAATCTTTAGTTATAGACCCACAGGTGCCTGAGGCTCTGTTCATTTTTCTTTTTCAGTTTATTTTTCTCTTTGACATTCAGATTGGGTAGTTTCTATTGGTCTGTCTTCTGGTTCACCGTTTTTTTCTGTCCCCACCATTCTGGTGAGCCCATCTCTTGGTTTTTGTATTTTGGTAATTGTATTTTTCAGTTCTGAAATTTCCTTTTAGCTCTTCTTTATACCTTTGCCGAGACTTTTTTTTTTTTTTTTTTTTGCGTTACGCGGGCCTCTCACTGTTGTGGCCTCTCCTGTTGCGGAGCACAGGCTCCGGACGCGCAGGCTCAGCGGCCATGGCTCACGGGCCCAGCCGCTCCGTGGCATGTGGGATCTTCCCGGACCGAGGCACGAATCCGTGTCCCCTGCATCAGCAGGCGGACTCTCAACCACTGCACCACCAGGGAAGCCCCGAGACTTTTTTTTTTTTTTAACCATGACACAGCAGTGGTGGGGATGAAAGTCCCAGCTACCTACTCAGCCTCCTTTGATAGCGTCCTGATGGGGATGTTGGGATGCTTTGTTACATCTTGGTGAGAGAAGATGTCTAGTCTACCCTTGGTCTTTGCTGGCATGGGTAGGGGTGTGGCCACAGGTTTTTTCCTGTGGTATTTGGCTGGAGTAGGGTGATTGTTGTCTACTTTTTTTTTTTTTTTTTTTGTCTTTCTAGGCTGACCCTTTCCTACTCCTTTGGTTATTAGAAAGAGCAGGCTTTTCTTGGGGCTTTTTTGTTTGTTTGTTTACACTTCTTGGTGTTTCTGGATTTACCAATTCTTCAGCACCAAGTTTGGATTATATGAGGCAAAAAGAAAACCCAGGAAATTGAACACCATGTCTTTCCTTGAATCCTGAGGTCCCTAGCTGGTATGCCTCCTCCTTTCTGCCTTTCAGAGTCTTGTATTATCTTTACTTACAATGTGCAGAGTTTTTACTTGTCCTTAGTGGAAAAATAGGGAAAAGTACATTAACTTCCCAGAAGTGTAAGCTTCTTCTTTCTAAAAAATCCTTTTATTATCATTTTAATAGAGTCTTGGTGGAAGAGGAACTAAACCTAAGTATTCAGTCCACACCTTTATTACTTCTTAATATTTTATTTCATTTGTATGAATTAGGCAGATTGAATATGTTATTTGCTCAGTGCTTGTATTGTTCATGGCACACAATCACGTGGAAGAGCCTTTGGAAATAATTGAGAGCATGAAGCTTTGCTTGGCTAAGGTTTCTCAAAAAGCTCCAAGCCATAATCAGTTCCTTCTGTGTTGCTCCCAGAAAGATTAGTTTGCTTCTTGGTGAATTTCTTTAGGGTAGTTGATGTAGAAGATGATACCTTAATACTTAAGCTAATTTTTAAGTTTAAATGACCTTTTATTTTATGCCAGGAGGCTACATACTGTAAATCTTTAAATTTAACTTGATTTGTTAAAAATTAATTTAAATATGTTCTCAGGAAAGATATCTTTATATTAGATTATATCAAAGCATTAAAAATTTAAAGAATCACTGAAAGTCTTAAGTTTGTTAATTCAGTTGTGATAGTGTTAGGAATGTTCTAGTGCTTACCCAGATTGCATAGCAGTTAAGGATATGGCTCTGGAGCCAGCTTCAGTGCTTAATGATGACCTTGGGCTGGGTTTCTTCATCCATAAAGTGTGGATGATCACAGTTACACTACTTCATAAAGTGATTGTGATGATGTGAGTTGCTTTTAACTTATTAAAACTAAAAATATTTTTCTATGTTATCATAAAACTTTAAAAATGTCAATTCTATTAGTAACAGCATCTAATACAACTTGAGATTAGACTTAAGAGTTAGGAAACCTGAGTTCCACCCCCAGCTTTCCTGAATAGCTGCTTGACTTTTGCCAAGCAGCCTTGCTTCATCCCTTTCTGCCTTATTTTACTCATTTATAAAAGTACGGTTGAGTTTGAACTGGTTGATCTCTAAGATTCCTTCTCTTTCTTCCATTCATTTTTTGTCTCACTGAATCATAATTGAGCTAGTTATAACACAGTTCATGAGGAGAACACATTTTACAACCAGGAGAAGAAAAAGGATTCGGGTGGGGAGGGCAGGATAATTTTACAGAAACTTTTAAGTGCTGATATATTGAGAATAATTAAGTTTGTTTCACGCAATTCTAATCGAGGGCAAAACTAATGCCTGTGGATGGAAGGGTGGCGCTCTTGGAAAATCATCACTGGATGCTAAAACGTGTGGGTGAATGTTCGATGAGGAACAGGATAAGGTGGCTCATCGAAATGGGCCACCTTAAGTGCTGGATGCTTCCTAACACTGAAAGGACAAAAATCAAGGTCAGACTGACAAATGATAGAGTCAGGTCGAGGTTATTTAATTCTCAGCCAGGGATGGTGCTGGATGACTTCTCTAACTTTCTGGCCTCCCATGGGTAGAAATCATGACATGATGAAGTTGTTAAAATAATCAAGAAAAAACATATTGTAATGTGGCACAGAGGTCACTAACTTTAACTGAATTATAATAATGACAATTCATATAATAAATTCCTTTTTATTTGCAGTTTGTTTTTGGTTGAAGTGCAGACTGAGTACATTTTGTTCTCAGTTTTGAAAATGTTGCTTCTCTTAACTCTTACGTGGTTTTTGATGATTCATGTGGGGAAAGGAGCACTATTACTTTCTTCTTTTTGAATGACCTTTGATTTTTTTTAATGTCTTTGTTGGAGTATAATTGCTTTACAATGTTGTGTTAGTTTCTGCTGTATAACACAGTGAATCAGCTATACATATACATGTATCCCCACATCTCTTCCTCCTGTGTCTGCCTCCCACCCTCCCTATCCCACCCCTCTAGGTGGTCACAAAGCACAGAGCTGATCTCCCTGTGCTATGCAGCTGTTTCCCACTAGCTATCTGTTTTACATTTGGTAGTGTATATATGTCCATGCCACTCTCTCACTTCGTCCCAGCTTACTCTTCCCCCTCCCCGTGTCCTCAAGTCCATTCTCTACGTCTGCATCTTTATTCCTGTCCTGCCCCTAGGATCTTCAGAACCATTTTTATTTTTAGATTCCATATATATGTGTTAGCATACGGTATTTGAATGCTTGCCACTTTTCTTTTAAGCTAAGCTGGGAACTGTGAGTTTGGGTTCTTAGGTCCTTGAGATATGCAGCTAAATTTGTCATCAACTATGTGGGTGCATTGCCAACTTCTCTGGAGATGTTTACCAGTCTGGGCAATTTTGATAGTATTATCTTCTTACAGTTTCTGCTGTGAGGCAGTCTTTGAAGAAATATATGATATGTGGCAGAGCAAGCCGTTGGGGAGAAAAAGGTATTCTTATTACTTTTATTAAATTATAATGTTCTTGTTCCCAGCTCCTGCGGTAGAATTTTGGTCCAAAGGAACAACTATCTCATCCTGCCTTAGCATCTGGTTGAGGAGGGTGTGTGTGTGTGTGTGTGTGTGTGTGTGTGTGTGTGTGTGTGTGTGTTTATTTCCTAAAATACCTCAGGTCTCCTTTACGCACTCTGTGTCCTGGTCTGCAGCGCTGCTGACATTTGTGTGTGGGTAGTTTGTCGTGGGAGCTGTCTGGTGCAGTTTAGAATGTTTAGCAGCTTTCTTGGCCTCTTCACACTAGATGCCAGTAGCCTCCCGACAGTTCTGGCAACGAGAAATACCTCTAAGACATTGCCAAAAGTCCCCTGGGGGGCAAAATCACCCTGGTTGAAAACCACTGACTTATGAATGCCTCTCAGCCAGCCCCCTGCCACAGTTGTGGCCATCCTACTCCCATCTGGTTTCTCCATGTTGCCAGCCTTGGTCACAGCCTCTTCCTCCTAATTGTGCTCTGCTCAGGTAATTAGGTGGAAAGTTGCCAAGTGGAAGGTGGAATCAGTGGGGACTAGGGCTGGAGTCAGGTGTGGCCCTGGGTAGTGGCTGAGCACTGCAACATGCAGATGGGTGTGTTTTTTGGTGGCAGCTAATGATTAGACTTAAAAACAAATGTTCTTTGACATGAAACTGAGCTGACAATGACACCGGTGGTCCTAGCGTACAACACTAATCAGGTATGTGATGTCTTCATGTTGTCTGAAGCCTGCCTTGGGAGTCTGGAGTTTCAAAAGAAAGCTCTTTTCTCCTCAATGTTTTTATTTGAAAGAAGCAAAGAAAAGAGAAACTGCATCTTGGTGAACTTCCTTATTCAATTTAGATTTCATTTTTGAGGTGACTTTAGTAGCTAGAGTCAATAATTTTTTTACGTGTACGAAATGAGGTGGAGGAATTTGTAAATATGAAGCATCAAGTGTTTAATGAGTGCATCTGGGGATGGTGCCACGACCTCAAGAAATGCTCAGAGTGCTGAGGGAGTGAGACAAGGTAATTGCAAGTGATACCACCATGTAAGGAATGGTGGCTCTGTCTTGGGTGGGGGCAGGTGGTGAGGGGTGGGCAAGGAGAGATCTCATAGATAAACTCGAGACTGGAACAGGTGTTCACAGTCCTTGTTTTATTCATTTTCAAACAATCAATTTTCATTATTAGTGCTTTTTTCTAGGCTTTACTGATTGTTTTTTATCTAATCAAGGTCATCCTGAATGCCCATTTTTATAAGTTTTATTCTCTTAACATTCATTGCATGACATTTTCGATTTTTAGCAACTCTTAAGGACTGCATGTTATGGTTATATCCCAATTTATTTAACCATTTCCCTGTTGCTTAACATATAGCTTATTTTAAAGAACTTTGCTACTGTAAATATCCTTTGATGAGTAACTTTGGGCATACGTTTGAATCCACAGTTCAGATGATTTCTTTTTTTTTTTTTTTTTTTCCTTGCGGTACACGGGCCTCTCACTGTTGTGGCCTCTCCCGTTGCGGAGCACAGGCTCCGGATGTGCAGGCTCAGCGGCCATGGCTCAGGGGCCCAGCTGCTCCGCGGCACGTGGGATCTTCCCAGACCGGAGCACGAACCCGTGTCCCCTGCATCGGCAGGCGGACTCCCAACCACTGCGCCACCAGGGAAGCCCCAGATGATTTCTTTAGGACAGTGTCATGAACCTGGGTGAAGTGGTATGGATATTTTTAAAGCTCTTGGCTTATATTGGTGAACTGCATTGCTGAAAGTTCCTAATTAACATTCCCACTAGCAGGGTGTTGAGTGGCCATTTTAGGGCATTCTTGCCAATGTTGAGTGTTTTAAAAAAGAAAATAACTGACTTAACAGGTGGAAGACATCTCATTGTTATCTTCCTTTGCCTGTTTAAATTATTAATGAAGTTTATTTTTTGTTTTTACTGTTTTTCTTTTTCCTTTAAAAGTACATTAGCCTCTTTTGCGAATTGGCTGTACATGTTGTTTTCCCATTAATCTTTTGGGGTGTTACTCCTTTTCTTCTGATTCCTTTATAAAATTTATTTATATGTTGAAGGAAGTGACCTTTTCTGTCGTGTTTGGCGAAACACTGTTCCAATTTTATGATTACGTCTTTTGCTTTATGTGTGACTTTTAATTTTGATATGATTTCAAATTTAGAGAAGGAGTGTAAGAGTACAAAGAGTTACCATATATCCTTTACTAAGATTCACCAATTGTTATAAATTTACCCCATTAGCTTTATCACTCTCTCTCTATGCATATATAAATGCATTTTTTTCTGATTCATTTGAGTCTACGTTGTGTATACCCTAAGACCTGGGGCATTCTGCTATATGAGCATAGTAAAATTTAATAATACAGTACTGTTGTCTAACTCACAGTTCATATTGCATTTTCAACAGTTGTCCCTATAATGTCCTTTATTGCTCTTGTGTTTTCTCTGTCCAGTGTCCAATCCAGAATCATGCTGAATTTGGTTGTCATGTTTATTTAGTCTCTTTTGATTTGGAATAGTTCCTCAACCTGTCTTTGTCATTCTTGATATTAACATTTTTGAAGACTGTAGACCAGTTTTTTGGGTTTTTTTTCCTAGAATGTCCCTCAATTTACATTTGTCTGAAGTTTCCGCATGGTTAGAGTCAGGTTATACATTGTAGATGGAGTAACACAAAAGTGATTTTTATTGTTCTCAGTGCAAGACAGTTTAGAGCCACCTGACGTTAGTTTGTTCCAGTATTGGTGATAACTTTGGACCCTTGGAGAAGTTGATATTTGCCAGATTTCTCTACTGCCAAGATACAGATTTTCCCTTTGAAGTTAATAACTATTAACACTATATAAATATCCTGTTCCTCATCGAATATTCACCCACACGTTTTAGCATCCAGTGATGATTTTCCAACTCCATACTTCCTTCTGTATTTATTAGTTGGTGTTCTGCTGTAAAGAAGAGCTCCACACCCGTTTATTTATTTAATTATTTATTTGAATTATTCATAGATCTGTTCTTATTTAGTGGCCTATGATTCATTACTCTAATTATTTTGATAATTGTCCCAGACTTAGTCAGTGTGAATCCTTTCAAGCTGGCTTCTGTCTCCTTTTTATATGTCACCATAATTCTTTGAACATTTTTTTGCTTTCTGGTGCAACAAGGTGCTCTGGGCTCATTTTATGTGCCTCAGCCCTCAAATCAGCTTTTCTCCAGGGAGCCTTGTTCCTGTTAGTGGGGAACAAGATCTGGGTGCATGTTGGGTACAACTAGCGTGTCATTACTTCTACTCCCTTTCTGTGGACAGAGCTAAGATATGTTTGTGTGTGTATGTAAGACACATATGCACATGTACAGATATATCTGCATTTTTTACTTATATATTTTAAAAACTGTGATTTTGTATTGATACTACTAATGTTAATCCAACACCACGGGGAGACATTCTGGTGTCCCTCCTTATGTTGAATTTTGTCATGTGCTTTTGCATCTTGCTTACACACAGGGTGTAAAGATATTCTCCTATGTTTATTTCTAGGAGTTTTATAGTTTTGGCTTTTAGGTTAAAATTAAGAGGTACAAACTTTCAATTGCGAAATAAATGACTCACAGGTATGAAATATACAGTGTGGGGAATATAATCAATAATTATATAATATCTTTGTGTGGTGACAGATGACAGCTACACTTATCATGGTGATCATTTTGAAATGTATAGAAATATTGAATCACTATGTTGGGTACCAGGAACCAACATAGGGTTGTAGGTCAATTATACTTCAAAAACAAGCTCATAGAAAAACTCATAGAAAACAAACTCATAGAAAAAGAGATGAGATTTGTTGCTATTGGAGGCGGGGGCGGGGGGAAATTGGATGAAGATAGTCAAAAGGTACAAACACTCATGTATAAGATAAATAAGTACTAGGGATGTGATGTACAACATGATAAATACAATTAACACTCCTCTGTGTTATATATGAAAGTTGTTAAGAGAGTAAATCCTAAGAGTTCTCATCACACGGGAAAAATATATTTTTCTATTTCTTTAATGTTGTTATCTGTGTGAGATGGTGGATGTTCACTAAACTTATTGTGGTCATCATTTTATGATGTATGTAAGTCAAATCATTATGTTGTACACCTTAAACTTACACAGTGCTGTATGTCAATTATATCTCAATAAGACTGGAAGGAAAAAATAGATGTGTGTACTGAACTAAACTTTTGAAGCTTACTGTCTCATGAAAATTTGCTGCTTTGAAACTGGCTTGGAAAAATAACATATTAAAAATAAAAGTCAGAGCATGGAACTTTTTCTGTTTTGAAGTCAGAAGACTGTTCTTCAAAATAAATGCATCAGAAAATTTAAAAAAAGATCTATGATCCATCTCAAATTATTTTTTGTTCATGATGTCAGATTAGGGGTTAAAGTTTATCTTTTTTTCTACATGGATATCCAGTTGCTCTAGCACTATTTGTTGAAAAGGATTTCCATTCCTCATTGAATTGCTTTGGTGCCTCTTTTGAAAGTCGGTTGACCATGTAAGTGTGAGTCTATTCCTGGACTCTCTGTTGTGATATGTTTGTCTGTCCTTAGGCCAGGACCATACTTTGATGATTACTGTGGCTTTATAGTAAGTCTTGAAGTGTAAGTCCTTCAACTTATTTTTTTTGAAAATTGTTTTGGCTGTTTTAGATCCTTCGCATTTTCCTACACATTTTAGAATCAAATGGCCAATTTCTGCAAAAACATCTGGTAGGAATATGAATAGAATTCTCATTTGGGCAGAATCAACATCTTTATAGTAGAGAATTTTCCAAATTACAAACAAGGTGTATGTCTCTGTGCAGTTAGATATTTAATTTCTCTCAGCAGTGTTTTGTAGGTTTCAGTATATGAGATATGCGTGTCTTTCATTAAGATTATTCATAATTAATCTTCTCTTTGACATTAAGATAAATTTTTAAAATTTCACTTTTCATTTTGTTGCTATTATGTAGAAATACATTTGGATTTTGTGAAATGACCTTGCATCCTGCAGCCTTGCTAAATTGACTTAGATTAATCTGGCTAGACTAATTTAGATTTCCTAGAAATTTCTATGTTAGTAATTATGTACTCTGTGAAAAGAAACAGTTTTATACCTTCCTTTCCAATTTTTAGGCCTTATGTTTCTTTTCCTTGCAATATTACACTGGCTAGGACCTTCTGTCCAGTTGTTGAATATGAGTGGTAAGAGTGGGCATTCTTGTCTTGCTGCCAATCAAGTGGGGAGGGCCTCAAGATTTCACTATTAAGTATGTTATTTGCTGTAGATTTGTATGATTGAGGAAATTTCTCTGTTTCTAGTGTGCTGAGGGTTTTTATTTTTTAGGCTCAGAATGGATGTTGATTTTTGGCAAGTGCTTTTGTTGCATCTGTTATTATGTTACATGACACTGACTTTGAGATGTTAATCCAACTTTATATTCCTGGGATAAACCCCACTTGGTCATGATATATTACTCTTTTTTAAGTTGCCAGTTTTTCTGTTAGTTCGCCAAGGATGTTTTCGTCTGGGTTCATGAACTATGTTCATGATTTGTAGTTTTTTGTAATTTTTTTTGATTTTGTTTATAGGTTTATGCAGAGCATCTAAAATGAGCTGGGAATTGTTCTCTTCCTTATTGTTTGATAGAATTCACCAGTGAAACCATCTGAGCTTTGAGTTTTCTTTTCCCAGAAGGGTATACTAACCAGTTCAATTTGTTTAATAGATATATGGCTATTCAGGTTTTTTAAATTTCAACTTGTGTCAGTTGTGGAAAGTTGTGTTTCTCTTTTTCCATCCTCTTTACTTTAGACCTGTGTCTTTATATTCAAAGTGTATCTCTTGTAGGGTATGGTTGGGTCTTGGTTTTTGTGTTTTTTGTTTTTCTTTCTCCCCATTCTGACAAGCTCTACTTTTTAATTGGAATATTTAGTCCTTTTATATGTAATATATTGAATACTTACTGATACACAGTTGATTCTCATTATTCATGGATTATATATCTGCAAATTTGCCTACTCACTAAAACTTAATTCTGATCCTAATGTCAGTGCTCACAATGCTCTTAAGGTCATTCATGGACATGCACAGAACAGTGAGATTTTGAGTCATCTAGTATGCAGGCTCCCAACTGAGGTTGAAAAGTCAAACTCTGCCTTCTCGTTTCATTTCTCATACTGTAAACATGTGTCCTTTTTGTGATCTATTCAGTGCCATGTTTTTCACATTTTTGTGCTTTTTTGTGTATTATATCACTGTTTAAAACTACCCCTAAGCATAGTGCTGAGGTGCTGTCTAGTGTTCCTAAGTAAAGAAGGCTGTAATGTGCCTTACATAGAAAATAGGCATGTTATTAGATAAACCTCCTTCAGGCAGGAGTTAAAGTGCTGTTGGTCATGAGTTCAGTGTTAATGGATGGACAAAATATATTTGCTAAATAAGGTGTCTTTAAACAGAAACAAACATAAAACAACGGTATGTATTGATGGTTGACTAAAGTGTTGTGACCAGAGGCTCCCAGGAACCTAACCTTTTATTTCCCCTAGGAGCAATGGTTCTGTATTCACTAATTCCATGCTCGTGGCAACTTTATAGAACATAACTGTGCACATTGAGAACTGGCTGTAGTTAGGTTTAGATCTTTCTTTTTTTCTTTATGTTACTCTTTTATTCCATTACTCTATTGACTTTTATCGTGTTCCATTTAATAACTTTTTTTTAGTGGTTGCATTTGCAATTGCAGCATGCATCCTTAACTTATTTCCAGTCTTTCCTACTCTTAGAGTTAATATTTTACCGATTCTTTTAAAAAAGAAGCACCTTGCAACAATATAATTCCATTCCCATCACGTTCATTGTGCTATTGTTTTCATATATTTTACATAACCCTTCATTGTACCCTAATGTTACACTTCCTGCATTAAACAGCCGGCAATTGTACCCTAATGTTACACTTCCTGCATTAAACAGCCGGCACCTTCTAAAGAAATTGAGGAGAAAATGATAGTTCTTCTTTTACCCGCATATTTTCCATCTCTGGTACCCTTCATTTCTTTTTGTAGATTCTAGTTTTTATCAGGTGTCATTTGCTGGGAATGAATTTCCTGAGTTTTTGTTTATCTGGACATCTTTATTTTGCTTAATTTTTGGAGAATATTTTTGCTGCATATGGAATTCTTTCAGCATTATAGATGTCATTTCATTGCTTTTTGGCTTCTTTTTTCTGACAGAAAGTGGTCATTCATATTGTTGTTACTGTTATTGTTGTCATTGTTATTATTTCTAGGTGCTTTCAAGATTTCTCTCTTCAATTTTGGTTTTCAGCAGTTTATGATGCTCAGGTGCAGTTCTGTTTATATTGATCCTACTTACGGTTCACTGAGTTTCTTGGATTTATAAGTCAGTGTTTTTCATCAGATTTGGGAGGTTTTTGG
The DNA here is from genome assembly GCF_003676395.1 of Aethalodelphis obliquidens. Classification (NCBI taxonomy): domain Eukaryota; kingdom Metazoa; phylum Chordata; class Mammalia; order Artiodactyla; family Delphinidae; genus Aethalodelphis; species Aethalodelphis obliquidens. The sequence goes on from NW_020837955.1 coordinate 400,183, forward strand.
CTATTGTACCTTCAAATACTTTTTCTGCTCCAATTTCACTCTCTTCCCCATCTATATCTCCAATTATATATATGTTACACTGCTTGGTATTATCTCACAGGTTTGTGAGAGTGTGTTCATTCTTCTACAATCTTTTTTTTCCTCTGTTTTTCAGCCTGGATAATTTATATTGGTCTGTTTTCCAGTTCTCTAACTCTTTCATCATCTCCAATCTACTATTAAGATCATCCATTAAGTTTTCATTCTTTTCAGTTCTAGGATTTCTGTTTAGTTCTGTTTCATAATTTTCATTCCTCAGTTGAGATTTCCATTCATTAAGACCATGTTTTCTCAACTTTGTCTCACAGTGGGTAACAGATGAAATGGGCCTATTTATTATTATTAGAGCTATTCCTGTTTTCTTTTGATTAATACTTAATATTTTTAATCCTTTCATTTTCAACTTTTTGTGTTATTATTCATTGCATATGTCTTAAGCAGTATATAACTGGAGCTGTTTATATTTTATAAAATAATCTTATAATCTGTCTTTTACTTGGCAATTTTAATTAATTTATGTATATTATGATTATTGATGTATTTGCAGTGATGCCTGTTCATTTTCTTTGTATTTTCTGTTTGTACTTTTCTGTGCCCCTTTTTTCTCTTTTCTTGTTTGTTCTCCTTTAAAGAAAATAAGGTTTTTGCAGTTATTTTTTTCTTATGATGCATTTCCTCTGTATTAATTTGGGAGTTTTTTCATGGTTTATTCTTGAAATACTACCATAGACTTCTTTTTTAATTATTATTTTTTTAATTTTAGTGAGTTTTTTTTATACAGCAGGTTCTTATTAGTTATCTATTTTATACATATTAGTGTATAGATGTCAATCCCAATCTCCCAATTCATCCCACCCCCCCACCCCACTCCCCAACCCCCACTTCCCCCCTTGGTGTCCATACATTTGTTCTCTACATCTGTGTCTCTGTTTCTGCCTTGCAAACTGGTTCATCTGTACCATTTTTCTAGATTCCACATATATGAATTAATATACGATATTTGTTTTTCTCTTTCTGACTTTCTTCACTCTGTATGACAGTCTCTAGGTCCATCCACGTCTCTACAAATGATCCAATTTTGTTCCTTTTTATGGCTGAGTAATATTCCGTTGTATATATGTACCACATCTTCTTTATCCATTCGTCTGTCGATGGACATTTAGGTTGCTTCCATGACCTGGCTATTGTAAATAGTGCTACAGTGAATATTGGGGTGCATGTGTCTTTTTGAATTATGGTTTTCTCTGGGTATATGCCCAGTAATGGGATTGCTGGGTCATATACCATAGACTTTTAAGTTAACAAAACTGAAAGTTATCAATATCTTAATTGCCCTCCAAGAAATACAAATACTTAAAAATATTTTAACTCTAGTGACCACTCCTCCCTCACTTAAACATTTTGGTTTTTCAGATTTCAATTTTTCTTTTTTTTTTTTTTTTTTGCGGTATGCGGGCCTCTCACTGTGTGGCCTCTCCCATTGCGGAGCACAGGCTCCAGACGCGCAGGCTCAGCAGCCATGGCTCACGGACCCAGCCGCTCCGCGGCATGTGGGATCCTCCCTGACCGGGGCACGAACCCGTGTCCCCTGCATCGGCAGGCGGACTCTCAACCACTGCGCCACCAGGGAAGCCCCCAGATTTCAATTTTTTTCTTGTTTAAACCCACGAATTGCAAGCTAATATTATTTTTAGCATGAAAATTGTTTGTTTACATTTATTTACTTCCATGTTTACCAGTACTTGTATATCATTTCTTCTGTCATCTCGGATCTCATTTTTGAGATTTTTTTACTTTTCTGTGACATAATTTTTCAGAGTGTCTTTATTGAAAGAATGCTGGCAATAAACTCTCTCTGCTACTTTTTATTCTTTATTTCATCTTCATTCTTAAAGTATAGTTTTGCTGGACATACAATACTAGATGACAGCTACATTTTCTCTGTATTTTGAAGATAATATTCTACTGTCTTCTGGCTTTTGTTGTTACTGGTGAGAATTCTCTAGTCAAATCTAATTGTAATCTGTTCTTTTTCTCTTTGGCTGTTTTGAAATCTTTTCTTTGGCTTTATTTTGCAGTTTACTACAATGTGTCTAGGTGTTCAGTTCTTTTTGTTTATACTAGTTGGTATACATTGTGTTTCTTGAATCTTGATCCAAATTTTTTGTCCATTTTTGAAAATTCTCAGCTCTTATCTCTTCAAATACTGTTTCTGTTATTGGTTATTTCTGCTGATTGTCACTCTTAGAGATATGTTTCTTCGTGTATATGGTAAATTTTGATCTGAGCTTTGTTTTTTTTTTTCAGACTTAATCTGTGAGAGTCCACAGGACCTCAGTTGAAGATGGTTTCCTCATGAGGCCATTTGAATATGAATTCTGCCAGGAAATAGGGTGCACTTTTGTCCTGGATAACATTATCCACTTTTCAGAGTACCAGTACTTAAGTACTCATTACAGGCACATTTTATTCACCTGGCCTTGTGAGGGGAAAGGGGTTCTAGTAATTTCTTGATTGGCTTATCTGTTATCCTCCTGGTTCTAACTTTACCTTCACTCCTCAGTCCTTCTGGAGCTATCCAATGTTGTCAATTCCTCAGCCTTTTGCAGGAGTTCTACAGTGTCATTATCACCCATGCCACTCTCAGTTTTGTGACTAACAGCTGGCTTCCTGTGCTTCCAAATCCTTGAACTTTCATTGTGCTACAGAGTCTTTTTGAGAAGTGTCTTTAACTCTATTTACAACTCCCTTGTTATATGCAGTGTAGTGTGAATGACAGATACCATGTTCTCCAAGCCACATTGTGTTCTCATGCTCTATGGCTTTCTTTGGATTAAACTCAGGCTGTTGCTTTAGAATGAATCGTGCCCTTCCCCCTGTCCCCCCACCTTTTTGAGAGTTCCCAGACTTTTTTGTAAACTGGCCTTTAGCAGGACTGACCCTGCCCGTAACCCCAGTCATGTGCAAAATCTCTCTTATCTTTCTTTCCTGGAGTGGTCCCAGTGCAGGCTCAGCTGGGAGTCATGCTTAGGAAGAATAATGTTGTATGTGAGTGATTTTCAAAGTAGTGATTTACTCAGGGTTCATCTTTCTAAAATAAAACCACCAAAGTTAATTGAAACTATAGTAACAGGCAGAAAAGTATCAGTGATACTTTCTCTTATTTGTTAAACACGTATACTATGGTTATTCTTACTAGATTTATTGCTAAATCATTATTATTATTATTATTTTGTAGGCCTGAATTGGCATATTTAACTAAAAGTCTGTGGAATGAGGCTTGGCACCGTGCTTTCCTAACTACCTGATCTAAGGCATCTGTTAGATTGGCACTGTGTACTTACCAGCGGTCTTGCGATCATTATTATGGGGCGGCCAGAGGAGTGGTAAGCCCCTAATGACTGCAGCCACAAAAGGACTACTGCTTCCGTAGTTGGTGCTGCCTCATTTGACCTCCTTTAGCTGTGGGCCTGCCTCTTCTGGCCCCTCACTCCCATTCAGAGTGACTGTGAAGCCACATTCCAGCCCTGTCCTCTGCACAGAGGCTCATATGGATCTTCTGTTCATAGTCATACTTCTGACCTCTCTCATTTCCTTTAAGGACTTTTTTTTTTTAATCTGCTGTTATTGTGCTGGTGATCCATAAAGTTTATTGTGAAAAGAATTATACTTTAAAAGCTGTTGTGGTAGCTAGAGACACATATAGGGTAAAATAGGCAATGGGTAGGAAGTGTTAAGAATAAGCATCTTTTATTTGCTATTGACTTATTTTTTTCTTCCAGTTTTATTGAGATATGATTGACATACAGCACTGTATAAGTTTAAGGTATACAGCAAAATGATTGACCTACATACATCGTGAAATGATTACTACAGTAAGTTTGGTGAATTTACTGCATTTTTTGTTTAATGGATATAGAGTTTCAGTTTTGCAAATTGAAAACGCTCTGGAGATCTTTTCCCAACAATGTGAATATATTTAACACTACTGAACTGTACATCTAAAAATGGCTAATTTGATAAATTTTGTTACGTGTTTTTTACTACAATAAAAAAAGTGAGCATCTTTTGTGGGATATGCATTTAAAAGGTTAAGGGCAGGGTTTTGGATTTTTTTACCTTATTTATTTGTACTTGGTTCTATTTTCTCATCCTTTACCACAACTTGAATTAACAGATTAGAGTTATTGGAGGGTTTACTAGAGCAGAGGAGATGTACAGCAAACTGAAATTTATTCATTTAACATTTATTGAGCAGCTCCTATGTAGCAGGCTCTGTGCTTTTAGTTTATAGTTCAGAGAAGTAAGGGGTATGTGCCGCAGAGGAGAGACAAGTGAAAGAGTACAAGTATTGCCACTTATGCTGAAAGAATTGTAGAAGGGGAAAGTTATGCATACCATGAACATTTTGTCAGTAACTTAAAGCATATAGATATACAGTCATTCATCAAATTTTCAAAACCTAACTATGGAATATTTCAGTTATATACAAAAGTAGAGGAATAATATGATGAGCTACTGTTTGTCCATCCCCCAGCTGGACAGCCTCTTTTGTTTCCTTGTATTCCTTCTCCCACTGCATATTTCAAGCAAATTCTAGTTATCATATAATTTTATCTAAATATTTCAGTACTTTCACTGAAAGGTAAGGGCTGTTTTCTTAGAATTGACCATAGAACTGCTGTCACTCCAAAGTTATTTCATACTATTTTTTTTTCAGTTGATTTGTTTGAATCAGGATCTGATCATAGTCCATCCATACATTACATTCAGTTGATGTGTTTTCTTAAAATTATCTTTTAATCTATAGCTTCCCCTTATTTATCTTCTTTGTTCTTGAAATGTGTCTGCTGAATAAATCTTGTCATTTATCTTGTAGAACTGCCCATACTGTGAACTTTGCTGAATGCATCCCAGTGGTGTCATTTAACATGTTCATCCTCCTACCCCCCGTTAGTTTTAGAGATTTAAGTTCTTTTTTTCTTTTTTGCAAGTATGTTTCATAAACAGTGGTTTCCAACAGCACATAATGTCTGATTGTTGTTTTTTCTTTGTGATATCAGTGGCCACTTATAATTTGCATTATTTAATTGGGGTTTGCACGATGTTGCTGTTCTAGTTTCATCATTCCCTCTTCATTTATTAGCTTTTAGTTTACTTCCATAGAGAAGTTTCTCTTTATCAACTATTTGGTTACCTGGAGGTACAGTTCATACAGGGAAAACAGGTTAAATGACTGATTCTTTTCCTTTGTTTATAACTCTTGGAAGGACCTTAATATCTCCAAAGATGGCCAAATGATTTTTTTCTTTATTTTTAAAAATATTGTTAGGAACACATGAATTTTACACATTTGGTTATTTTTTAATAATCAAAAATTTTTTAAAAATAAATTTATGTATTTATTTATTTTTGGCTGCATTTGGTCTTTGTTGTTGGGTCTTAGTTGCTGCGCACGGGCTTTCTCCAATTGCGGTGAGTGGGGGCTACTCTTCATTGTGGTGCGTGGGTTATTTTTTTTCATTGCGTGGCTTCTCTTGTTGCAGAGCTTGGGCTCTAGGTGCGCAGGCTTCAGAAGTTGTGGCACGCGGGCTCTGTAGTTGTGGCTCACGGGCTCTAGAGCGCAGGCTCAGTAGTTGTGGTGCATGGGCTTAGTTGCTCCGCGGCATGTGGGATCTTCCTGGACCAGGGCTCAAACCTGTGTCCCCTGCATTGGCAGGCAGATTCTCAACCACTGCACCACCAGGGAAGTCCCTCAAGTTGTTTTCTTATGGATGATCAAGTTGTCCCTTCTTTGGCCAGTGAGAGCACCTTCAGGTTGGCTCCTGGGTCCTTTTGATATGAATGCCTTTGATAGCTTCTTGCTTCCTGGTGTGACAAGATGTCCATGCTCATCAACTCTGGAATAAGCCCTTTCTTCAATGAGCTGTGGTTCCTTTTAATGGGAAGTTGTATTTAGAGACTGCAGTTTGGATACCACAGGTCAGTTGTTGCTTCTAGGCTTTCAGAGAAAGTACTTCATGAGTTTCATACTGATTTTTCAAACTTAAATTTAGAAATAGAGGATTCTACTGAACTTATTTGATTTCATATTTGCTGAAAATCTTGGTCCATAATAATATTGATACTTATTGATAATAAGTAATGGTACTTATTTATCAGTATTATACTAACAATATGATTACTGAAAACCATTTAAGAATTCAAAAACATTTTCTCCCATCCTTTTTATTCTTAGGATAGTTTCTTCTAGGGATGTACTGTGAAATTGTGTTTTACATTATTTGAAATAATTCCTTTTTGCTTGGTTACACCAGCAGTTCAATAAATATTTAGCTTTGTTTCATTCGCTTTTGAATTTCAGGGATTAAAATTTTTTTTTGATTTTGTTGTTGTTGTTAATAATTATGGAAAACATGTAGATGGTCCCAGAGCCAAGTCTGCAGAACAAGGCAGAATCAAAACGTCTAGCTTCGATCCTTGTCCCCTCCGGTCTATGCCTCTCTCTCCCACACTCCATTTGAAATATATAAGCAAGTGTGTGTGCACGAATGCACACATGTACACATTTGTTTTTGCCTCCCAACACCGTCTTAGATGAATGGCAGCACACTGTATATGATTTTCTTTCCTTGCTTTTTACTCCTTCTGCTGTTTCCTGGAGATCACTCACCACAAGTATGTAGAGACATTCTTTATGCCTTTTTGCAGCTATATCATATTCCACTGTGTGAATGTGCTGTAGTTTATTCAACCAGTCCCATATTAATAGACATTTTGGTTGTCTTTAATCTCTTGCTATTACAGATGGTACTGTATTTAATACCTGGTACGTCTGTATTTTTTTTAATTTTGCCACCCTATAGGAGGATTTCAATTTTAATATTATATTAATTTGCACACAGGTGGTAGAATGTAAAAATTTTAGGTTTACTGTTTGTTCTGTGATCCTGAAATCTATTCTTTTTAGTTTTCTTCCTCTAGGTAGCACTTTCCAGTGACAAAAACTATAGTTAGAAAAACATGTTTCAGTCAGTCATCAAAATAGTAACCCAAGACCTAATTTAAAAGTGATATAAGTGTAAATCAGGAAACAGTTGTTTTTGAAGTTAACTGTCGCTTCTCAGAGATTTTTACCTCATTATAAATCCCTTCTCTTTGAGAAGACACATAACATATCTGAACCAAAGAAATGGACAGGCATCTATTTTCATAGGGATAAGAAAGCCAGCATGACCTGCAGACACTGAAATAGCTCATCTAATGTTTTCTGAGCACCTATAAATACCAGGCCCCTACAGGGAAACAGGAAATTTTAGAAGTGGACTGATGCTATCCATTCCCTTCCTAAAATATATTAGCTAATGCTCAGAACATACAGAATGGTCTCATTTAGTAAGCTACTCTCAGCAATATGTACATGTCTGCTCCCACCAGCTGAGTTATGAGCATATAAAAAATCTGTTTATACCTGCTAAAGTAACCAGATTAGGCCCAAGATGGAGTCGCTCATGCTAAACCCCATGTCAGGAAACCAAAACTTCACTAAATTTCTGCACTTGACTCTCCCAGAAAAGGAAGGCCTAGGGCAACCAATCAGCATTGCCTGCTCAACACAAGTTACCCTACCTGGCTCCAAGGCTTCCCTTTGCTCCACATAAGGGAAGTAACCTGCTTTAACCAATCAGCAAATGCCCAGTATAGCTTCCTTGTTCCTGCTCACTTTGGTTTATAAAAGTCTCTCGCTTAGTTCATCGGAGCTCCTTTCTGCTAGACGAGGTGCTGCCCAATTTGTGAATCATTGAATGAAAGCCTAATAGATCAGTAAATTGTCTGTGGAAATTTTTCTTTTAACATACCCAAACCTGTTTATGTTGGCTGTACTTGTTATTGCAATTGTATAATTTAATTTAACACTATGTAAACTAATCACAAATGAGCGAAAATGTGGCTGCAAAAATAAGAAGTTACTATTTCCATAAAAAATAAGTTGAATACTTTGGAAATTATCCATACAGGCATATTATTTTCCTTAAAAATTTTTGACAGATTGGTTATAAGTAAAACAATTACAAAAGACCAGGAAAAAACACTCTAAAAGACTATAATTCTGTGCTCAGCTTGCTTCAAAAGTTTCCGAAGTCTCAATCTACTTTAAAGAAATTGAAACTGGAAAATACAGAAGTTACTGTATGGATATAGCTAATACAAGAACAATGATCTAGAACTCCAGTCAGTGGACCCATACTCAAAGAAAAGACTCCAAACTTTGGTCAAAAGACTGGTCTCCTGAATTCCCCACTACCAGCAGAATAATCCATCAGCAGCAGTAATTTTGCATCTGGATGCTTCCTGAATGCAAGTTATTCTACTTAAAATTGAAATCCCCCATAGGGTGGCAAAATTAAAACAAACAAACAAACATACATACCAGGTATTAGATACAGTACTATCTGTAATAACAAGAGACTAAAGACAACCAAAATGTCTATTAATATGGGACTGGTTGAATAAACTACAGCACATTCACACAGTGGAATATGATATAGCTGCAAAAAGGCATAAAGAATGTCTCTATATACTTGGGGTGAATGATCTCCAGGAAGCAACAGGAAGAGTAAAAAGCAAGGAAAGAAAATCATATACAATGTGCTGCCATTCATCTAAGATGGTGTTGGGAGGCAGAAACAAATGTGTACATGTGTGCATTCGTGCACACACTTGCTTATATATTTTAAATGGAGTGTGGGAGAGAGAGGCATAGACTGGAGGGGGCAAGGATCAAAGCTAGACTTTCTGATTGTGCCTTGTTCTGCAGACTTGGCTCTGGGACCATTTTCCTCTGGGGCCAATGTTGCTTTCTTTCTTTCAACTTATGGGTTGTTATGCATTACCATGCAAATCACAGTAATTGGGGCCGAAAGGTTAGGAAACTGGAAGGATTCAAGGTTTAGTCATAAAGAAACACCAGTTAGGGCTTCCCTGGTGGCACAGTGGTTAAGAATCTGCCTGCCATTGCAGGGGACACAGATTCGATCCCTGGTCCCGGAAGATCCCACATGCTGCGGAGCAGCTAAGCCTGTGCGCCACAACTACTGAGCCTGTGCTCTAGAGCCAGTGAGCCACAACTACTGAGCCCACGAGCCACAACTACTGAAGCCCGTGCGCCTAGAGCCTGTGCTCTGCAACAAGAGAAGCCACCGCAACGAAGAGTAGCCCCCGCTCGCTGCAACTGGAGAAGGCCCGCGCGCAGCATCAAAGACCCATTGCAACCAAAAATAAATAAATTAATAAATAAATTAATTATATATTAAAAAAACCACCAGTTAACATTTTAGAAGTATTTCACCCCTGCTCTATACAAAACATTGTAGGGAATACTAAAGAAATATATTATAATCCAGAATACTATAAGGAATGCTAAAAAATATGTAATGGTCCAGAGAGAATTCAGCCTTTTAAGTAGGCCAAGCTTTATACACTGTAGGGAATAATCTATAACTAGATAGTATTTTGTGTTAGGGTTCTCCAAAGAAACAGAAGCAATAGTATATACATAGGCAGATGGATAGAGAGAGATTTTTATTGATTGATTTTAAGAAGTTGGCTCATGCAATTGTAGAGACTGCTAAGTCCAAAAACTGCAGGGTAGGCTGGCAGGCTGGGGACCCAGAGAAGAGTTGAATCTGGAGTTTGAGACCACAGGTCTGCTGGCAGACACCCTCTTCTTCCAGGGGAGGTCAAGGTTTTTTTTGTTGTTTGTTTGTTTTGTTAAGGCCTTCAGATGATTAGATGAGCCCTACCCACATTATGGAGGGTAATCTCCTTTACACAAAGTCTGCTGATGTAATTGTTAATCATATCTAAAAATATACCTTCACAGAAACCTCTAGAATAATGTTTGACCAAGTATCTGGGTACTGTGGCCTATTCAAGTTGACACATAAAATTAGCCAACACATATACTGAAGGACTGTTTTGTGTATAATTAAATGTTAAACTGTAAAGAATGTTGGGTATGTGTTGTGGGTGGTAAGGTAGGGGTGGGGGAGCTTGTTTTGGTGTTTCTTTGCTCACAGAGGAGATAAGCTTTGGGATGTGCTCTGAAGGCCAGGGAGTTTTTGCCCTGGTGTGCAGAGTGTGAACAGCATCCCAAGAGGGGGTGGATCAGAATGAACAAGGGTAGAGTTGACCGTGGCATGGGCAGGGGTCTTCGGGAAGATTTGTCCTGACTGGACAGATACTTCTTGGATGGTGAGGCAAGCCCCTCTCTGGTTTCTCTACTTTACTGCATTAAGTAGAGAAGATGCTTGCTCCAGCCTGGGATGACAGCTGGCTGGTGCAGGGCTGTCTGTACCACCAGCATTGTGTGCTACGTTATAGAGTGTGATATGATGAGAATTCTTGCAGGAAACATTTCAAATAAAATATAGCTGCCTTAGGTTTTTCTGTTATAAAATATGGTCAGAATTCTTTCTTCTGTCAATTTAATGAATTTGCTTCCAAAGATCTATATGTTTCATATGTTTGTGAAGAAACATGAGATCTTCAAATGATGTGAATTGCTGCCAGTAGTAATTCTAGTCTTTAAGCCTTGAAATATTTTTGGATCCATTATTTTGAAGTAGAAATATAGCCCAGTAACTTTTCCCTCCACATTTCAAATTAAAGAACATAATTGGGACTTCCCTGGTGGCGCAGTGGTTGAGAATCCGCCTGCCAGTGCAGGAGACACAAGTTCGAGTCCTGGTCTGGGAAGGTCTCACATGCCACGGAGCGACTAAGCCTGTGTGCCACAACTACTGAGCCTTCGCTCTAGAGCCCGCGAGCCACAACTACTGAGCCTGTGTGCCACAACTACTGAAGCCCACGCGCCCAGAGCCTGTGCTCTGCAACAAGAGAAGCCACCGCAGTGAGAAGCCCGCACACCGCAACAAAGAGTAGCCCCTGCTCACTGTGACTAGAGAAAGCCAGTGTGCAGCAATGAAGACCCAATGCAGCCAAAAATAAATAAAAAGATAATAAATAAATGTATTTAAAAAAGAGAACATTATTTTTAGTTGTAATAGATGTAAAAACACTTTATAATAAAAATTCTACTAATAAAAATAATTATTATCAGAGAGAAAAATAGCAAAAACAATTTATGGTAAATTGGTACATAGTAGCCCCCAGTGAACCACCTCCCCATGCCTCTGCCCCTTTGCAATGTGGGTCTGCTTGTTCCTCCCATCAAATGGTAGAGTCTGTTTCCATACCCTCGGTACTGGGCTTTGCCATGTGGCTTGAACTGGCTAGTGGGGCATCAGCAGACATGATGCAGGCAGAAGCACCATGTGTAGTGGGCCAGCTCTCTTGGTATGCTGCTTCCATTATGTGAAGAAGGCTGTGAGGAAGGCCACGTGGAAAGGGAGGCCCAGCCTTCCTCACCGAGCCCAATCCCCAGCTCACCTGGGCCCAGTGCAGCAGCACGAGTAAGTCAGGTAAGAGCAGCAGAAGAGCTGCCCAGTCAACCCATGGAACTGTGAGAAATAGGAAATTGTTGCTGCTTAAGCAGCAAAGTTTGGGATAGTTTGTTACCCAGCAGTGGCAAACAGAAACATCCTGTGACTAATGGCAGGGATTTATCCCTGTAATTCTAATTCTGGCTTCATTACTGAACCCTCAAGGATCCCACAGTCCAGTGAAGGAGGCAAAAATGTAAGCAGGTCACTCCATTACGGTGTGGTGAATGTCCAGGAGGGGAGTCTGGGCTGCTGCAGCCTTGACTTTTCCTCCATCCCCCTTTCCTCATCTGTAAAGATCAGATTTTTCTCTGCAAGACAAGCATTAAAGGGCACGTGGAGGAACTGGAGGAAGTAGACTAGTTCTGTACTTCATTGAAGGTATTTTCCATCTCTTAGGTTCGTGAGACTCGCACTTCCCTTTCTCAGAAGTGAAATGCTGAAAGAACCCCAACAAATCTCCTCTTTTCCTTTTGTTAACTACTAGTGTTTTCAGTATTCTTGTATTTGTCCTGAAGAATGCCCGTGGGTATTCCTCCTTAACTTTCTTCAGGTTCAGAATCTTCTGGAAGATTAAGACATCATAGGCCCTTTTCCTTGTAATCATCCCTGGTTCACCTAATTCACACACATAGTGGAGTGGTTCTGCTGAGGTCTCCCTGAGTCAATGGAGAAGTCACAGATGACACACACTGTCTGGAGCTGAGTCCCGCCTGCCCCACGTTTTCTTCTTACTCACTCGCTCTCAGCCTTGGCCTGCTCCTCTCTTACTCTGCTCCTTGAGATTCTCAATTGCACACAGCAGCCTTCAGTCTGCAGCACTCTCCTCTCTCCTGGCCAAGCACTTACATTTGGCTTAGGACTTCCAGCACCAGGCTCCCTCAGTTTTCCTTAGTGGCCCATTCTCCCACTGGGCAGCATTGTTGGACATACCTGGAGTCCACTCTGTCTCTCTTTTTGGCTCCAGCCTTTGAGGTTGCAGGTTAGAAAATTACCTTGAATAATCTACTGGAGTAGTTTAAAGACACAGCTTTAGTTTTATATAGTTATAATAGTTTAAGGTTATGTTATTATATATGTAATTTATAATTTATAATAGTTTAAGAATATGGACTATAATTTTAAAATGCAATATTTTTCTGTGGCTTGTGATATAAATTTGCAAGTCAACTCGAAATGATAAAGTTAAATATTTGGTATAAGTTGGACCGAGCTATTTCAGGCACATCTTACTGCCTTGAAATATCTAAAATTATTATTTTTGTCAAATTTTTAGCATGTATACCCATTTGGTCAAATGTCCCTCCATGTAGACAAAATTGCAGCAGAAAGCATGTTACTATTTAATACTTCAAATGCGGATTTCGTGTTATTGTTTATATCCATGGTGATCATAATAAATCTTTACCATAACAAAGCCAGCAAGCAACACACCAGGATTTATCTTTTTCTTTCCAACAGCTATGCTACAGTGAAATGAAAAAAAACCTACATATTTTAGATTCACCTTGTAAGTCACCACAGGCTACTATATATTTAGTAAAATATGGCTAAGAAACCTTAGGCAAGTTGCTTAACTTCTCTAAGCCATGTGTGAATTGGAGATAAGACAGTTCCTCTACCCTCTGGTACTGCTGTGAGAATCAAATGAGATAATGCATGTAAAACACTTACGATTTTCAGATGCTTTCATCTGTTGTGTTTTTCCTCCAGCATTACTATTCAGAGATGGTATTTCTGTACTTCTCAGTTTGTTTCTCTTGCTTTATCACTTTTAAACTGTTTATACTTTGGATTTCATTTTCTAGTTATCCTCAGCGTTGCTTATTTGTTATTTTTTATGTAACATTGATCTTACTCTTTATTACCGCTAGTCATACTCTAAAGTATCCTAGGGGATTTTAAAACTAACAGAATCTTTTTTCTGTTTCTGAGTAAATTTGTTTAGTCTTTGGGATATGTTTGTGTATTTTATGATTTTTTTCTTCACTTTTGGTAATTGCACACACATATTCTGGTAGTTACTGCTTTATTCTGTTGCATTTAAATTTTTAAATTCATTTTGATATTTTTTTAATAAGCTCATTGTTCTTGTAGCTCATAGTGTTAATAGACCAAGTCAAACAAAGCTTTGTCTCAGACTGTTTTTTAGTGGGTGGCATATGGAGATCTTGTGGTGTTACTCTACCATCTTCCCTAAAATTCTCAGAACTCTGAACTTTAATTTTGGTCTTAATTTCAGTAAAGAGTGGGAGTAGGGTAAGTTTGATACTTTAAGGTTTGTGCCTTGATACCTATTGGTCTAGTGAGGGCAAGACAGTGGCCAGATGTGAGTTGCTTGTGAGAGAGCTTTCTTCCCTGGTTGAGTGAAGGGAAAAGGCTATGAGGTGATACCGTTAGTGTGATAGCATGTTTTATGCCCCTCTTTGACTCTGTAGATATGTCCTTATTAACTTGCTACTTGTTCTTCATTGGATTTTTTTTTTCTTCATTGGATTTTTGACTCAAAGATTGAAGTTACTTATCTGTAACTTATGAAACTTAAGTTTTCCTCTGTCTTAAAAGAGCTTTTATCAGCAATTCTTAACAACTTATAATTGTGGCCTTTTAGAATTATTCTTAAAAATACTTGGATTGCATTTTGAATTCCATTACAATTTTGGACTTAGTCTGATGTGGTCAATCTGCTGCAGATATTTAAAGATCAGTTGTTTCTTCCCATTTGAGATGAATTGTAAAGGGATGAAAAATACCGAATTTTTGTTTGTGTTGTCTAAATTTCCACTATGCTACTTAATCAGCCTTTGAGACAGTGAACAGTATTGGTTATAGTTTGAGTTACAAGTGAAATTCCCAGCTAGTTCTGGCTCCTGTCTGAGAAAGATTGGTTCAGTCAGTATTTACTGAATGGATTTTATGTGATTGCATTGGGCTAGAGAGTGCTGATACAGGGTGAGCAAAATGAGATAGGATCTCTGCCTTTAGGGAGCTTACAGCCTAAACGTCATTAATTAAAGAATTAATTTAATTAATGAGAACATCATTAATTAAATAATTCAATAAGTGTAAAATTCCAATTGTGATAATTGTTAATGAAGTAGAGGTTCTTGATGCTGTAAAGACCAATAAATGTGGGATTTCCTGAGGATGGTCAGATGTTAATTAGATCATGAGGGGCAGGAAGAGCATTGTAGGTAGGGAACAGCATACATGAAGGCCCTGTGGTAGAAGGAGCTGCAAAGTCTTAGGAGACTGAAAGAAGGCCACTGTTGCTAGACTGTAGTGGGAGAGGGTGGTACAAAATGGGGTTGGACAGATAAATAGGGGTCAAACCACATAGGGCCTCTTAGGCTGTGTAGGATGAGCATCTTGAGGAATAATTTAGATACAGTATAATTCACTCATTGTGAGTACACCCTCAGTGAGGTTAGTGAATTTAGAGTTGTGCATCCATTTGATTGCCCCCAGAAGTTCCCTCGTGCATGTTTGCAGTTGATGCCTATTCCTGCCCTAACCCACTGATCTGCTTTCTGTCCCTATGAATTTGCCTTTTCAAGAAACATCATGAAAATAGAATCATACAGTTTGTAGTCTTTTGTGTCTGACTCCTTTCACTTTACATAAGGTTTTTGAAGTTGATCCATATTGTAACATTTATCATTGTTTTGTTCTTTTTAATTGCTAAGTAGTATTCCATTGTGTGGAGATGCCACATTTTGTCTATATATTGATGGACATTTGGAACGTTTCCAGTTTTTGGCTGTTATGAATAATGCTACTGTGAACATTCATATACAATACATCCACAGAGGACATATGTCTTTATGTCTCTTGAGTCAGTTCCCAGGAGTGGAATTGCTGGGTTGTATGATAAGTTTATGCTTGACTTACTAAGAAACTGCCAAACTGTTTTCCAAGGTTTCCATACCACTTCACATTCTCAAGGGCAGTATATGAGGGCTCCAGTTTCTCTACATCCTATAGTTGATATTGACTGTCTTTTTGATTATAGCTCTTCTAGGGGGGATATAGTATTATCTCATTGTGGTTTTAATTTGCAGATCATTTCATGAGCTTACTAGCTATTCATTTATCCTCTCTGGTGAAATGGCTATTAAAAACTTTTGCCCATCTTTTTTTTTTTTTTTTTTTTTGCGGTTTGCGGGCCTCTCACTGTTGTGGCCTCTCCTGTTGCGGAGCACAGGCTCCGGACGTGCAGGCTCAGCGGCCATGGCTCACGGGCCCAGCCGCTCCGCGGCATGTGGGATCTTCCCAGACCGGGGCACGAACCCGCGTCCCCTGTATCGGCAGGCGGACTCTGAACCACTGCGCCACCAGGGAAGCCCTTGCCCATCTTTAAATTGGGTTATCTTCTTGAGTTGTAGGAGTTCTTTAGATATTATGGATACAAGTCTTTTATCAGACAGATGATTGTCACATTTTTTTCCCCAGTCCATCTTTTCAGTTTTCTTAATGGTGCCTTTTAAAAGCACAAAAGTCTTAAATTTGATCAAGTCTGATTTATCAGTATTTTCTTTTTGAGTAAAAATGCGCAAAGGTGGTCACTGAAGCCAAAGATGTGGATTAGATAACTCAGGAAAAGGGAACACAGAATGAGAAGAGGAGAGGGTAAACTGGAGCTTTGAGGAATCCTAATATTTACTGTTGTGCGAATGAGTAAATATTTCAAGTCAAATTACATGGGCCCAGAAAATGTCCTTTAGGCTTAACAGCCATGGAGCGTGCTGTTAACCTTACTATACTGAAGCCAGATTGCAATGAGATGAAACGTGCGTGGGAGGTAAAGAAATGTTGAAGGTGAGTGTAGAAGAGCTCGAGGGTATGGAAGAAGAGCTCTGTCTTGCTCTAGAAAAGCAGGATAGATGCGGTTATCCCAGGAGTTGAATGATGAATCAAATGAAGTTTTCTCTGATTCTTTTTCCTCTTTTTCCTCTTTAAAATTTTCAATGAGAGAGGGAATTTCCTTATTCAGCACCTAAATAGTGACCCAGGTATAATGCTACATTTGGAAAATATGTGGTATAGGTATTGCTCCATTTAAGGTCACATGAGTTCCCTGCCTGTTTTCTCTTTATACTTTCTCTCCATTTATTTCTTCTGAATATTTTCAAAATGAAAAAAGTAATAAATGCACATAGCTTTTTGAAAAGTGAAATGGAGGCCCAAACTCTCTCATCTAAAATTCTTAGGTCAGAAATATTTTCGACTTCAGAAATTTTCAGATTTTAGAAAGGTAGTCTATATATAGTATTTATTAGTGAGTACTCTTCTTGGGGTAATACCTGTAAAACACATTCATATTTCTTCATTGAAGCATAATATTTATACTGAGTTGCATAAGTAGAGACTATAAATAGCTTCCTGTCAGTTCAGGTCAGGTTTTGGCCCCCAGAGAGTTTATATAAGATTAGATCTTTTTTTTTTTTTTGGTACACGGGCCTCCCACTGCTGTGGCCTCTCCCCTTGCGGAGTGCAGTCTCAGCGGCCCTGGCTCACAGACCTAGCCGCTCCGCAGCATGTGGGATCTTCCTGGACCGGGGCAAGAACCCGTGTCCCCTGCATTGGCAGGCGGACTCCCAACCACTGCGCCACCAGGGAAGCCCTAAGATTAGCTCTTAATGTTAAATGTAAGTAAAGAAAAGTTAGGGTTTTGTTTTGCTTTGTTTTGGTATTTTTCTGAATTTTAGAACTGTGGGTAGGAGACGGTAGTACCCAAAGTCCTGTAATGAAAACCAGTAGTCCTTTGCTCCACTCCTTCACAGCCCTTGTCCTGTTCCACAGAGGCAGCTAAGTATATGCCATATTTGTATCTTCTGATTGTTGCCTCCATGTTTTCAGATAATATGCTTATACTATTTCTTGACTTACAAATATTAGACATTATTTCTTGACTTCCTTTTATACCCCATCTCTCTTCTCTCCATCCTTCAGATTTGGTTATGTCACAAAGTTGTTTCCACGAAGTTGTTTATATCGTTAAAATGTTTACACCATTATCAGTATTGAAATATTGTTCATTTTAGATACAAATGATTATATTTTCTTTCTACTATAGTTTTGTTGTTGTTACTTTATGTTTTTACTTGTATGATCTTTATTATACTTATCCTTAATTCTTCTAAGGTGTCCATGATATTATCTGTCACTCCATCTTCCCTGTTGAGACTTCTTGTGTTCTGGAGACCTGCCCCTGGAAGTGTTCCATATGTCTGCTCCACTTTGTACCAGTAGTCTTTAGGCCTGCTGTGCAGGTACAATCCTGGAACTTGCACTTTGTGCCTCTCCTAAGTTATAATGATGGTTTTGTGTATTCTGTGTTTTTCTCTTCCTTGATTTAGTCCTTTATTTTGATAGAGTACATCTTCCAAGAACTTCCTTTAGAAGGGTGCATGGGAAATTAATTTTCTGGCTGTACATCTAAGAGGATGTTGATTGACTTGTTTAAAAGGATTTTTTTAAACTTTAGAAAGTTATCTTTATCTCCCCTACGTTTTTTTCTTTTTGTATGTATGTGTTTATGTATGTATGTATGTGTTTATGTATGTATGTATGTGTTACTATACTTTTTTCATTTGGAGCTCTTCTCCTAAGTTTGATCAGTAAATGAGAAAGGCCAAGAACAGTTTGTGGAATGGGGGAGCAGAGGTTGGATTGCATTGAACTGAGTTGTGGAAGCAAGAAAGTGAAGAGCATTGTAGATATAATTTAGAAAGTTTGGTTATAGAGGGAAAGAGAATAGGAGCATTGAAAAAATTTTTACTTTTTTTTAACATCTTTATTGGAGTATAATTGCTTTACATTGTTGTGTTAGTTGCTGCTGTATAACAAAATGAATCAGCTATATGTGTACGTGTATCTGCATATCTCCTCCCTCTTGCGTCTCGCACCCACCCTCCCTATCCCACCCCTCTAGGTGGTCAAAAAGCACCCAGCTGATCTCCCTGTGCTATGTGGCTGCTTCCCACTAGCTATCTATTTTACAATTAGTAGTGTATATATGTCAGTGCTACTCTCTCGCTTCGTCCCAGCTTACCCATCCCCCTACCCGTGTCCTCAAGTCCATTCCCTATGTCTGCGTCTTTATTCCTGTCCTGCCCCTAGGTTCTTCAGAGCCATTTTTTGTTTCTAGATTCCATAGCTATGTGTTAGCATATGGTATTTGTTTTTTTCTTTCTGACTTACTTCACTCTGTACGACAGACTCTAGGTCCATCCACCTCACTACAAATAACTCAATTTCGTTTCTTTTTATGGCTGAGTAATATTCCATTGTATACATGTGCCACCTCTTCTTTATCCATTCATCTGTCGTTGGGCATTTAGGTTGGTTCCATGTCCTGGCTATTGTAAATAGTGCTGCAATGAACACTGTGGTACATGACTCTTTTTGAATGATGGTTTTCTCAGGGTATATGCCCAGTGGTGGTATTGCTGGGTCTTATGGTAGTTCTATTTTTATTTTTTAAGGAACCTCCATACTGTTCTCCATAGTGGCTGTATCAATTTACATTCTCACCAACAGTGCAAGAGGGTTCCCTTTTCTCCACACCTTCTCCAGCATTTATTGTTTGTAGATTTTTTGATGGTGGCCATTCTGACTGGTGAGAGGTGATACCTCATTGTCGTTTTGTTTGCATTTCTCTAATGATTAGTGATGTTGAGCATCCTTTCATGTGTTTGTTGGCAATCTGTATATCTCCATTGGAGAAATGTCTATTCAGGTCTTCTGCCCATTTTTGGATTGGGTTGTTTGTTTTTTTGATATTGAGCTGCATGAGATGCTTGTATATTTTGGAGATTAATCCTTTGTCAGTTGCCTCATTTGCAAATATTTTCTCCCATTCTGAGTGTTGTAATCACGACAGTATGGTACTGGCACAAAAACAGAAATATAGATCAATGGAACAGGATAGAAGGCCCAGAGATAAACCCAAGCACATATGATCACCTTATCTTTGATAAAGAAGGCAAGAATATACAGTAAAAACAGCCTCTTCAATAAGTGGTGCTGGGAAAACTGGACAGTTACATGTAAAAGAATAAAATTAGAACACTCCCTAACACCATACACAAAAATAAACTCAAAATGGATTAAAGACCTAAATGTAAGGCCAGACACTATAAAACTCTTAGAGGAAAACATAGGCAGGACACTGTATGACATAAATCACAGCAAGATCCTTTTTGACTCACCTCCTAGAGAAATGGAAATAAAAACAAAAATAAGCAAATGGGACCTAATGAAACTTAAAAGCTTTTGCATAGCAGAGGAAACCATAAACAAGATGAAAAGACAACCCTCAGAATGGGAGAAAATATTTGCAAACAAAGCAACTGACAAAGGATTAATCTCCAAAATGTACAAGCAGCTCATGCAGCTCAATATCAAAAAAACAAACCACCCAATCCAAAAATGGGCAGAAGACCTAAATAGACATTTCTCCAGAGAAGATATACAGCTTGCCAACAAACACATGAAAGGATGTTCAACATCACTAATCATTAGAGAAATGCAAATCAAAATTTACTTTTGTTTTTAAAATGGGAGAACCATAATGGACGTTGAAATTCTGTATCAGTGTGAACTTTTATAATTTTTTATAGCAACTAGTGACATAGACTACTTATGCTATGCATTTTCTTGGAAAACTGTTTCTATTCCTTTGTTGATGTGGAGGAGCCTTTAGAAAGGATGGGATGAAAATATGGGGTAGGAGGGTGGCTGATAGAGTGAGGCCCCTGAATTGTCAGGTGAGGAGGATGGCAAAGAGCCCAGGTACACTCCCAGGGCTGAGGCCGCCTCTTCCTTTGAACTGCATAATACAATTTATTTAATACATGAAAGGGTTGGGGGCAGTGGACAAGTTTATATGATTGGTGATAGGAAATTGAGGGACTTTTATAATAAATATCATGTAAACAGCAAAAGTGCCTGATCTCATGGTCAGATCCACAGGGGCTTCCTTCACACAGGAAATCTGTTGTTAAGAGAGAACAGTCTATTCTCCTCTGCTGGAAAGAAGGCTTTTTCACTTTTGGAACAAGAGGTTTCTTTTATAACCGTCATTAGAAGAAAAAAACCATTTGCTAATAGCCCATGTTTATTATTCTTTTCTGAGTTTTGTGAAGGATGATGGTTCTTGATACAGATATGTTTTTGCCATAGCAACAGGGACAGACATACACTGGAAAAAAGCAGTGTAAACAACAGATAGTCTTCTTAACGCTGGGCAGATGCTCAGATTTATTGACCGTGGTCAAGTACTAACCTCCCCTTATCTGCCATGTTATAACGCTATATTCCTAGCACTGCATGTTCTTATCCTCCATTTCTATGGATGTGTAAAGGCCATCCCATTGCAGTTGCATTTTGTGGGAAGTATGCAAACTGGAAGTAGTGTGACATGGAAATAATTAATAAGGCTTACTATGCATAAAATATGAAATAATGAAGTCTCCAAAATCAGTCACTTTGGAATGAAAGTCAGATGTAATAAAACACCATGAAGAAAGGCAAACTATTCCCATGATACAGTATGCTGTTTTTTAAGGAAAAGCACTCTGCAAAAATATTAGAGGAATTCCTGAAAAAAATTTAAAAGGAGCATAAAACAAACACTATAGTGGTTGAAAACATCAGCGTCCTGAGAATGCATCCTCCTACTTTATTCCTGTAGGAAAATTAAGCTTGATTTCTGTGAGGTCTTCAGAAATGTATTCCTCACAGAAAATGAGCCCTTTTATGGTTGTACATGTATTCATTGATAACTTTCTGACTGTTAACCAACCTATGTGGAATGACTTGAGCTTTTAACTTTAACTCTTTAAAAATATATATTTAAACTATAAAAGTGTTGTTACTAAAAGTTTAGGAAATAGAGAAATGAAAAGTCATTTGTATTGCCACATCATTAACCTGCTGTTAACATTTTTTATGAATCTCTCTCCTAGTATCTAACTATGTATTAAATAATGGCAGTGGTAATACGCTTATTTTGCTTTCTGATTTAAATAGAATGCCTCTAAGAGTTTTGCTCTGTGAGTGTAATGTTAAGTTTTGGTTGAGATAGGTTTTTTTTTTTAATATGATAGTTAGGGATTTTCCTTTGCTTTTTCCTAAAAGGTTTTAAAATCCTGTATTGGTGTTAGGTTTTATCATTTGATTATAGCACCTAATGACATAAATGCTTGATTCTGCAGGTTTTTCTTGGAAACCAGATTCTATTCCTGTGTATTCAGGTGTCACAGTATGCTGGTGACTCCCAGTGTGCACTGTGTACATATGTTGGGTTTCCCACCGGCATATCAAGCTCAGTGTGCCCATGGCCAACCCCTTCTGCATCTCGCAGTCCTCTCTGCATTCCGGTCTTGTGAATGCTAGAAACCAGAGGACGGTTTAGATCCCTCACCAGATTATGTCAGTCCTCCTTTTCAAGTGGTCTCTCTTCTCCCTCCAAGTTCACTGTTCTAGGTCTGGCCTTGGACATTCAGTGCTGTGTATTACAGCTGGTCTCCTCACTTGTACTGCTTTTTTTCTTTTTGTGTCTGCTAGCTGCTGTTCGTAGGCTTCTCATTTCCTATGTGGAATGTTCTTCTGATAAAAACAAGCTTAACTTAAAGTTGTTTATTTAGAGTGCCAGTCAGGATACTGCAATTCAACAGCTCACAATGGGGAGGAGGAGGGCTCTGCTGGAGCCTGGTACCCTGTGTTCAAGGATGCAGGGAGGCATGCAGACCCAGGGTGGCCGTCTCTCAGGGGGGGCTGCCACTGGCATCTTGTGTCTTCTCCTGGCTGCCTCTTTGTCGTCTGTATTTGTCCCAAGCATTGTTGGAATGGGCAGAATCCTTTGCTTATCTTGACCATCTGGAAAGCACATAGAACAGCTTGACTGTTAAGCTACTGGGATGGTCTTCTGGATAGGGCTTTCCTACCTCTCCCCTTAGAGGGATAGCATTGTCAGCCTTGTATCCCCTCTAGCAGAGTCATGCTGCTAGAGGTCCTAAGTAAATGTCAGAAAGGATTTGAGGTCCCAGTTGTATATATCTTGTGTCAGACTGAGGTAGAGAAGGACAGAAAATAGTACTGGAAAGACAAAGCCAACAAACTGGCCTTTGTGAAGCAGTGAGAGGCATCATTGCAGATGCTTGAAAAAGCAGGCTGGAAAATGTGCTGATGCTAAGAACCCTGATATTTGTGTACATGGACATAATCTTATTTGGCTTCACAATAACCCTGTGAACTGAGTAGAGATTATTACCTTTCTGTTTCACAGATGAAGAAACAGAGCCTTTGAAATTCATCAGTTTGCCCAACATCACATAGTTAGTATTTAATAGAGTCATGACTTGAACTTAGGTTTCTGATTGCCAATTTTATGTACTTCATGTTACCTTTCTCAAAACTGGAAGAATGATAGGCTAACAGTGGCCAATCTCCGTGTCATCAGGTAAATTACATTAGGGATAGCACAAAGGAAAAATAAAAATTTACCTATCTTAATCCATATTAATTATTTTTATATTTTAAAAACAGCTTTATTGAGATATAATTCACATCCATTACAATCCACTCATTAAAGGGTACAATTCTATGGCTTTTAGTATACTTAAGAGTTATGTAGCCATCACCATTATAAATTTTAGAATATATTCATTGCCCTAAAAAGAAACCCTTTTAGCTATCACTGCCCCCCTCCCCCCAATCCCCACCCCAGCCCTTGGCAATCACTAATCAACTTTTTGTCTCTATAGATTTATCTACTCTGGACATTTCACACAAAATCATACAATATGTGGTCCTTCTTTCATTTTCTGTTTTCAGGTTTTATCTATGTTGTAGCATGTACCCGTATTTCATTTCTTTTCAGCAAAGTTTCTGCTGAAAAATCAGCTGATAGTCTTATGAGGGTTCCCTTGTACATAACTAGTTATTTTTCTCTTGCTGCTTTTAAGATTCTCTCTTTAACTTTCGACATTTTAATTATAATCTGTCTTGGTGTGGATCTCTTGGGTTCATCTTGTTTGGGACACTCTTTGCTTTGTGGACCTGAATGTCTGTTTCCTTCCCCAGGTTAGGGAAGTTTTTAGTCATTATTTCCTCAAATATGTTTTCTGTCCCTTTTCTTCTGGGACCCATATAATGTGGATGTTAGAGCATTTGCTGTTGTCCTACAGGTCCCTTAAACTATCCTCATTTTAAAAAATTCTTTTTTTCTTTTTGCAGTTCTGTTTGGAGATTTCCACTACCGTGTCCTCCAGGTCACTCATCTGTTCTTCTGTATCACTTAGCCTGCTGTTGTTGATTCCCACTAGTGTGTTTTTCAGTTCAGTTGTTGTATTCTTCAGCTCTGTGAGTCCTGTTTGGAACTTTCTTATATTTTCTATCTCTTTGTGGAATTTCTCACTGTCTTCCTCCCTTGTTCTCCCAAGTTCAGTGAGCATTTTATGACCATTACTTTGAACTCTTTATCAAGTAAATTACTTATCTCCATTGCATTAAAGTTTTTTTTCTGGGGTTTTATCTCGTTCCTTCATTTAGAATGTGTTCCTCCATTTCCTCATTTTGCTTGACTCTCTGTGTTTCTGTGTATCATGTGAAGCAGCTCTCTTACCCTGTCTTGAAGGGATGGCCCTATGTGGGAAATGAACCTTATTGTTTAACCTTGCCCTGGTTCTTCGTTGTCTCTTGAACTCTCTTTCCACTTGTTTCAGTCTGTGGGGTCCAGAAACACAGTCCTCCTGTCGGCCTGGGCCTGGCGCTCAGTGGATGTCCCCTGTGCGGGCTGTGAATGCCTGTGGCTTTGGTGGGGTTGTGCGAGTGGAATGGAGGTGTGCGGCTGCTCAAGAGCTGCATCTCTTGGTGCTGTGGCTCGAGCAGGGCTGTTCACACACTGCTTTTAGCAGGTTAGGATGAGAGGGCAAAAATGGTGTCTGCCAGTGCCAGCAAGGTAGGGGGAGCCTGTAAAGATGCCATCTGTCAGCATTCCATCCCTGGAGAGCCCCAGCAGACTTCTGCCCCTTTGGCAGTTGCTGTAAGATTACTAAGTGAATTTCCCTCACAGATGGTCTAAGCTCTTTACAAACTGCTGCTCTTTGTGCGGGGTCCTGGGGCAAGTGGTTCTTTACACATGCTATTTAAGAGCAGAGTCTTCATCCCCTGCCATCCTGAGTTACTCCTGAACATAAGCGCTGTTGGTTTTCAAAGCCAGACGTTTTGGGGGCTCTTCTCTCTGTTGCAAGACCCAAAGGTTGTGGTGCCTGGTGTGGGTATAAACCCCTTACTCCTCGGGGAGAAGCTCCGTTTATTTGTTTGTCTATTGCTTGATTTGTTGATTGATTTTATTAAGATTTCTTTCAATTGTGGGTCACCATATTGGGAGTGGGGTTTTTGGTGAGAGCATGCCTTTCCTACCTGTCTCGACGAGGCCCTTGTATCCTTTGTTGTGGAGCAGGTGTTTTGGCAGTTCTCAGGTTCTTTTCAGAAGGATTTGTTCCCTGTGTAGCTGTATATTTGTTGTGTCTGTGGGAGGAGGTGAGTTCAGGATCTTCCTATGCCACCATCTTAAACCCAGTTTTCTTACCATTCCTTTGTAGTAAGTTTTTAAATCAGGAAGTGTGAGTTCTCCAACTTTGTTCATTTTCAAGATTGTTTTGGGTGTTCTGGGTCCATATGAGTTTTAGGATCAGCTTCTCCAATTTCTGCAAAGAAGTCAGAAGGTTTTTGATAGGGATTCCTTTATCTGTAGATCAATTTGGGGAGAATTGCCATCTTAACAGTAGTAAGGCTTCTGATCCATGAACATGTTATATTCATTTCCATACTCTTAAACAACCAGTTTTGTCAGTCCAGTTCTTCTAGATATGGATGTTCATATTAAGTGTGTTGTATTTTGCAAAGTAGCATTAGTGGAATTGAAGTCCTCCTGACTGGATTGTCAGGCATAGTGCAGAGGTTTAACTATTGCTCTTAATTAAACATGACTTGAATTGATAGAAAATGATACTTGGAAATAATGTGAAGAAACTAGTATGAGTAATACCTGCTTTATGATTTTCATATGAACCTTCACATACAAAGTGGTATGGTTTGTTTTGTAGTTTGGTTTTTTAAATTATCATTTTTATCCTAAATATGTCTGACATAGGAGAGGGATTGCTTCAGGCACTTTCAGGTCTAGTACCTGGAGATAGGGGTACATATCAGAAGAGTAGCTTACATAGCTGTAATTAGGGAGGTCCTTCAAAACTTTGCGATAAAATTTAAAACCCTCTCACATTTGTGTTTCTATGGCATAAATAGTCTTTTCCAGGCTTGTCATGGTCAAGTACCAATAATGTAATAATGATGATCGTACCAGAAGCACCAAAGGCAGCTATTGGCATGCTATGTGGTGGGGCTCTAGGCATGGTTAGTTTGACTAAGTATTCTAAGAGGCCCCATGGAGTTTGTCATCTCTGACAGAGGACTTTAATGCATTAGTGATGAAAAACGGCTCACTACTGGCTTGTGATCTTCCAGAGAGTGTAAGACAATGCAGCACTAAGTGAGTGCCTCTTGTCTTATTTAAACACATATATTCAGACCATTTGTTTGGGTACAGTGTTCCATCTTGTGTCAGCCTCATCAAAGGCTTGAAATAGAATAGGTGATATATAATATCTATACATTAATATTTTATTTATTATTGGATATAATGTCTAGATACTAATATTACCTACTCGTTTTCCTGTTTTATTACTTATGAATGATCACCCAACTATTATAAAACTAGACTTTTTAAAAACAGGATATTCTTTTAGCTTATTTTCTCCTGTGTGTTGATCCTTTCCGGTTTCTTGTTCCTCCCTGTTCCTTGTTGATCAGAGTCCTGTGGAAGAAATTGGTTTTGTGAGTCCTGTTGCTCTTCAGTTTGGTTAGTAACACTGTCAGAGGTGGGATCAGCCACACAAACACCTATCTTTGGTCCAGAGCACAGTAGGGGAGAGGTGGAACAAATGGCTGCTCGACAGATGTGTACTTAGGGTTGTGAGGCCCTGTTGTTCACCCTCCTTGTCTACTGCCCCACCTCCAATACATGCTTAATAAATGAAAATCCCCAAATTAGAGCTTCATTCTTTTGGATTAAGGCTTCCATCCTTTGTTAAAATTCACAAACAGCATGAACTGTTACCTTGTTAAACATTATGGATAGTTTGGGTAATTTATATTTAATTGGTTTTGTATACAGAGTTTGATAGATTTCAGTGGGGGCAGAGAGATAGAGGACACACAATTCAATTACTAGGTACTTTAGAGGAATGTAGGAGAAAACCAGAAAAAAAGCAAGGGCTGTCTGGAATCATGAATATAGCTTATTCGGACACTATTATTTTACCTAAGGGCAGCCTTTTATGGCCCCAGGAATGTCTGTGATGACCCTCATCTTCCTTGGAATATTCTTAGAGCAGGGTTAGGAAACTCCAGGCCCGTGGGCCAAATCTAGTCTGCCACCTGTTTTTGTAAGTGAAGTTTTATTGGAACATAACCATTCTTATTCGTTTACAAACTCATTGTGCCTACTTTCTTGTTACATTGGCAAAATTGAGTAGTTGTAACAAATATGGCCCACAATGTATAAAATATTCTGGCTCTTTACGGGAAAAGTTTGCCAATAAACTTGTCTAGAGAGTCTAGACTTTTAGAAGGTTAAGCATGGATCATAGATATCTTAAACTTACTTCAGACTTCTTTAACTTTTAATATTACCATTATGTGGACTCAAGGGCAGTGATCTTAAGGAAGGATCACTACTTATATCAGGATGAATGCTTGTTCAAAAAAAATGTGTAACTTCAAAAATATTTGTAAAATAAAGGATGACACTGCTATGTTTAAAACCTAAGTAGCCATTGGAAAATTAATATCTGATTATACATGTACCTGTTACACCAGCCTCTTTCAGGTGCTCCCATCTTATTACATGAGAAAAATGTTACAGTTCCCACCATAGGCATTCATCTTCTATCATTTCTGAAGATGAAGTATTTATGTTAGACATTGTAACTTATTTAATTAAATATGAATATAAATATAAAATGCTAATCTCACTGTTGGAAATTTTTAAAGTGTTTTAGCTCAGGTATGTCTTGTCTTCCTTTCTCTCTCTCAGCTTGAAGTCCATGGCCCAAAATGACTCTACCACTGGAGACTTTCTTCCGTAAAGAGGAAGACCACACAGGAGGCTGGGATGAGCATGCCACTGCATCAGATCTCTGCCATTCCATCCCAGGATGCCACCTCTGCTAGAGTCTA
This sequence comes from Aethalodelphis obliquidens, assembly GCF_003676395.1. Lineage (NCBI taxonomy): Eukaryota > Metazoa > Chordata > Mammalia > Artiodactyla > Delphinidae > Aethalodelphis > Aethalodelphis obliquidens. The sequence goes on from NW_020837955.1 coordinate 428,037, forward strand.
CAGAAGTAAAACCAAAGAAAAGGAGAGGGAAGAGCAGGTATTGGGGAAATACCTTTCTTAGTTTCATTATTTTTGTTCTTTTCATTAAATACAGTCTAGAATAAGCTCTGACGATCAAGTTTTCTCTAATAATAAATTTAAAAAGCACATGGTGTGAACAGTTTTGCTCAGAAGTTGTCTTTTTGTAGGTTTCTAGGTTTTCAGATTTTGCAATCAACTTATTCTGCCATGATTATATCATGACTTATTTATCTTCATTGGTTAAATATTTCTGCTAAATCACTGAGAAAAAGTTCTTTGGATTCTCAGAATATGATGCAAAGGATGAATTTATTTGAGCAAAAACATATGCCTGCTGCAAGGTTGTCATAGTTAACATCAGAGTCTACCTCTGCTCTCATATGGCTTTTGATTGGGCCTGACAATTAAATATGCGTTAGAATCTAATAAGGTCAGTGGTGGAGGAAGTTCAGGACCACCTAATCCCAGCCCAAGGCACCAGGAATGGCTTCCTTGAAAAAATGACATTTACATGGAGACCCCGAACCTGGAATTAGCTAGGAGAAAGAGTGTTCCTGGGACATGCTGAAAGGCCAGAGGTTAGAGCAAGGTGGATTTGAAGATACTAAAATAGAATAACTGGAATATAAAGGTTGAATGGGTAGTGGAAAGATAGGAGGTTGGAAAAGTTATAGGAGTTACCTTAAGGAGTTTCGATTACTTTTGCAAAAGAATGAATGATCAGATTTGTGTTTTTAAATCTTTCATCCAGCCTGCAATTTGGAGGATGAATTGAATGGGTGGCAGGGAGACCAGTCAGAGAATTATTTAATAGCCTACTTAGGCCAGGTTTGACAAACTTTTTCTGTAAAAGGCCAGATAATGAATATTTTAGACATTGTGGGTCAGACAGTCACATCTCTTCAACTCTGCCATTGTAGCATGAAAATGGCCAAAGACAATATATAAATGAATGGACATGACTGTGTTCCAATAAAACTTTATTTACAAAAACAGGAGACAAGTCAGATTTCACCTGTAGGCTGTAGTTTGCTGATATTTGGCCTAGGGAAAAGTTGATGGTGACTTTGTCTAGGATAGGCTTAGTGGGGATAGAGATTTACATTATTAATCCAGTGGGCTTGATGATTGAATGTGGGGAGGGACAGGGAGGAATCAGAGATGACCCCTGTCTTCTTGCCTTTACAGTGTGCTTTACAAACATTTGCTCCTTAGTTCTTAGAGCATTCCTATTTTATAGTTAAACTTAATCTTTGCCCAAGACTCTAAAGAATCCTTGTTAAATCAAGAATTGATGTCTTGTGTGAAGTTGACCCATTATAGGTGATGGGACACCATTCTTTCCATTATTACGTATAGAATAAAGAAAGAATCTATCGTATTTCTTAAAGTACATGGACTATAGAAAATGAAAAGGTGCCAGGTAAATTGAAAAGGTCTCTGTATTCTTAAACTGTATTCTTAGTTTGTGGAGTTTTTTTTCATTGCTTGTATTGTCAATCTGCACCCTTTCCATTTTCTGAGCTCTTAGAAGTGTGGCCAGCATTGTCTCACTAGGAGTAGTGGTGGGGTAGATGGTTTCAGAATGTCATATTTTCAGTATTTTAGTTTTTTTCAACATGCTGGGGACGGGAAAATATCCCTAAATATCTTTCCCATGTTCTATCAATTTTCATTTGTTAGTCTTCATTTAAGTTTCAGTTAAATTAATAGTCTTTTCTTATAATCCTTCTTAGCCCAAATGGATTTTTAAATACCACAAGTAGAACATTTCCTTGGTCTAGGGTGCTTGCCTGTATTAAGTTGAGGCTGTGAGTTCCTTATTCATTGTAGTGTCGAGTTTGGTTATCAGATGGTGGGAATTTCTTGGTATATATATGAGGAAGCTATACATATTTGTTTGGAATAGATACAGGAAGATGTCCAACATTTTAGCAAGGAAGAGAGATCTCTTTTGTTCTAAAACTCTGTTACAGATTTGTTGTAGGTGGGTATTCAGTAAATACTTACTGAATGATATGATCTATTTGATGCCATTTTTAAGGTTTAAATAAGTAGCATTAACCAGCTGTTTCATGGGATTGGGATTTTGATTGGTATTGGGAAGAAGAACCATCCTGCCCCACCTTCATAGGGGGAATAGTTTGAATACACGATGGCAAGTGTGACAGTTCTGGGAATCATTGTGCCAAGGTGAGGTGGCAGGTAGTGGAAGAGCCACTGAGACAGGAGCTTGAAGAGCCCCCAGAAGAGCTTTGGCAGCAGCTGGCACAGCCTCTGAAAAATGATTTTGTAGGTTTCTAGAGTCTGAAATGTGGTATCAGGATGGGTTTGGAAAGTAAATTTTTGTCCAGTGAAGGCTTTTTTCCTTTATCCAGTTTCCCAGGTGCAGTGAGTTCAAAACAAAATCCTTTGGTACAATTTCTGATCCTCTTGTGCTTGGGAGAGGAGGAGAGGAGGGAAAGAGAAGCTATGCAAAGGCACCCCTTCCTTCCATCCCATCATCCACTGTTCTCAGAACCTGAAAGCTGGCAACCTGAGACAGTCCATTACATCAATAACAATTTTATTCCTTCTGAATCTTGTGAGAAGAGAGGAACATCGCAGTTTACACAGAATCAAATAATGTAACTGTTAACGTGGACACAGTTTTACCTGTTTATCAGATGTGAGATTCTCTCTGTAGCACCCATTGCCCAAGCCCGTATCTACAAGTCTAAGAGTTAATGACTTTTACACAGTAGTCAGTACACTTGATGAATAAATGAATGAGTTCAGTTTTAATGATATGGGGACTGCTGTGGAGGTGAGAGGAATGTTTTGCAATCCATAAAAGGATTTCTTCTGCTGTTGCTTATGAACTGGGTAAATGTTTCTTGAATATTTTTTTTTTTTAGCGTTTTATAAGTATTGCTCCATTGCCGTTACACTCTGGTCTGCATTTAGAAACCTGATGTTGTGGTTGTTTGCATTCTTTCAAAAGAAACATATTTTTTATAGCTTTTTGCAGAATACTTTCTTCTTATAGTGTGAGGAGTTATTTGGTTAAGTCTTGCTGTTCTTGATGGCTTTCTTTGGTTCTTGTGGGGGATTTTTGAGCCTTTAAATCTTCTTTCAATTCTGAAACCTTTTCTTCTACCTTTAATCATGAACTCTAAACTCTGATTCTCTCAAGGATTGCTGCTACAGGTTAAATTTCCATATTCTCTTGGCTATTGTGTATTCCCAGATTCATTCCTCTTAGTTCTGTACTGTGGTCCTTTGGAATTGACCTTTTCCAAATTGCCCTATTTTGCTGACTCAGCACTGCTGATTTTTGCTTCTTTCTCTGTCCAAGAAGGTTCTTAATTGATCTGTTGCTATCTGATTGCATTTTGATTAATTTCTTATCTGGATTTATTCTGTTTTGTGGTTTGATACATCTCTTTATGTTTTTTGAGATGTTTTTATTATGTTTTAGTTTGTTTTTAAATAGGTTTATTATGGAATAATTGACATACAGTAAACAATACATATGTAAAGTATACACTTTGATAAGTTGTGAAATATATATATACACATGAAACTATCTCCACAATCAAGATTGTGAACATATCCATCACTCCCAAAAGTTTCCTCATGTCTCTTGTAATCCCTCCCTCCCACCCCTTTCCAACCCTTTCCTCAGGGAATCATTGCTCTGTTTTCTTTCACTATAGATTGGTTTGCATTTTCTAGAGTTTTATAAAGATGGATGTACATATATTATGTACTCTTTTTTGTCTCGCTTTTTCATAGCTTAGTTCTTTTGCAATTCATCCACATTGTGTGTATCAATAGTTTGTTCCTTTTCTTGCTGAGTAGTACCCATTGTATGGACCTACACAATTTGTTTATCCATTCTCGTGTTGATGGACATTTGGATTGTTTACAGTTTTTGGCTGTTACAGACAAGGTTGCTGTGTTCACACAACAACAAGCCCTTGTATGGACATATATTTCCTTTCCCTTGGGTAAATACCTAGGAGTGGGACCATATGTTCAGCTTTTTAAGATAGAAACTGCCAAACTGTTTTCCAAAGTGATTCTGTTTTACATTCCTACCAGGAGTATGAGGGTTCCAATTCTTCTAGATCTCCACCAACCCTTGGTATGGGCAGTCTTTTTAATTTTAGCCATCTAATAGGTTATTCTAGTATCTCATTGTGGTTTTAATTTGCATTTCCCTCATGAGTAATGACATTGAGCATCTTTTCATGTGCTTATTTATTGTCTATATGTCTTTTTTCTGTGTTGGACCGTCTGTTCAAATCTTTTGTCCATTTAAAAAAACCACCAATTTGTTTTATTATTGTTGAGTTTTGAGCATTCCCTGTATAGTCTAGACACAAGTCCTTTATCAGATATATGCTTTACAAGTGTTTACTCCAAAGGTTTGGATTGTCTTTTCATGCTTCTGCTGGTGTTTTTTAAAGATGAAAACTTTTTCATTTTGAAGTCAAATTTATCCATTTTTTTCTTGTATGCATTGTACTTTTGGCATTCTGTTAAGAAATCTTGGCCTAACCCAAGGTTACAAATAATATCTTCTATGTTTTTTTCCTAGAAGTTTTATAATCTTAGTTTTACATGAACACCTATGATCTGTTTTGAATTAATTTTTATAGATTGTGTGAAATACATATCCAGCATCATTTTCTGTTGTATGAATATCCAGTTGTGCCAGTAACATTTGTTAAATAGATTGTCTTTACTGCATTACCTTAACTCTGTTGCTCATATAGGTGTGTGCTTATTTTTGGAGTCTGTCTTCTGTTCCATTGATCGACTTGCCCATCTTTACAATTAATACCCCACTGTCATGTACATTCTAGCTTTATAATGAGTCTTGAAAATCAGACTTCGGCAAACTTGTTTTGCCTATTTTAGGTTTTTTGCATGTCCACATGAATTTAAGAATCAGATTGTCAATTTCTGTACAAAAATGTCTACTGGGATTTTTGTTCAGATTGTTGAATCTGTAGTTCAATTTGGGGGAGAACTGACATTTTAACAATATTGAATCTTGACCCATGAACAAGGTATGTCTCCTCTTTAAGTCTTATTTAATTTCTCTCAGCAGTGTTTTATAGATTTTAGTGTATAGGTCTTTACACACCTTTTGTCTGATTTATCCCTAAGTACTTTTTATTTTTGATGCTGTTGTAAATGATATTGTTTTTAAATTTTAATTTCCTCTTGTTCATTGCTAGTACAGAGAAATAAAATTGATTTTTATGTATTGATCTTGTATCTTGCAATTTTGCCAAAGTCACTAGTAGCTTTTTTGTAGAGTCCATTGAATTTTCTGCATAGGCAGTCACGTCATCTGTAAATGAAGATAGTTTTACGTTGCCTTTTTCTATTTGGATGCCTCCCTCCCTCTTTCTTGCTCTAGTGAAAACCTCCAGTACTATCCTGAATAGAAGTGGTGAGAGCACACATCCTTGTGTTTGTGACCTTAGGGGGAAAGCATTCATTCTTTATACACTAAGTATGATATTAGCTATATGTGTTTTGTAGATACTCTTCAACATGTTGAGGAGGTTCCCTACTGTTTCTAGTTTACTGAGAGTTTTGTTCAGTTTTGATACTGGTAACTTGCGTCTTCACTATTTTTTTTCCTGATCTAGCCAGAGGTTTATCAATTTTATTGATCTTCTCAAAGAATTCTTTTGGTTTCATAGATTTTCTCTGTTGTCATTCTGTTTTCTATTTGTTTCATTTCTGCTCTGATATTTCCTTTCCTCTGCTTCCTTTGAGTTTAATTTGCTCCTCTTTTTCTAGCTTTTTAAGGTAGAAGTCAAGGTTATTTATTTATCTTTCTTATTTTCTATCACAGGATTTAGTGATTATAAATTTCCCAAGTTCTGCTTTCATGGCATTCCACAAATTCTGCTGTGTTGAGTTTCATTTTCATTCAGTTCAAAATACTTTCTAATCTCCCTTTTCATTTCTTCTTAGATCCATGGGTTATTTTTAAGTGTGTTATTTAATTTCCAAAATTTCTGGACTTTCCAGAGATCTTGCTTTTATTTATTTCTAATTTAATTCCATTTTGGTCTGAAAACATATTTTGAATAACTTAAATCCTTTTAAATTTACCAAGACTTGTTTCATAGTCCAGAATATGGTCTCTTTTGGTAAATGTTCTGTGTACACTTTAGAAGAATGTGTATCCCACTGTTGTTGGATGGAGTGTTCTATAAATGTCAGTCACATCAAGTTGATTGATAATGGTTTTCAAGTCTGCTAAACCCTCACAGTCTAGTTGTTCTGTTACTAGAAAGAGTGGTAATTAAATTGCTGACTATAATTGTGGATTTGTCTATTTCTCCTTGGAATTATACCAGTTTTGCTACATGTAGTTGATGCTCTGTTATTAGGTGCATAAACATTTAGGATTGTTTGGTCTTCTTGATAAGTTAACCCCCTTATTATTAAGAAATAATTATCTTTATCCCTGGTAATGACATTCTTTGCTCTGAATTCTACTTTGATAATAACTCATTATTGACTGGGGGATTTTTTGCAGAAACTAACGCCTGCAGCCAGTGATTTGTTATGTTAACTGATATTGATTCGTCTCCCGTCAGTAACATTGGGGTAACAAAAGACGTATTAATACATCTCTGGTCAATAATGTGATAATACAGGCACTACAGCTTTCTTTTGATTAGTATTAGTATGGTATCACCTTTTCCATCTTTCCACTTTTAACCTATTTGTGTCTTTATTTAAAGTGCTTTTCATGTAAGCAACATATACGGTTGAGTGATTTTATCCAGTCTGAAAATCTCTCTCTTTATCTGGATGTTTAGACCATTTATATCTAATGAGATTATGGATATGGTTAGGTTAAGTCTTCCTGTTTGTTTTCTGTTCATCCTATCTGTTCTTTGTTTTCCTTTTCATCCCTTTTCTGCTCTTTAAAACATTGAGTGTTTTTTAAGATTTAATTTTCTTCTTTGTTGGTTTATAAGCTGAAACTTTATTTCAGTGTTTTTAGATTTTATTTATTTTATTTTTTTAGGGTTTATATTATATATCTTTAACTTGTCACAGTCTGCCTTCAAGTGATACTTTACTACTTCAAAAATACTATAAGAACCTTACTTTCATTTCTTCCCGCCTACACCCCAGTCTTTATGCTACCGTTGTCATACATTTTATTATATATATGTTATAAACCCTAGAATATGATGTTATTTTTAAACACTTTTATTTTTAAGGAGATTAATAAGAAAAATATCTGTTTACACTTATATAATGTAACTACCATTTCTGGTGTTCTTTATATCTTTGAGTAGAGCTGTATTTCCATCTGTCATTTTCCTTCCATGTGAAGGACTTTCTTTAACGTTTCTTCTATTGTGAGTTGGCTGGTAATGACTTCTTTCAGCTTTTTTTTTTTTCTTCATTTCTTACGTCTGGGGTTTGTTGAGCTTTGTGGGATCCGTGGGTTTACAATTTTCATTGAATTTGAAATATTTTTCAGATATTTTTTCTGTCCTCTCCCTTATTTGGGGACTCTATTACACACATTAACTGGCTTGAAGTTTTCTGATATTATGTTTTTAATTTTTTTTTCTTTCTGTGTTTTATTTTGGATAATTCTAATTGCTGTGTTTTTAAGTTCATTAATCTTTTGTTTTTCAGTGTCTGATCTGTCGTTAACTCTACTTAGTGTGTTTTTCATCTCAGACATGGTATAGTTTTAATCTCTACAACTTCAGTTTGGATCCTTTCTTATATCTTCCATGTCTCTATTCAACTTTTTGATCATAAGATCCAAATTGAACTTCTAAAAATTTATTTTAAAATAAAACTGACTTAAGATACCAAGTGATGGGTATCTTTGTAGTATTTTTTTTAATTTAAAAAAAGTTAGCATAGTTGTAGTATCTTGAATATAAAGTCCGTGTTTTTCTTATTCTTCTGTCCCATTACCCCATTATTTGATGTCTTTTCTTATCCCTAGGTCTATTTGAAAATGTGCTTCTGTGCACTATATAGGATTATTAACATGTATTTTTAAAAGTCTAAAAGACAGTTTTGTATCTGGCCATCAAATAGGTGTTTAGAAATGCACATTTCATTTGATAGTATTTGTAAATTACTTTGCATCTCAGAAGAGTGTCCATTTTACCCTGTTATTAACAGGGCTCCAGGCCCACTGTAAGCAACGGCATGATTTTTAATTAGTTTAAGGAGAGAGGTTTAATACAGGGAAGTAGATGCCTACAAAGTATTTGAAGGGCTGGAGGAGTAGGCCTTCACTAGGTTTCCAGGAACAGCCAAGTCCCAGCACTCCTGGACTACTCTGTTGAGGTCAGGAGCTGACACATCAGAAAGTTGCTGTTGATACTTCTGGTGAAAAAAAAGTCACTGTCTTTACCATGGTTTGAAAGCTACCACTGCTGCTACAGACTTTGCTGAATTAGGAAGAGGCTGCTAGCTCTAGAACCGCATCATTTGTGCCGTGATCTCAGCAAGCGAAGTGGATGCTCTGTCTTCTGCTTTTCTCCCTATGTCCCAACTCCAAATCAAGGCCTTGAGTGTGAGTACAACCTAATTATGGATTAATTGGATTAGCGCATAATTCCTAATTATGTCTGGAACCCAAACTGCAAGGTTGTCCAGGAAATACATTTTTAAACTTTCTGCCCTATACCCCTTTAAAATGAAATTGGTGTGGAAACTGAAATATTTGGTCCACATCACAGTATCTCTCGAAGAGGATAAAAAACAAAAAGGTAATTCAGTGATTAGCTTACATTTAAACAGTACACTCTGTAGGAAATGAAAGTGGTATTTTCTTTCATGTATTTATAAACAGTTCTGTTTCTGGCCCTGTTGGGCTCACCATCTTGCTTCTGAGGTCAACAAGGGATTTTACCGTATAGCATCAGGATGATGATCATCTGAACACACTATTATATTTGCTATGAAAAGATATGAATGTTGGCAACCAATACTGTACTCATCTTTACCTGACATCTAAAAGATGGCTTCACAATTGTTCAAGTGATAACAGTATTTTGAGGCACACTCACCATACTTTTACCTCTTAATAATAATTCTCTTTTCTCTACTAGATAAATTATTCCCCTTTAAATCATACAAACCTAATATAAGGAACTTGGAGGAAACAATCTGTGTTTTAACAACTCGGAATCTCCAGCGCCATCTAGCCTAACCCCCATTTTAATGCTTGAACATCTCTGGGTCATCATGGCTCGCCTGTTCTTGGCCCCTTTAGGGCATCTCTCATGGTATTGACCCACCACTTCCAAAGGCAGTCTGTACTTTTTGGGGTTACCAGAGATTTGAGATCCAGTATAAGAACTAACTCTCTGTAGCTTTCTCTTTTTGACAGCCCTACTTTTTTTCTTCTAGTAACTGGCAGTCTTACATTCTGCGGCATAAAAATCCATTGTTTCATGTATTACAAAGTTCAGTCTCTCAACATTCTGGTTGTTCTCTTTTAGACCATGCCTAGTTTCTTCCTGGAAGTATGCTTAAATGAAGAGATGAATATACATCTTTAAAATATACCTGTCCCAAATTATTGCCTTTGATTGGGCATCAGCCTCCATGAGATCATTTGTATGGCTTCTTGAATCATCTGTGTGCTTTACCTGCAAAAGCCCCATGAGATTAATCTCATACCTAGAAATCAGGATTTCTTTTGTCATCTGTTTACCTTTTCTTGACCCCTGAAGTGGTTTTTTCAAACCTGCTTCCAAGTATATTTTCCCTGTCCAGTAATCAAATCTGTCACTGTAACGTGCTGGGAGCTACTCTAGTTTGCTCAAGTACACATAGGAAGTTACAGTGTGCTTGTAGTTTAAGAACCAAATGTGAGTAATTCTTTTCTAAATGGTTGTTTTCTACCTGGTAAGGCTTGTTTTCTTTGAGAATGAAGAAATAAGATTAGATGTTTTTCTAATGATAAAAAAAAAGAGTGTGCTCTTATCAAACATTAAATACAAGTTGGTCAGGTTGAACTGTTACATTTTCTTGTGCACACATAGATTTTAAAGCTTAAATGTAGATAAAATTATATACACCTTTGAGGTCCTGCCATTTTAAATATTCTTAGTCAAAAGCCAGCAGTATTGGTTCTGGCTATTTTATATATTAGCAGCTTACCTTTCCCAGCCAATTCTCACATAAGTCTTGGACTGGTAACGATTTGCTGTTTACTTATTTAGGGTATGAAAATGGAAGGATGTGCATATTGACTGTAGCTGACCTCTGTGATGTTGGTTTGGGGAGAGTTTGCTAGGTAAGAGTCCACATCATGTAAGTCAAACGAGGAGTCTAGTTTGGATATACGGAGTGAAGCGCTGGCAGTTGGCTTCAGTGTGTTGTGTATAAATCGAGTGAAAATGGCACATGAATGTGTTTGTCTTGGTACCACTGCAGAACTCAGTGATTATGGTTTGTTGCCACTCTTCTCTTACAGCTGTCCTGTGAGTTAAATAACTGGGAGGCAGATAATTTTTCAGATTTCCTGTCAGTAAGCCTGTTGAAAATAAGAGAGCCACCCAAATTGGTTTTTAAATGCAGAGGTTTCAAAAAATAATATAGCCATAGCATCCTATAATAGTTGTTAGTGACTTCTATATTTGACATCATGGAGCTGACTCCTTTATTTTACACAAATGGAGAAACAGGCCCAAACAGAAATGCCCTGCCCGTGGACACTTGAATTTGTATATTTTTTCTGTGTTATTCTGTTTCCTCCTTAAAAATTCTTTCACACGAATATAAATATACTCCACACATTTATTCTTTCACTCATTTATACATCAAGCAGGTATTAACACTGTATTACATACTGGAAAGAATCCTGCCCTGAAGGAGCCTATAATCCAGCAGGGAGACAGGAAAGAGCTGTGTCACAGAATGCAGTGAATGCTCTGATGGCAGCCTCCCCAGTGTATTGTAACGGGAACTTTTTTGATCTATGATGTGACTAGATATTGCTTTTGTTTATCTCATTTTTGCTTGGGACTTAGGTGTGCTTTTTCAGTTTTTGAATCTGAGGACCCAGGCCTTTCTTCACTTTTGAAAATTTTCCACCCATTATTTCCTCACATATTGCCTCTCCCCCATTCTCTTCATTCTCTTTCTGGGAATAAAGGTCACTGTGTCTTCTGCCGTGCGTCCTGTCTGCCTCTGTGCACTGCACTCTGGGTTGATTTCTTCAGTGTTCTGTTTCTATTCACTAACGCTCTCCTCAGCCAAGTCTAGATCTGCCATTGAGAGAGTTTAATGTCTACATGTTTTTATTTCGTACACTTTTTCCACAATTTCCTGTGTTTGCATTATGTTTTTTATTTTTCATTTATCTCTGTGAACATACAATTCAAGTTTCTTTCCCTTAGTTTCCCCAGTGTACTATGAATTGTGTGCTTATGTATAAAAACAATTCTGTTGTAGTAAATATTACCTAAAACTCTAGATGTGAAAATTCTTCATAGTTTGCAGTAAATATGCTCGATACATCACCCTCTAATAAGTGGAGGTGTGCAGTTGTCCACTAATTAATTATTCCCTTCACATATGGCCATTTTTACAGCATCTAAATAGGTGAAGCTACCACTAAGGATTTGTTTAATTTAACATAGCATATACTTATATCATGTTTATTCTGTTCAAGGCACTGTTCTTCTCAGGGCTTTACAAATATTAATTCATTTGATCCTCATATGAGCACTATGAAGTAGGTACTGTCATTGTCACTCTCCTTTTATAGGTGAGGCACAGAAAAATGGGATGAGTTGCCCAAGGTTCCCTCGTTGGGAGTTGGCCTGTGGTGGAATTGGTATTCAGACCAGCCTCCACATCCATGCTCTTAGCTCACTTGTTCTTTGCATGCCACTCAGCCAGCCACTACCTTTTCAAGCCACATGTCCCTCTTAATGAACCTCACCCAGCTCCACTCCCTTTGTGTCTACATTCTTGAAGCACTTAATAAGTCTATACTGAGCCGATTTCAGGTGTTCTTCTGTTTGCTTCCTATGTCTAAATCTTGTGTCTTCATTAATTTATTCATTCTTCAAACAAGTGTGTATTAATCACCCGTTACATGGTGGGTGCCATGTCACGCATTGAGCATAAATGTGGCATTAACACAGAGACACCCTGTGTGCTGCCTAAATCTCTTCCAAACCGTGTGCTTCTGTAAGTCCCCATGCCGCAGCTGTAGTCCAGGACCTCACCATTTCTACTGGTGCAGCAGCCGACATACTGGTCTCCGTGCTTCAGCCTGTCTCTGCCTGCTCTGGGCACTGCTGGAGGAGAAGACGACAGTACACAGTTCAGTGTGCTAAGTGCCATAGTCCAGAGAAGTGCCCCTGATTCAGTCTCGTGGTGGCAGGGAAGGTTTTCTGGAAGAAGAGATGTCAAAGGTGAGTCCTTAAGAAGTAAGAGTTAGATGGAGATAGAGGTGAACAGTGTTCAGGGCAGAGAGAAAGGTACAAGGCCAAAACTCCTAGGGAAGAGAAGAACACATGGCATGTTTGAGGTACTGAGAAAAACTCACTATGCTGGTGGAACTTGAAATGTGCCGCTGGCAGCGAGGTGAGTCCGGAGCGGCCACATTGGTGCTAAGAGCGCTGAGATGTCAGTGCAGGTGTAGAGCTGGAGTTACACAGTTGAAGCTGTTTTAGTTAGGTGACTGTGCAGTTTGGTGAGGGGATTTAGAAAGCTATTGGAATAGGCTGGGTGATGATGGTCTGAACTAAGGAGGTGGTGCTGGGGACGAGAGAAGTGAGCAGATTGCAAGCAAGATGAGCAGGAGGTAGGAACAACGACAGTGCTGGTGGCTGAGGGATTGTGGTGGTCGGCTAGGTGAGGTCTGGCCTAGACTAAAGGTTGACATCATTCACTTTGACAGAGGTGAGATGGCAGTTTAGGGGAAAGATGGTGAGTTTGGTGGCAGATGTGCAAGTATGAGGTACTTGTGGGGGGTCCAGCTGCAAATATCCAGAATTCAGTTGTGTTTGAATCTCTGTAGGAAAATCTATTGAAGCTAGAGATAGAAATTTTAGAGTTGGTGACATATACACAGTAAAGGATGCCCTAGGAATAGGTAAAATTTTCAGTTGGAATGAATAGCCTGAGGAGAAGTAAGGGTGTGTGATAGGACACCATGGAAGCAGAGCCACCATGTCGAGTCACTGTCTCACAGACACCTTGTGCTGATAGGTACCTTTGGTGCTTGCTGTATTTCAGAATATGTTATATCTTTCTTCCATGTCACTTTTGCATAGGCGAAAAAGTTTTTCATTCACTTGTCCTTGTGCTGTGTTTGTGCATTTTTTGTGTTTGCTTATGAACTCAATTTACCACATTTCAGAAGCCTGTCTTTTTTAAACATCACGAGACGGGGTCGGGGGTCTGGGGTCGTGGGGAGTGGTGGTGAGAGGAATTGGGAGACTCGGGTTGACACACATACACTATTGACAGTATGTATAAAATAGATAACTAATGAGAACATACTGTATTGCATGGGGAATTCTACTTAGTACACTGTGGTGACCTAAATGGGAAGGAAATCCAAAAAGGAGGGGATATATGCATATGTATAGCTGATTCATTTTGCTGTACAGTAGAAACTAACACAACATTGTAAAGCAACTATACTCCAATAAAAATTAATTAAAAATAAATAAACATCAGGAGACTACTTTTATTTATTTTTTAATTAATTTATTTTTTAATATAAATCTGATTTTTTTTTAAAATTAATTAATTTATTTAATTTTGGCTGTGTTGGGTCTTCATTTCTGTGCGCGGGCTTTCTCTAGTTGCGGTGAGCAGGGGCCACTCTTCATCGCAGTGCGCGGGCCTCTCACTGTTGTGGCCTCTCTTGTTGCGGAGCACAGGCTCCAGATGCGCAGGCTCAGTAGTTGTGGCTCACGGGCTTTGTTGCTCTGCAGCATGTGGGATCTTCCCAGACCAGGGCTCGAACCTGTGTCTCCTGCATTGGCAGGCAGACTCTCAACCACTGCGCCACCAGGGAAGCCCGAGACTACTTTTAGATTCACAGCATCAGGTTATATGTGAATAACTAGTAGTGGTTGCAGTTACAAGAAAGTCCTAATAATATCTTTTGCCTCAGGGCTTTGGTTTTTGAATTAGGTTTAGGCTGATTAAGTATAATGCTTGTATATTACTAGCTGTGTAATTAGCATTTATAAGCAGAGTCACCATCCAAATTGTGAAAGACACGCTCAGGTTATTCATACTGTTCCCTAAGGTTCATCAGTATCTGTTCCCTGAGAGCAAAGGATATTTGAAGAGAAATATCAAATTTCTCTTCAAATTAACTGTGTGAGCCTCTGCTTACCAGCACGGTTCTTGTGGCCACTCAGTGAGCGTCACCATTCTCTTTTCTGGGTCTCAGTGGCCCTCCCATACCAACCCACTGATGGCAGTTATCATCCTAAATCTAACTCACGGGTAAAGAGACTAGAATCTTTTATCAAGTGAACTTTGAAACTGCCTTTGAAAAAATTATTCCATTAAGTTCAAGGTAATACTGAGAGTTTTTTGAAGAAAATTTGAACTTCGAGCCCCTTACTTTAAAAAATTATTTATTATGAAAAACAGAAAAATTGTGGGGGGACTACTTTAGTTTTAAAGAAACTAAAGAGGCATAACAACCAAATATAATATGTAAACCTTGATGGAACCTGCTAGGAAAAATAGGCAGCTATAAACTGTCTTTTTTGAGACAACTGGGAAATCTGAATATTGTCTATATATTAAATGATAATTATAGAATTATGGCTAATTTTCTTAGACGTGAAAATGACACTGTGGCTATATAGGAGAATGTTCTTGTTCTTAGAACATGCATTCAGAAATATGTAGGGATAACGTGTAATGTCTGCAACTTACTTTCAGGTGGTTCAGCCAGAAAAAGAAAAATAACAAGGAAAAGAAAAAAAAATGTGTGTGTGTGTGTATCAGAGAAAGA
The DNA here is from genome assembly GCF_003676395.1 of Aethalodelphis obliquidens. Lineage (NCBI taxonomy): Eukaryota > Metazoa > Chordata > Mammalia > Artiodactyla > Delphinidae > Aethalodelphis > Aethalodelphis obliquidens. Next base: position 443,074 of record NW_020837955.1, read on the forward strand.
GAGGAAGAAAGCAAATGTGGCAAATTTTATAACAGTTGATGCATCTTGTTGAAGGATATAGGGTATTCATTATACTGTTCTTACAAATTTTCTGTAGATTTTTAAATTTTCAAAATAAAAATTTTGGGAAATAAAAGAATATGCCATTTTCTAACATGAGATAAAGCCAGGGTTGCAGTAAACAATGAGATAAAGCCAGGGTTGCAGTAAACAATGATAAATAGTAAACAGTGATAGACAATTAAAAGGCCAGTGGATGAATTATTTAATGAGATGCTTCATAGGTATTCAGCTATTTTAAAATCTGATTCCAAACTTTTTATGATACTTTAGGAGTATGCAGTCATTGGTTGATATTTATGCCCAGTTGTTGAAATAAAGAGTTCTCTTTTTAAATTGTGGTTATTGCTGATCATTGATGTTTCTCATCCATCACATGAGCAGAATATTCAAAATGGAACCTGTGACTAGATTAGGTTTTCTCTGTGTTGTATTTTAGGAGATTTACTTCCTTTGTTTAGGTTTTCATGCTGTCAAATATCTGTACTTTAGGTGTTCTCAGATGTGTGGCTCACTCTGTCTCTTGTTGACCTTTCTTCTGTGATATATTAAAAGAAGAGTCTTCAAACTGGTGTGTCCAAGGCTGGGAGGCCTGTGCAGACTTCCCAAAGGGCACACAAGCATGGGTGGGCTGAAGGGGATTTGTTTTCAGATCCTCTCTTTCTACATATACTTGAGCCTAAAACTACTCCTATGAGTTTTCCACCTGCATCTCTTCTTCTACTCGGAAGAAGAAAGACATACCCCTTAATTTTACTCTGTAGCATTGTCCTAGGAAATAAAAATCTCAGGCCATCAAAGGGACAATTGGAATTACTGGTTTTGGGAATTCTCCTTTCAATAAATAATCAAATTACTGTATACCTGCCTGGTTAGTTTATCTTTTCTTGTCTTATACAAACTGTATTTCTGATGCTTCAGAAGTAGGGTATGTTGGCCTATGATTACTTGTTATGAACTCAGATACACCATAGATATAGATTGATGAAAGTGACTTCACCTCTTCCATCCCCCAAAATGCCGTTCTGCAGTGAAGAGCTTTTAAGGGAGAAACCTTTGAGAGCAAAGCAAAGTAAGCTTCAAGTGACAAAAATGGCTTTAAAAGAAAATGTAACTTATTTAACAATAAGCTGAGTTTTTAGCTATTCTCAGTTCTTAGTTGCTAGGATGGGTCACTAGCCATAGAGTAATGCACATTTGGACAGCTGAAGCAGAACTTGTTAGTGAAGCCAGTTGTTTTCTGTGTGACTGGAATATTTTCTTGGACTATACAGTTTTTCAAGATATTCCAGGTAAAATATGAGGATAAAATTTTTTTTGATCTCTTTCCAATAAAATGTATGTCATTCAACAAAGCAGGTAATATTGAATCATATTATGAAATATTTATTCCAGTTACACTTAATCCTCATAAAATACTTTATATTTTCTACCACCTGTTAATAAAAAATGAAATTATATTCTTGCTGCCAGACTGATTTGTTTTTAGCAGTGTAGTAATTACAGTAGGTTTTTAGGAATTTCACCTTGGTATTTGCTCCACATCCTCTCTTGTGTGGTAGAATGGAATTCATAGCCTACATAAGTTTTTAGATCATAACAAAAGTACATGATTGAGTTCCCTTGGAAGCCTGGTGATTGGCCCAGGCCTGAATCTTACTTGACACCTAATTTAGACCCTAGTCCTTTTCTGAATCTTAAGTCTGACTTTGCTTTGCCCAAACCACACATATCTTCATTCGTACTTTTTATCCTGGCCAGCACTACTTCAGCATTGATGTTTCCAGCATCGAGGGAACTTTATCTGCTATAATTTAGATTAAATATACAGTATACTGTGTCAGGTGTCCAAGGATTGCTTAAATGTTTAAAAATGTTATTATTGTGAAACTGTGTTTTTCCTATATTTAAGTAGGTCCACATAAGGTATTTATAAACTCTCTCTCTGATGTATATGTCCAATAATCCTCTCCATTCTCCATTCTCTTCCTCCATGGATGGGTGTTAGTGGGTGGATATGTAAAAAAGAGAAAGAGAAGCTAGCATCTCTGTCTCTGATGTGGCATTTAAAAAATTCTACCATGTAGTTTTTACCTGCTGGTTGGTTTACCTGTTTATATCCCATAATAGACTATCAATTCCTTACTGGTAGGGATGATATTTTCTTCATCAACAGAACTCCCTTGTAGCTTATAGGATGGTGCTATCCATGTTTGAATGAAGACATTCTCAATCTTTCGTGAATGATAATTGTAATTTTTATGCAAATATTTTCATTTTCAGTGCAGGTCAAAAAAGTATAAGATGGTAGTTGGAAAAATCTGGTAAATATTTTCTTGTGTAAACTTCCTGCCAGTATAACTGTTAGCGCTTCCACAGCTGTGGAATTCTCAATGCTTCTGTTATAAAACTGGCACAGTCCCCAGGTCTCTGACAAGTTCAGTGGTTTGAAAGCTAAGTCGTTTTAACTAGAAGCATTGTCGTCTAGAGCAGTGATATGATACTGATAGCTTCAAGAATGCTCTTGAATGTGGCATATAAGGAAGAAGAGGGCTCTAGGTAGAAAACTATGCCAGTGTCTGAGGGCATGGTTTGCGGCTGAGCTGGGATCAGCAGGCCAGGCCAGGCCTGGCATTATTAATGAGATAATGTGGAAAGGTTCTCACAGGGTGTTCCCTTAGGCAACCTGTTAGTAGCTGAGGAAGTCCAGTCCTCCTGAAATGCCCAGATAAGCTTACAGTAAAGGTCAGAGCAAACTGGATATCTCATCCAGAGTATAGGGCAACATTTGAGGGAGCAAGTTTCAAGATTCTGGGAAGCAGGAGTTCATCAGGTCAAGGGTCTTCAGAGCAATGACAGAGAATTCACCCATCCATGAATGGGTGTTGGCTGCAGGCAGGGTTATTGATACTTTCCTCCTGCAGCTTTAGGGATATGTCATTACAGCTGTCTTAAGAGTTTGAAGGTCTTGGTTGAAATGTCAGTAGTGGGGAAAGTAGACACGTCATCAAGTGCAGACTCTATATTCTGTCTCACTTGGGTCTCTCTTTTCTGCATTTCGTGTGGCACTGTGATCATAGAATCAAAAGTACTCTGGGACAGTCCCAACTTTGATGCAGAGTTTTTATGAAAATTGGAAGGACTTAACTTGACAACCATTGCCTTGCCCTATTTCAGAATTCTTAAGAAAGCTTGGCCCTCCATAATCAAGGCTTCCACCTCATACACCCAAAAGGAATCAGAATTCTTTATGAGACACTTGGAATATGTGTGAGTCCATCACTGTTGTATTAAATGCCAGGGAGGCTACTCTTTGGAGAAATACCTTTACCTGTACACATGTAGGTTTTAAGGTCTTCAAGGGTGGTTCTGTCAGTGGGAATTTTAAACTCAGGGCAGAGAGGTACTTGAAAAGAGGATATGAGTCAAGGAAGAGATGACAGTAGTTGAGAGACAATAGGAACAAACAAAATGATAACTCAAAAATTTTACGTTATAGTTTAAAATATATGAGAAACAGTAGACTGATGCCCAAGGTGATGATTATCTTAAAATTGAAGAATTAGTTTATCACATAGAATTAATGTATTACCTGACAACTCCTTGTGCTTCTTTGATTGTTTGTCATGGAGAAAATGTTGAAAACCCTTGCCTGTTTTATATATTTAAAATGTGTTCATCCAGGCCTTAGCCTACTATGGAGAACATGGAAAATACAGGAAAATGTGAACGACACTATGTTCCAAAATCTTCCCTTGTAAAGTGTTAGTTTCTTACAACAGTTACAGGCCCTTCTTCCAGAAGTTCTCTTTTTACAGTATACACTCCGTCCTCCGTATCCGTAGGTTCCACATCTGCTAATTCAAGCAGCTTCGGATCAAAAATATTCGAGAAAAAAATTCTGGAAGGTTCCCCAAAGCAGAACTTGAATTTGTTGCAACTATTTACATAGCACTTACATTGTATTGGGTATTATAAGTAATCTAGAGATGATTTAAGGTATATGGGAAGATGTGCGTAGACTATATGCTAACGCATTTTATATAAGGAACTTGAGCATCTGTGGATTTTGGTATCTGTGGGGGTCCTGGAACCACCCCCGCCCCCCATGGATACCGATGACTATATACATATTATCATTCTTGGAGTAGGGAGTACAAGAAGGCTCTAAAACACAGGGTAGAATTGAACATGTGTACGATACATAAGAAGGAGTTTTGATAACCTGGTTAAATGCTAAGGATTCATAATTCTGCTGCCAACTGACTGATACTCTAGGGAAAATTGGTGTCCCTGGTGTGCCTTGTTCATTGTGAGAAACAGTTTGCCCTCCTTTTAATTTGTTCCTAAAGTCCGATAGTCCCATAGACACCTCAGGGCAAACAATGAGGCTTACAGTAATCAAGATACATTTTTTTGGCCTTTAAAAGATATTTATCTATAACAGAAGTGATATTTAAATCAGGGGTGAAAGGATGAATGAGTTAATAAATAAGGTTGGAACAACTCACTTTCCATGCAGAAAATTAAGATCCCTACTTCACACAAAACACAAAAGCAAATTTCAAATAGATTAAAGAAAGCTCCAAGTGTAAAAAACCAAATCTTTTAAACTGCTTGAAGAAAATATAGGCAATGTCTTTAGAATCTTGGGTCACAGAAGGTTTCTTTCTTTTTTTTTTTTATACAGCAGGTTCTTATTAGTCATCCATTTTATACACATCAGTGTATACATGTCAATCCCAATCTCCCAGTTCATCACACCACCCCCCCACCCGCCACTGCTTTCCCCCTTGGTGTCCATACGTTTGTTCTGTACATCTGTGTCTCTATTTCTGCCCTGCAAACCGGTTCATCTGTACCATTTTTCTAGGTTCCACATATATGCGTTAATATACGATATTTGTTTTTCTCTTTCTGACTTACTTCACTCTGTATGACAGTCTCTGGATTCATCCATGTATCTACAAATGACCCAATTTCATTCCTTTTTATGGCTGAGTAATATTCCATTGCATATATGTACCACATCTTCTTTACCCATTCGTCTGTCGATGGGCATTTAGGTTGCTTCCATGACCTGGCTATTGTAAATAGCGCAGCAGTGAACATTGCGGGGCATGTGTCTTTTTGAATTATGGTTTTCTCTGGGTATATGCCCAGTAGTGGGATTGCTGGGTCATATGGTAATTCTATTTTTAGTTTTTTAAGGAACCTCCATACTGTTCTCCATAGTGGCTGTATCAGTTTACATTCCCACCAACAGTGCAAGAGGGTTCCCTTTTCTCCAGCATTTGTTGTTTGTAGATTTTCTGATGATGCCCATTCTAACTGGTGTGAGGTGATGCCTCATTGTAGTTTTGATTTGCATTTCTCTAATAATCAGTGATGTTGAGCAACTTTTCATGTGCTTCTTTGCCATCTGTATGTCCTCTTTGGAGGAATGTCTACTTAGGTCTTTGCCCATTTTTGGATTGGGTTGTTTGTTTTTTTGATATTGAGCTGCCTGAGCTGTTTATATATTTTGGAGATTAATCCTTTGTCCGTTGATTCGTTTGCAAATATTTTCTCCCATTCTGAGGGTTGCCTTTTCGTCTTGTTTGTAGTTTCCTTTGCTTTGCAAAAGCTTTGAAGTTTCATTAGGTCCCATTTGTTTCTTTTTGTTTTTATTTCCATTACTCTAGGAGGTGGATCAAAAAAGATCTTGCTGTGATTTATGTCAAAGAGTGTTCTTCCTGTGTTTTCCTCTAAGAGTTCTATAGTGTCCGGTCTTACATTTAGGTCTCTAATCCATTTTGAGTTTGTTTTCGTGTATGGTGTTAGGGAGTGTTCTAATTTCATTCTTTTACATGTAGCTGTCCAGTTTTCCCAGCACCGCTTATTGAAGAGCCTGTCTTTTCTCCATTGTGGGCACTTGGCACAGGCTCTGAAATTCTATGTTGACTTTAAAAACACACATGCTAACATAAAAGCATTTAATACTGTAACTAGATAGTCCAAATGCCATCAGTTAGGATGCTTTCAGCTGCAAGTAACAGAACAACCAACCCAACCTGGATTAAACAATGGTAAGCTTTACCAGCTCATATAAAAGGAGGTCTGTGTAAAAGGGCAGGATGGGCTTCAGAGGTGGTTGATCCAGCATATCAGAGGCCTGTTCAAAGACCTGGGTTCTTTCTGTCTGTCTCCTCTACCATTCATGGGGTTTACTTCATCTCAAGGCAGATTTCCACTGAGGTTGTAGATAGTTGTCAGCATTCCTGTCTGTGCATGACCTTGTGCATGGGAGGAAGAGAAGAAGAGAAGCTTGTTGCTCTCTCTACGGGTGAGAAGGTAATTTCCCAGATGCCTCCAGCAGATCTCACCTCATGAGCCAGAAGTGGGCTCTTGCCAGTCGACCTACTCCAGGAAAAAAGGGTGAGGTGAGCATCCTGAGATGCATGGTAACTCTGGGGAGAGAGGAATAATGAAGAGAATTGGGGCTCTGTTGAGGAGGAAGAAGGGGAAGCAACCAGCAATATTCCCCCTAGTCATTTTGTTTTAATGCTACTCTTTTGATGTCTGTTATGCCATAAGGTTTTTGAGTTAGAACTATTTTTTATGTGGCCACATGAGATGTCTTTCTTTTTTTCTGAGTAGTGTGATTTCTCTTTTAAGATGGCAGAGTGAAGCCAACTTTCAAAATATCCATCCTTTTAGACTTGAAGATATGAACAGCAAATGGATAAAAGTTAGCAGAAATATACCAACAGCAAATTCAAAGGACACAGCTGATGGTCAGTAAGAGAAATGAAAGTTTCCAAGAATTCAGAGGGTTTGGCTCAGAGTCGTTCTTCACCTGTCACTATGCAGAGGCTCTGTGAGAGAAAAGGATAGTGAGCAAATACTGCAAAATCCTTAATGGGTGTGGCAGAAGAGTGGGTGAATACAGGCAGTGCTGTGCTGTAGGAGCACTGGGAATTCCAGGTGACTGGAAACCCTTCCCTGAATGTTTCTCTCATGTGACAAAGAAAAGCATACTAGAGATCGTTATTTTGGTACATCCCAGCTGGGAAAGAAGTAGAGAAGAAAGGCAGAATGACAGTAAACCCTGGAGCTGATTATCTTCATCAGTAAACTGGGAGTTAGCAGAACACCTGACAGAAGGCAACCTTGATAAAGGGAGTCTCTGGTGAACAGTAAGTGGAAGAAGGAGCACATAGTGAACCCGGGGTGGCAGGGCTACCTTATCTCTTTCATGGGCTAGGTAGGGGTGTGCATTGGATAGTCAGGATTTGAAGGAAATGGAATGATTACAAAGGAACAACCTGGGCTGACTCTTTCTGATGGAAATGAAATATCACAAGGTTTGAGGGAATTACAGAATGTTAGGGAGGAGCAGAATATATCCCTGGGAGAAGAGGCTGCTTGTAACCCTAGCCCCTGTTGAGCTGGATCCCTTTTCCTTTTATCACACTCCTGAACCTCCCTTCCCCCAACACACCTGCACAAAGCTGCTAGAATGCAGCACCAGCTGAGGATGTGGCTGGGAGGGGAAAGTTTCCCCTAGACTACACTGTAACACTGACAGAAGTGCTCCGCAGAATATCCTGAGCCACTGAGAAGACACGGCCAGGCCTGTGCACTCACAGCAAGGTGGAGAGGAAGGCACAGTGCCTGCAGAAAAAAGATGCAGTCTGTTCTGGAAGAAATAATAATTTCCCTTCAAAACAGAAGAGTCCTTCACGAGCTATTAAGAAACTGAGTTTCATAGAACATTGGCTCAGAAATGATAATAATAAAATAATAAAATAACAGAATGAGGCGGAAAGGGGAAAATATGGGGCCAAGGAGACTCATAGAGAACCAATTTGCAGAATAAACAAACCAGAAGCAGCTAGGAACGGAATAGTCATGGCTGAAAAATTACTGACAGAGCACAGTCTTGAGATATTCAGTGAGTGCAGAAGAAAAAGAAACAAAGATTGAAACAAGTGAAAATGATAGGTGTGGTATTGGACTTCCTGGAGGCGGAGCTGAGCAAGAAGTATGGGCCTTCAGTTTTTTGTTCAAGTTCCTCTTGGAATTAGGTTTTTGGTTGCAGAGAATTGACCACTTTAGACAGCACTCATTTGGAAATGTGTAAGCATTGACAAATGGTGAAAATGAATGTTCATGTTCTTCCTAGAAGAATACCAATGAGATGAAAGATTTATTTATAGCCTGAGATACCAGGAAAATTCCCCTTTGAAGCAATTTGTTTCCTGGCAGTGATACTAAAAGCTCCCTTCCCCCACCACATGATGATTTTCTGTGCTTTGCAGGACCTGGTCTTTTGTTAAATGTAAATACTGACCTGCTGATCTCAGGGCAAGCTGCTTTTCCTATAACCAGAACCCACTTTGTAGGACAGGTTCTATGGAGAAAAAAATTTTTTTCTTCTGTCAGACATTTATGGTTAATCATTGACATTTTCTACATTTAAAAAAAGTCTCTCAAGTAAGTCTGGGTGATAGGTTAGCATGAAAGAAGAGCAAACAAATCCACTAATGTTTACTTTAGTTGACTAGAAAACTGAACTTTCATTCCTTGCATGTCACCAAGTATGGTTTAGAATCTTTACGTTGTAAATTGCTGTGGGGAGTAGATCATAGAGCAGAAATTGGGTTGCTGGAATGGACTTGTCATGAATTATTCATTCACTACCTAGTTCCTAGGAAATCAGCTGGAGGAAGTAGTTAGTCCAGTTTGATCACAGGAGTGGTATGCTAAGGGCTCTAGCAAGCCCTTACAAGTCCAGCAGCAGCCACGATGTGCTTCTGCTGGGTGCTGTAGGGCAGCAGCTGCCGTGCATTGCAGGCGGAACCAAGGAATATGCTGCTGGGGGAGAGCTGCACTGAGGACTCCCTGATGCTTCTTGCCAGAAAATGAAGCTTCAGGTAGGAGAAGTGCCCTGTTAGCGTGGCCAGATTTCTCATGGATCTTAGGGATGCCATTAGGCCTTATGGAACAAATCTGCATAGAACTGGAGTTGCTCAAGGGTGCCTCACTAGTGAGGTTGCCAGCCAAAGAAGCTTAGCAGTTTATTTCCATTTTCAAGGGTGTACTTTGTTTCTAACAAAACCATTCCTTGAAATTGTGAAAAGTATTCTTGTGCCAAATAAACATTTAAGTCTATAAATTATAGCATATGTTTTAATGATATCTCCTACCCTTGGTGTAAAAAATATCTTTTTTATTGACATAATATTGGTCATATAATTTAAAATCATGGAATTATGAGAGAGACAACTTAGTTTATAATTTGCATGAGCACAGCTGCAGGCTCCATTGTATTTTCTAGAGGAAAGGCACCTTGGTTCTTTCTGCTGGAGCATTCAGTTTGGGAAGATCTTTTAGCTTCTCATCAGATGGGAAATGCATAAAAGATGGAACAGTAACAAAGGGTCTTTGTTCTGTTTGTTGGTATTATTTACTGTGTGTACACGCGCACGCGCACTCTCTCTTTCTCTATCTTTCTCAGTAAGCCAGACATGTAATTTCATTTGGCAGGGACATTCTAATGTTGCCATTTGCATGTCTGTCTTATTTTGTATGGATGCTCTCTCTGTTAACTTTGCTGAGGCTATGAGTTGCTCTTGAGCTGGAGGGACAAAAGTAGTAAAGATGAAAAGAGTCAGCCTCAAGGAATCTGGGCCAAATCGGATATACATATTTCATTATGAAATACCATTTATAGTTTTGAAACTCTTAAGTAAACAAACATCCCTTGAACACATACACTCTGAGCTCTGAGACAACCAGTGAAGATCAGCAGTCTCCTTCTGCATCATTTTCTTAAGCTCCACAAGAGAAAGGGATCTTTGTTTTGTTCACTCATCATTCCCAAGGGCCTAGAACAGTACTGGGCACATAGTAGGTGGTTAGTAAATATGTTCCCTGAATGAGAATGTTCTGTACTAAAGAAAACAGTCTTCCTGCAAAGGTTATAGTATTTACAGTGTTGCAGTTTCTATGAAAACTTTTACAACAAATGTATTCTGAATTGTATTGGTAAACATTTTTCAGGTAACTTCAAGGAATTATGTATTTCTTGGATATATAAAGAGTTTTAAAGCAGCAGAAATTAAAATCCATTCATTTTACTGTTAAGGTTTTTTAACCTTAACAGGTTAAAACATTCATTTTAAATTAAGTTCATTTAAATTAATTTTAAATCTTTTAACCTTAACAGGTTAAAACATTCATTTTAAATGAATGTTAAACCTTAACATTCATTTTAAATTAAGGTTTTTAAAAAAATCAACAGTGAATACAAAGACCTTTCATTTTTTGGTGTAACTTTATTTCATGTTCAAAAAATGAAAATTACTTAATGGAAAATGTATTTGGAAAAGACTGTATTCATCAATACCTTACTAGGAATATTATCATTCTAATCATGCTATGTTACATGTAACATTTTAAAAAGCATTTATCATTCTATGTCAGAAGGCTTTTAAAACTGTAAACCCATTTATTCATAACTTCTAGGGTAAGTTTAAGACTGCAGTATGTTTGGAGCTGAGTGGAACTAAGCAGGGCAACATATTCCCCATAGATAATATCACATTTGAGAGCTCAGTGGAACCAAAAGGGGTCATCTCTGTTGACTTCTCTCTCCTCCCCGCTCCCACAAAAGCCCACTTTATAAAGGACAAAACTGAAATCCAGAGAACATAGACGAATGGCCCAAGAACAAATGGTTAGCTGTTATGGTTTTACACTTGACCATCTCAAATTTTTTAGTTGCTTGTTACTTTATTATTGCCACATTAAAGCTTAAAAAAATGAAGCAGATAATCACACTATTATAAATTTGGACTATATTATTTTACTGAAGACAACTATTAGTGCATCTTGCATTACTTTAAATAAATTGTATTAGTTTATTTGTTGAAATACAGTTTTATAAATTGTAGACTTTTCACCGTTTTGTGATGTATTTTTTTTCCTGAGTTAAAATTGTAATGGCTAAATGTGCCCTAAATTTTATTTCAAATTTGGACTTTTTTATCAAATGATATTTTGTTCTATTTTTGTTACTCCTTAAAACTATCTGGGTTTTGCTTTTATTTTTCAGATAGATGTAGATTGTTGCATAATTTTTCTGAGTTCTTTTTACCGACTATATTAGTCTGCTTGGGTTGCCTTAATAAAACCTTACATGTGTGGAGACAGAGAGGTATCTCTCTCCCATCTCAAAGGGATAAGCAAACTGTGGTAAATCCATGCAATAGAATGTTACTTAGCTGTGAAAAGGAATGAATTATTGATACATACTGCAGCATCAGCAAACCTTGAAAACATGTTAAGTGAAAGAAACCAGACACAAATGGCCATATTTTGTCTGACTCCGTTTGTATGAAAGACAGAGATAGAAAACAGATGAGTGGTTGCTAGGGGCTTGGAAGAGGGGAATGGTGTTTTGTTTTAGGCTAGTGAAAATGTTCTGGAACTAGAGAGGGATGATGGTTGCTGAACATTTTAAGTATACTAATGTCATTGATTGTGCACTTTAAAATGGTTGAAATGGTAAGTTTTCTGTGTGTTTTACCACAAGAAAAACCAAAAAAGATGAGCTTACAACCAGAAAAGTATTTTTTCAGGAAAAGGTAAAATCATGATTCTCATGAACATATATTAAGGAATTTATTATACTCATGTGATATGAAAGAACTAGCAGATGTTTAACCAGTTCAAAGGAAAAGTCAGAAGAGCACCAATTTATGTAAAGGAAATATTGAGAACTGCAAATGGAGACAAAACTGATTTTTCCATGGGAGGGGGGTGGAAGTCAAAAGTCACTCTCAAATAGGACATCACTTACTTATTAAGTACCTACATTGTACAAAGAATTGCACATAGCTCATAGTTTTCCATTGAAACTCAACATTTTCCCCCTATAGTCTCCCCTCTTTTGCTAAAAATCTCATAGAAAAATTATTCTTGATCAAAATTAAGATCCTATTGGATTTGGCCTGATTATTTATATAGGGACAGCAAGAGTGTTAATTTCCCTTATGGGCCTTCTTAAGTTGCTTTGCTGGAAGTTTTTCTAAGGAATATCAGAGTGGATTTTTTAAAGGCTCATTATTTGTGGTCCTAACATTAGGAAGCCAAACCAAGAACTTGCTATCAAATTTCACTTATAGCACCTATAAATTTTCCTAATTTCTTGAGGTCCCCCCAATACTCTGTTTCCTAGGCCTGCCAGGAAGTGGCTTTCCTTACTTGTCTGTAAGGCTGGGAACCTTGTAAGCCAGTTTTTCCAAGAAGGGCTCTGAAAAATACAACCTGAGTTCCTTAAATGTGCCTGGTCGTATCTGATTGAATGAGCACCATCCTTAAATGTGAGCTTAGCTGCAAAATCAGAGTTTCCAATTATGTCCTAGTAAGAAAGAGGACAGATTCTTATTGAACCTATGCAGGTAACTTTATTGCTATGAAGATAAGAATATGCAATAAGAGTTATGAATTCTGGAGGGCTCAGGCAGGGAGAATAAGATATCATTGACGGGTTTCATTTCAGTTTATAAAAGCAGAGTCTACTAAATTATTGTGAGTTAAAGGAAAGAGAAAGAGTTTCCTTATATATTTAGGAAATAGTATCAAGAATGTTTAAAAAAAAAACTAACAATATTCCCTCATCAATTCATTTAACCTTGTTCGATTAGTTCTTATTGCACTGAATCTTGGTAAGAGTTCTGGAAATCATGACTTAGTTCACTGGTATGGTCTCAGAGTTGTTTAAATGATGCCATCAGAAGCCTGTACGCAAAAGTACCTGGTATAGTCCTTTTCCATGGGCCTCTGACACAGCCCTCTAGCCTGTAGCTGATTGCAAGAGCTTTCAAGGAAACATCAGACTAAAATAAACAAACAGAAAATATCTGTAGATGGCAGAAGACTTAAAATGGCAGTGCTTACTCTATTAGTGATAATTTTAAAAATGAAATGTCTTATGAGAGTGTTTATTTCAAGAAACATGTAACTGGCAGGGAAATTTGGCTATTTCTTCGGCATGCAAAACAAGATAATTAAGTCTGTCCCCCCCAAATTTTAGACAAAATAATTATAAACGTAATAAACTCTATATTTAAGGAATGCAATGAACAGTACATCTGATTTATAAAAAATGAATGAGCTTAAACTTTACAGAGAAAAAAATCTTCAGATATAATAATCCTTAGACATTAATGTACCATGAATACAACACAAATATATCAGGACTGTCAAGTAAAGAGATTCAGTAAGTCTGAAATAGGTCCTAAACTTTCTGTATATTAATGAAACTCCATAGTAGGTGATGGGAATCCCCAACTGAAAACCATTGGCCAAAAGATGCTAGATTCAAATATTTAAAGTAGTGACCACGTTAACATTTAAAAAAAATAACAGAAATCATGTCTGATAACAGCTACAGAGTACAGAGCAGCACCAGGACTCTGATAAATAGAAATGTATCATGACAGTGCAGTACTGACAGATCTCATTTCCTAACTCTTCCCATGCAGTTCATCAATAGTAACAAATCAAGAAAACCTAGTTAGTCTCACTACCTTTCCTTTTATAGGATGAAAAGATAAACCTTTGTGATTTTTCAGGGCTCCCCTGGGATATCTCAAAGACAGGTTTAGGAGCAAAAGATATCATGAAATTTTGATTTCATTTTATTTTACATTTAGGATTTGATTTTGTGAAGACAAGAAACCAAAAGTTTTCAGGAGATTTGAACATTTAAAAGAGAAATTGGATCATGGGTACTTGAGAAACAATGACTACTCATTTTAATATTTACTCTAGCTTTTTTTTATATATAAATTTATTTTTGGCTGCGTTGGGTCTTCGTTGCTGCACATGGGCTTTCTTTTTTTTTTTTTTTTGGTTGCGGCGAGCAAGGGCTACTTTTCCTTGTGGTGCGCAGGCCTTTCATTAAGGTGGCTTCTCTTGTTGCTGAGCACGGACTCTAGGCATGCAGGCTTCAGTAGTTGTGGCTCGCGGGCTCAGTAGGTGTGGCTCGAGGGCTCTAGAGCACAGGCTCAGTAGTTGTGGCGCATGGGCTTAGTTGCTCCGTGGCATGTGGGATCTTCCTGGACCAGGGCTCGAACCCATGTCCCCTGCATTGGCAGGCATTGGATTCTTAACCACTGAGCCACCAGGGAAGCCCAGTGACGACTAATTTTAAAGTGACAATAAACATTTGAAAAATAAGCATAGAAGGTAACATTATTGTAAAGAATTTAACTCTTTCATAAGTGAGGAACCTTTGCTTTCTCCTTAAATCAAGGACATAATAAAGTTAACATAAAAAGCACAGAAAATTAATCTGATAAAACACAGAGTCTGTTACCTAGGGATATTGTAGAGAAGGTAAAGAATAACTCTACTGAGAATAAAGAGGTTAAAGAATAACCTCTTACTGAGAGAAGACCAATTATCAAGAAAATTTATAATTTTAACAGTTAAAATAAAATTCTAGTTTTGCATCAGCATAATATTTGATACTAAAGGAATTACAAGCTCTTTTATGAAATCTCATTAATTAACCCATCAAGGATGAGCCAGCTTGGGCTAGGGCAAATAAAATTCCCGTTCCTCAAACCTACAACTTTCTTGTTTTGTTCTTCACAAGTTCTTTCTCATTCTGGAATAACCAGCCCTTTTATTTCAGGACAAAACTATTTTTTCCCCTTAATAAACCAAAAACCCATCTCATTACTGAACACATAAAGTTGTACCTCTTGTTCACCATTGCTTCTAGTGGTCTCATTCACATGTGTTAGTTTTGACTTTTAACCAAAACAACTTCTGTTACACAGAGGAAACTAGAGGGTGGATAATTGTGAGCTGTCACACACTATCATTTTAGCAGACTAGCAGGGCTAACATCCAGCGTTAATACAACTTTTTATAGCTACACATATTCTTATACAAGTCTTGTAGAGACAAAAATTGAACACGTTTAACAGATTAACAGATTCAAAGATGCAGTCTCTTTGTAGCACATAGAAATATGAAGCAAAAGTATATAAATTTAAAATTATGCTTACTAATAAATGTTTCAGTATTCTCACTTACAAATATTCTAGGCATCCAAATATAAGTTCATCAGAATAATGATTGAATTTGGTTAAACACAGATTTACATTTTTCATAATCTTAAACATTAGGTAGAGGTAATGGTAGTTTTTTCAATCAGAAAACTTATAAGTTTGGGGGCTTCCCTGGTGGCGCAGCGGTTAAGAGTCCGCCTGCCGATGCAGCGGACACAGGTTCATGCCCCGGTCCAGGAGGATCCCGCATGCCGCGGAGCGGCTGGGCCCGTGAGCCGTGACCGCTGAGCCTGCGCGTCCGGAGCCTGTGCTCCGCAACGGGAGAGGCCACAACAGTGAGGGGGCCGCGTACCGCAAAAAAAAAAAAAAAGAAAACTTATAAGTTTGGGGAAAATACCCAGATAGAATAAAAATCTATGCTTATACTTAACACCGATAAATCAGAAAAGACATAGCTATGTTTATTAAACTATAAATATGAAGCCAGTCTCATTTGCCAAAAGTTTGCCTAAATTATGTTAATCTGATTTCTTAAGACATTTCTGAATTGGTTTCTGTAGGGATGTTTTTATAATCTAGCACACTGAAAGTATTAGAATTTCACCTTCCCTACTTTCTAGGAATTTTAGGAATACTCTATTTATACAAGTACTTACCTATATAAGTCAGCTTCTGGTTCTAGATTCCCTTAATATCAGAGATTTTATAATCTAATAAGATTTATAATCTAATTTAATACCATTCCTAGGTTGAAAATTATTACATCTTCACACAATGAAAGTTAAAGACCTTTCTGAATGACAGACACATAGACATGCAGACACAAAGCTTATAGCTTCAGTTCCAAAATTTCAGCCATGGGTCAAGAGTAAACATAAAATTACAAAATTCATTGGTCTGTATCAAAGAGCTGTTTTCTTTCCTGTGGCTATGAGTTCTTAATTGACTTGAGCTCTGAACAGACAAATAGACAAACAGAAAAAACTAACAAATCAGATTATCTATAGTCTTACCCATTAACCCATTTATAGAAATACAGAGGTTATAAAGATGATGAGACCATAAAACCAAATTCCCAATGGAAAATAATTTATCAGAGGTAAACAAATCAAGGCAAATATAGTAGAGAGCCAAAGTTCTCTCCATTCCAAGCAGATCCCAGTTTTCCCTCCCAGGATATTTGAATAGGATAGGATCATGTGGCTTGAATAGGATAGCTCTAAGAGATGGCTCTGACTGTCCTAAAGGAATTAATGTTATCCTGGCCTTCAGCCATTCACTGTGGCAAGGAGTAGGGGCAGAATGTTGCTAGGAAACAGAAATTCCCTCCTAGCTCAGACAGTGGCTAGACCAAAAGACTGGCATTAGTTACCAGCCTATGCCATTGATGAGAAACAAATAAATGGATAGCAACTTAACTGTAACAGAATTTGGCACCAGGACCTGGAGAGTTGCAAGTAACAGACCCTAATGTGGAAATTGACCAAATGGATTTAAGTGGTGATAGATAGGCAATCTCTTGTCAACAGTGATTGTTTTAGGCCAGTCAGCACCCACTCCTAGAGCTGGGAGTGGGAACCAATCCTACTGAAGGGCAAGGCTGGGAAAATCAGGGCAAAGGTGTCTAGTTGAAAGCAAATATTAGGACTTTGTAATATTCCCCTTTTGCAGAAAAGTAAAATATTAAACTTTAGATTTTCTTGTACTTTTATTTCCCAAATTGAGCAATTTGATTATGATACCATGGGCATGGATTTCTTTTAGTTTATCCTTTTTTGAGTTCATTCACCTTCTTTAATCTGTAGGTGTATGTCTTTCTCCAAACTTGGGAAAATTGTAGCAAGTATTTCTCCAAATATTTTTCAGCACTGTAATTCTTCTTTACTTTTTGGATTCTACTGATAGGACTGTTAGACTGTTTTGCTTCACAGATCCCTGAGATCTGTTCATATTTTTTAAAAAATCTTTTTTCCTCTCTGTTGATTAAATTGAATACTTTTTCTATCAAGTTCTTGATTCTTTTATTCTGTCATCTCTCTGCTATTGAGTCCATTTTACTTCAAGAGTGTTGTGATTGCTCGTTTGAGTATATTTATAATGGCTGCTTAAAGTCTCCATCAGATCTCAGCACCTCTATCATCTTGTTATTAGTGTCATCTTGTTACTGGTGTCCCATCCTTTATTTTTAACCTGTTTGTATTTACGTATTTACAGTGTTTTTCTTGTAGGCAGCATGTAGTTATGTCTTGCTTTTTTATTCAGTCTGAAAATCTCTGACTTTTAATTAGGGTGTTTAAACTGTACAGTTCACATACACACACATAAATACATACACCTGTATGTGTATATAGCTAAACTTTTATATTATAACTGTACATTCATAAATAGTTGTAAAAAATGATAGAGAAATCATGTATTCTTACCCCACTCCCTCTTTCTTCTCTTTTTCCTCCTATCAAATGCTCTCTAAGAATTCCTTTTTGTTTTATCTATGGTGTTAATAACTATATATCTTTGTATAGCATTTTCAGTGTTTGCTTATCTTTGGAAGTTTTGATTTGATTGATTTTTATATCTTAAATCTCTTTAACTTTTTGAACATTTGGAAAACAGTTATAATAGTATTTTGATGTCCTTTTCTGCTGATTCTAACATGTGTACCAGTTTTAATTGACTATTCTCCTCATTAGAGGTCATGTGTGATTCCTTCTTTGCATCTCTGGTATAAATAATTTCTACTGCATACCAAATTGCAGAGCAAAGCACTTGTATGATTGAGTTGCTGCCTGAACTAGTTACATTTTTTAATGGAATATAATTTTTACTTGAAAGAATAACAGTCAAACTATAGTTATTTTGACTTGGGTATTTGGCAAACATTTTCTCTAAATTGAATTAATGAGCCAGTCTTTCACTTTAAGGAAAGCAAGCAACAGTTTTTGTTGCCAAATTTGAGGTTTCTAAGCAAAAATTAGAATATCAGAAAACTTGTATCCATCACTGTGAGCTTAGTAGCTTTTCAATAATTAAAGATTCTTCTGATGCAATTGATGGTCATATTAATGAGTGTGTGGGTTTTGATATTGCATAATAAAATATGTCAGTCTTGGAGATTTGCATAATTCAGTGAGCCAATAATCTCTAAATGGCCAAGGTGTGATGTTATAAAGTCAGGCATGGTTAAGAGATTGTTTCAAAGAAAGATGGGGCAGTTGATTTTAATGGAGTATTAAAAGTTCATTGGGCTTCCCTGGTGGCGCAGTGGTTGAGAGTCTGCCTGCCGATGCAGGGGACACGGGTTCGTGCCCCGATCCGGGAAGATCCCACATGCCGCGGAGCGGCTGGGCCCGTGAGCCATGGCCGCCGAGCCTGCGCGTCCGGAGCCTGTGCTCAGCAACGGGAGAGACCACAACAGTGAGAGGCCCGCATACCACACACACACAAAAAAAAGTTCATTAATATCATTTCAGAATCTAAATGCCAGGTAACTGTTGAGTTTTTGTGTAGTACAAAGAATAATATCCAAAATTGTTTCATGGTTATTAAAATACATATTCCTTTTCCAACTACGTAACTGTATAAAGCCAAATAGTCTTCATTTACTTCAGTCAAAACAGCATATCAGAGGAGATTGAATGCACAAGCAGATATGAGAATCCAGCTGTCTTCTATTAATTAGACAATAACAAGATTCATAAAAATGTAAAAACATGCTACTCTGCTCACTTTAGTTGTTTGTTTGGAAAAATAGTTTTTCATAGAAATGTTATTTATTTTAATTTGGTTTATTGTTAATTCTAAATAAATTAAGAGATTCATATTTTTTAAATTGTCCATTTTAATTTCTAATATGGTAAATATCAATAGATATAACTCACATAAACAAAAGGTTTTTGGAGTCCTCGGTAATTTTTTATGTTGTGAAGGAGTCCTGAGACCAAAGGTACTGCTGTTCCTCCTGGCATGGCATATATATTCCAGGGTGGCTGAGGGCAGGAGGAATGCTGGAGAAAGGAATAGCAGTTTCAGGAAAGGAAAATGTTTTCCCAGAAACCCTCAAGGGTAATATCTTTAGAGAGAACTTTCTTAGATATTTACCCCTCGTTGCAAAATAGTGTGAGAAAGTGAGAACTTTTGGTTGGGTCTGCTGCTGCTCAGAATAAAGTTGGAGTTCTGTTGGTGGTGATGGATATTGAGTAGACAGTTACCCATGTCTGTTACACATAAGTTGGTGTGTGTGTGTGTGTGTAATGACTGGTCATGTTCAGAGTTTCAGGGAAACTCCCACATGAAGTTCTTTTGTTTGACTACTTTATACAGAGTCCCCAAAACTTGCTTAGACACCTCACCTCATTGTCTTCTTGTTAATTCTTGGCTTTTTCCAGGGCATGTTTGGTCTCAGTAGGCTCTGCATCTTGGCTCTACCCGCAAGGTACATTTTATTGGAGTCACATATGGACTTGCAAAATCATTTACAGGACTGATTAAATTGTGAAATGTCCCATATTTTTCAACAGAGCTTCTCTTTATCTTTGTGATTTGGTAACTTTTTACATTAACAAAACTTTCCTTTCTCACACCTTAACTCAGTTTTTTCCAATCTATTTATCAATCTGTTCCCTGACTGACTTATTTGTATTAACTCAATTGTGAGCTCACTGCCATCTTTTGCACAGAAATTTACCTTTTCAGTAGTCATGATTTGCTTTATAAAAAATGAGTCATAGCCTTTATGGATTATTCTGGCCTGGGATTTAGAATCAGACTTGCATCTTAAAGTGTGGCCTGGGGACCAGCAGCATGGGAGTTACCTGGGAGCTTATAAGAAACACAGAATCTCAACCTTCCTCAGACCTAACAATCTGCATTTTAGCAAGTCCGTAAGTAATTCAAGTGCACAAGTTTTCAGAAGGACTGGTCTAAGGGAGACAACAAGTGAGAAGAGGGCATGGAGCTGTGTTCTGAGGAGGCTTCTTGTTTAATGTAGACAAAAAGAGTCCATAAAGAGATGTGGAGATGAGAGCCAGACAGGGAGGGAGGTGTATGGTATAGCAGTGTGACATCTCCATGCCCTCTGAGGAAGGGAGGGTGCAGTGAGGCTCTCGTCTCTCCCGGGGTTACAGGATGGTGGGACCCACTGAGCAGTGACGGAACGTATTAGAGACTGTGTGAAGATAATTTGCCAGGGTTTTTATCACTTAGGCATTGAAGCTTAATTTCAGCTTGAACTGGATTGGAACTCTTTTTCTCTTTGTTATGCCTCGTTCCAGTTCTCAACATTGATGTTTGGCAAACTTTCCTTCTTCTCATTGGGAAACTTGACATTCTGACTGTAGGAGAGAATGGTGTCACCCACTCTACCTGATGTAATTTACGTATGTGCTTTTTTTATGTCATTCACCTTTTCCCTAGATGTACATTCCTCATTGAAACACTGTTTCAAGGCACTTCTGTGGTAATGTTAACATTGGCACAGGCCTAGGAATTAGATTTATTTTTGTCGGTATTCTGTGACTGATAACAGTTGTTTGTATATGGCAGTTGCATAGTAAATAAGTATGGAATGAATGAGAAACTGACTTGAATGAGTCCTGGGATTTGCTTCCTTTCAGTAAGTCCAAATAAGTGTAGCAGTGTTTAAGGAAAAAAAACCCAAAAATATGATCTTTTGAAACTGAATTGTTACTTTCCTACCAAGTAGTGGAGAAGCAATACCAAATATTGACAGCTTTCAGCCTTTAAAACATCTGTATCTTCTGGGGCTGGCTGTTTGATTTTACCAGGTAAAATATTGAATTATTCTAACAAGGAAGACAGAATAAAGGCTTTACATCATTAAATTTATTTCTCAAGTTCATAAAGTAAAGAGCAACCTTTAGATCTCAGTCTGGATTTATAATGTTACCTAGCTTAACAGCTAGGCTTCTCCCTAACTCAGTACCATTCTTTACGGAATAATGAATGTCAGAAGGTCTAGGACGTGAATTATTGCTGCTCAGAACTTTTCTGTAGATTTCCAGACGGTGTTATGGCCATTTCTTGTAAGGTAGCAGGTAATTTGATAGTGATTATAATTGGTTTTCTGTACAAATAATCCAAAGCATATGGTATCTTTGTTTTAATTTAGTAGACTAAATTAAAATTTACTAGTAAATCACCAGCAGATGAGCCTTTAAGTTGGATTCCCAGCAGTGCCTATGTTTGTCCCTAGTACGTTCTTGACTCATGAATGAAACTTGAATGATTATAAATTTACTTTTTCTGTGGACAGAGGGACTCATTTCCCAGAGAGGTAGATTTTGGTGATATATTGCCAACACCTTGAACACACTTCATACTTATTTCTTTTCCTTTATAACTATCTAATTGACGAACTTAAAGACCAAGAAACATTCTGTGAGACTAAACACTTAATAGCACTGTCTGTACTGTATTACATTTAAGAGACTTGAACTCCTATTCCTGCTCAGATTTATAAAGTAAGGGAGAATTTAATAAAATTATTCCCAAAATTACACAAACACATTGCTATAAAGACAACATTGCCAAAACACGTGCTGACTGCAGGCTACTTGGGAGGTCTTGAAACACTTCTTCATCATCATTTTAGTCATATCAAGTGTTCAGGAGCCAGGTGTACAGAAGTCAAGGCAGTCTGTGATTTGGTGGATTGAGAGGAAGGAGAAAGTCAAAATTTTCTTGGTGGCCAGCTTTCTTTAAGGAGAGCCTTGGTGGAATGGAATCAGCTGTTCCTCAAAGGAGCTTTTAAATGAGCCACCAGTTCCTTTGTACTTCCTTCTGATCAAAGAATTTTACCTACATCTCAGCCTTCTCTGATCTTCACCATGGTTATTGCATGGCATGTGAACTGAAAACGAGAATAGATAATTTAAAAAATACACGTTAAGATCATCTCTTCCATTTGTAATAGTTTTTTTATTTAACTCATTTGATTTAGAGCAAGGCTGAGTGGATTCAGGGAAGGTTACTTTATTATTTTTAAAAATCAGATTTACATTTGGAACATTTGCTTTTTTTAGAAGTTTATAGTGTGGAATATTATTGTATTCGTTTGCTAGGGCTACCATAGCGAAGTACCACAGACACAGACTGGGTGGTTTAAACAACAGGAATTTATTTCCTCACAGTTCTAGAGGCTAGAAGTCCAAGAACAAGGTGTCAGCAGGTTTTTCCTGTGGACCCTTTTGCTTAATGTGTAGATAGGTGGTATCTTCTCCCTGCATCTTCTGTGTATATCTGTGTCCTAATTTCCTCTTCTTCTAAGGACACCATTCATATTGGATTAGGGCCCAGCTTTAATGGCCTCATTGTAACATAGTTACAATGTTAAAGATTCCCACCTCCAAATGTAGTGGCATTGTGAGTAATGGGAGTTAGGACTTCAACATATAAATTGGGGATGGGAGGTTAACAATTCAGTCTGTAACAATTGTGTATCAGGGAGGTCAATTTAAAAGCAGAAAGAACAGGTAGAATTACAGGAAGAAATGAAGAGAACATAAATGAAGGCATTGACAATAGAAATGGAGATGGGATTTGAGATTGAGAGACATTAGGGAGGAAGAATTTGTTTTTAAGACTTTGTGACTTGAAGGTGGAGGAGTGTGAGACGGAGGAGGCTAGCAGGACTCTCAGATTTCTCTAACCCAGGAGGACAAACAGGCTTGAGGGAGTAGGTGTGAGCTGTGCAGTATCCCTGCAGAGTACCCAGTACTTTGCAGCCAGACAGCCTGGGTGGGGTCATCTGTCCTGCTTTCCCCTTCCACATCTTATAGCAGCTCCTCATCGCATGGACCACATGGTATACAACTGAACACGCAGCTTCTTGCTTCTGAACCTACACTTGAATGCTTCTTAAGATACTTACTACTGCCGTCTTATTTTTACAGTTAGTTCCAAATTCCTGTTCTTTTCTTGTTAATAAATTCCTTTAGGGCAAGGACTATTGTTTTATTCATCTTTGCCAAATTCTCCAGTATCTCATAGCTGGCCTGGTGCATAATAGTTTGTGCACAGCAAATTCTAGTTGAGGGAATGATTTGTTAGTAGGATTGTTATGTTCAATTACTTGTTTGCCCATTTTAATCAAAGCTTGATACTTAACACCTGTTTGGTTTTTTGCAGCATGAGAAGACTTTGGGACATTCCATGAGTCATTCAAGTAACATTTCTAAGGTAGAGTGCTACTGAAATATGTTATTTTTGTAGCTTGGGGTTTTTATATTCTTATACCTGGCATGTGTTTACACTTTTCTCTTTTAAAGACATAAAGTTATCAGTTCATTACTTTAATCCGCTCTGGGACCATGTGAGGTATATAGCAGTTATATTTTTCTAGTGAGGCAATTCTAGCTTTGTGTTGGGGGAAGTGACTGATAGGAGAAAACCCCATTTCTTCCAGTAGAAATTGTTTACTTTCAGGTAAAAGAAATCTCAGAGAGTCACCAGAGAATCTGTCACCTCAATTAGGAATGCATTTGCCTGATGGTAATAAAAAACCAACTCTACTGACTTAAATAACTATAGATTTCTGTTGTTCTGATGACAAGATGTCTGGAGGTGGATGGTTCAGGGCTGACGCAGTGCTCACAGATGTTGCCGGGCATCTAGGCTCCTTCCGCTTTCTTTGTGCCACCTTCCTTGGCACGTTGTCATCCTCATGTTTGATCTCAAGGTGGGAGCTGGACCTCCAGGCACCCTGGCTGTGGTCTGTCAGCTGAGAGTGACCCTTTTCAACAGGAAGGCAAAAGCTTTCCCAGAAGCGCCCCTCAGCTGCCTGACTTCTGCTTACATCTCACTGGCCAGAACTGGATCATAAGACCCCCGCCAGCTGGAACGTGGCTAGGAAAAGGAGGGCAGAGGGGTGAATCGGCAGCCAACAGCACCTGATACACCTGTGGGGTAGTCACTTGAGTAGCCTGCCGGGAGCACATCAGATGCTAGGGGTGACCCCGGAGCCAGCAGACAGTGTCTCCCATGCCGTGAGCTTGCTCCCATGCACTGCTCATCTCTCAGCCTAGACACGGGCTCTAGCCAACCCGTTGTCCATACAGGTGTGTCTATGAAGGTTCCTTGCAAAGATGGATTTTCTCTCGCATCATGTCTGTGTCAGATCCTGACAGGAAGATCTGAATAGTGTGGCAAAACCTATTCTGCTGTCTCAGGCCTCTTAATTTCTCTAAAATAAACAGTGACATTATATGCCAAATGTTTTTTATTCATATCACTCTATAGTATACTTTTGAATTAAAAGTAGAATGTAGAAAATCCTTTAAGACATTAATCATCTGTTCTTAGGCATACTTGTGATCTAATCATGTCATTCTGCCACTGAATTTTGCATGAAAAGAAAAGTCCACAGTGCTTAGTGTGCCTAAAGGCCATTTACAGAGTGCTTCTTGGTTCATTGCTGACCTGACCTTCCCCCAGACCAGTGGAGGGTAGCTTCAGCCACCTCATATAACTACCTTTCACCAAATACTCTCTGCTGTTCCAACCTCCTTTTCTTTTCTTTTGCTGTCCCTTCAGCCAGGAATGCTGGAGCTATAGAACTGTGTAGTGGTAGATCATTACTGTCTGAGTAAAATGGCCAGTTTTGCCCTACTACTTTTTGAAGGAGCTGTCCAACATATAAGCATAGAGAAAAGTAAGAAGGCATAGATCTAAATGGCCTGTCTGGTTAAGTTGAATTAAACATTTTAAAAGCACACAGTAGCACTCATTGCCTTGCTCCAATGGCTAAGAGCAGTTCTGAAAGATGTTATTATCCTGTGCCTCAGATACATGTTTCTTGTTTGTTTATGGTTTTAGTAAGATTTTATTTGAAGGAAAGTTTCCTACTATAGTTAAAAAAGTTTGTAAACTCATGGCTTACAATGTCTAGAGGAACATTTGTTGGGCTTGTCACAGGCCTGGAGCATGGGCCTTCTGAGTTGCTCTGTGAGGGTGTTAGAGGGTTAGGTGGACAAGGGTTTCTAGCCATGTGACTTTGAGGAAGGATACTCCTCTGAACTTTAATTTCTTGATGAGTAAAATTAGGGTAATTATACAACCTTCAGGCTTGCTCTGAGACTTAGGGATAATGTTGGCAAGGAGCCATGGGACAGCTTCCTCATTGCAATGAGTCAGTAAACTGACTCTTGTCAAACTTGGTTGAACCCTGGTGATCTTAGGTTGATTGGGTCAGGATAGTCCTTGATGGTAGCTGCTATTATGTCGTTACTGATCAAAGACAGAACCATAGGCAGACTTCGTTTCATTGCATTTCACTTTATTGTACTTTTCAAATATTGCGCTTTTTACAAACTGAAGGTTTGTGGCAACCTTGCATTGAGCAAGCCTGTCGGCACCATTTTTCCAACAGCATTTGCTCTCTTCTTGTCACTGTGTCATGTTTTGGTAATTCACTAAATATTTCAAACTTTTTCATTAGTAGTATTATATTTGTTATGGTGATCTGTGATCAGTGATCTTTGATGGTACTATACGACTTGCTGAAGCCTCAGATGATGGTCAGCATTTTTTAACAGTATTTTTAAATTAAGGTATGTACTTTCTTTTTTAGTTATAATGTTACTTCAAAGTTAATGGAGTACAGTATAGTGTAAACGTAACTTTTATGTGCACTGGGAAACCAGAAAATTTGTGTGACTGGCTTTATTGCGATACTTGCATTATTGCAATGCTCTGGAACTGAACTCACAATATCTCTGAAGTATGCCTGTATATGCTTTAAGATAAATATCACCTGGGGGTGAAAATTAAGAAGTCTAATCAAAACTCTGGCTTTTTTCCTTTTTTCCTTCTTGCACACATTTTTATTGTGTGTTCTCTGTGCCAGGCACTGAGCTCTAGGTGCTAGCATAAAATGATGAGCAAAACAAACAAGGCCGCTGACATGGAGCTTTCCTGTAGGCAGGGTTGGAATTTTCTGAAAAAGAAGTTTTAGCTCCACACTTCCACACTCTTAGAAA
This sequence comes from Aethalodelphis obliquidens, assembly GCF_003676395.1. NCBI lineage: Eukaryota > Metazoa > Chordata > Mammalia > Artiodactyla > Delphinidae > Aethalodelphis > Aethalodelphis obliquidens. Next base: position 469,202 of record NW_020837955.1, read on the forward strand.
CAGGGGTACTGTGAAAGCCTCAAAGCTTTCAGAGCAGAAAGAAGATTTGGGTCTATTGCATTTCCACAGCAGGAGTTCCTGCACACTTAACTGGGATCAAAAGAAAACCTCAGGAGTGGGGAGTCTTGTGTGCTCACACCACTAACTTCCCAGTGATCCCCTCAGCATGAAATTTTGTTGTAAAATGTGAGCCTCCTTAAGTATGTTAGGCATGAACCAGTTAAATGGGGTTGCAGAACAGAGGGCAGGACTGCTGTGCAAGATAACTAGTTTTTTTTGTTTTGTTTTGCGGTACGCGGTCCTCTCACTGTTGTGGCCTCTCCCGTTGCGGAGCACAGGCTCCGGACATGCAGCCTCAGCGGCCATGGCTTACGGGCCCAGCCGCTTCGCGGCATGTGGGATCTTCCTGGACCGGGGCACAAACCCGTGTCCCCTGCAGCGGCAGGCGGACTCTCAACCACTGCGCCACCAGGGAAGCCCAAGATAACTAGTTTTTGAGAATGCAGTTCTTCCTTGTATTTATAAAATGGGCCTGTTGTTTGAAGCTACTTTTAGGCCAAGATATGTAAAACTCTTATCTTCAGTGTAGCAAACATACTTAAGCAGATACTTCATACCCTTGAGATGGAAGATACAAAGAAAGTTCAGACCATGGACATGTTTTATGCTACCTGAGATCTCTGCTGTCTTGTCAAGAGACTTTTCCTGCCAGCTCAGCCTCTAGCTGGATTTCAGGCTAGTTTGTGCTCACATTAGTCAGTCACCTGCAGTCTGCATTATGCTCCTGTTAAAAAACTAGTACAAAATGTTCTTTCGATGTGTTGCCTAAACTCTTATTCTATCACCCACCACTGGTCCTGATTCTGCCCTTTGTGAACTAGAGCTCTGACAGACAAGGGGATTTGGGAGGCTGTGTGGTGCAGAGAGGGGAAGGGCTAGAGGTAGGGTCTCTGCTGTAGGAGTGATGTTCAGCCCCTGGCTGACAGGTGGCCTTCACTCCCAGGGTGACTTGGAACACGGGCTGGTGGGGGGAATGCAGCGAGATACTGACACAGCCTTCGGGGGACTTGGGTGATCACGGAGGCTGCTCCTGGAAGGCCTGCCATGTTAGGGTGAGATGACGTGACTCCCTGTCCAGGGGTGTTGTACCACCACTGCCCACCACCTGCAAGCTGTCTCATCGCTCGGCATAAAGTATCCTCAGTTGTAACGTATACAAGGAGGCCCAGTGCAGCGTTTAGGAGTATTGCATGAGTTCAGATTTTGTCCAACACTTAACTGTGTGCAAGACATTATGCTTTGAATGCTGAACTAAACAGAGAAGAGAGGAATAAGTAGAGTGCCATAAAATACCCGCAGACAGAATTATTATGAAGGTGAAAGAAAAGGGGCTAAGGTACAGAATTATGAGGGACCGAAGTTAAAAGGGCTGCTCGGAGAAGGTATGGCTGAGGAGGGGATACTTAAAGCAGGACATAAAAGGTAAAAAGGAGCTGGCCAGAATGGGGTTAAACTGTAGTAGAAAACTGGTTTGTCACCGTCTTGGGAAATCCAGTTCTTTAGGTAAAGATGAAAGGCAGGTATTTGCAGCCTTGGTCACTGGGAGTGATGGCTGTCATGGCCACCCAGTTGCAAGGTACCTGTAAACCCTGGGGCTGTGTTGGTTGGGACCATTCCAGTGAGGACCACTGTACTTTGACCTAAAACCCTTTAGAGGAAGGTTAGAATTCCCTGAGGCGGCTTAAACTCACTCTGTCCGAATAGAATTTTTTAAGATAAAAGGAATTGGCCTAGGCCAGGTTCACTGAGGGGGCTGGGCTTTCTTGAGCCTCTGCTGATACCTCTCAAGGGAGCCTTATGTACGGGAAAGGGCAGCACACAGACATGGCGTTAGTTTACTGAGAATGCTGAGGGAAGCATTCTTATTCAACCCGGGGAATTGGATTTGGTCCAGGTGACACAATTTCTTGAACAAGTTCATGATTGGCAGCACTTACCACAGGGAGATGGCAGTGGCAGGCTAGACATCCATCATGAAGCCTGGAGCATGGGTGCCCTCCTCCCTGCAGCCAAGCAGGTTCACTAAGCTCCAGCAGTTGAAGACTGGTACCTGGCAGAATATTTTAGAGCTCTGCATAATTTTATTCAGATACCATGAACATTATGTGCCTGCCTCTGGTTAATCAAGTATTCCTGGGTAGAAGTCAGATTGGACATGTTTAACGAGCACTTAAAATTATTGCTGTTCTGTTGTTTGGCAAGCAAATCTCAATGAATTTGAGCATTGACTCTCCTGGAGCTCTTGAATATTTTCTAGTTAATGTTGCCGTTAGGTAGGAATGAGATACAGCAGAATGTCACATGTCAGATGTAAATACAGCCTTAGGATGGTGGCTTGCTGGCCACACACCTTGGTGTGATTGTCAAGACCAAGGCCTGCTTCTCTCTGTTTCTGAATACAGAGTTAACCAGTGACAGACTTAGGTTACTCAGACCTATGGGTTAAGTATAAGGCGAATGTGCCTTTCTTAATTTATACTGAAGAAAACAACTATCCCAAAGACAAGATACTTATTTTCATGCAGTAGAAACAAGGAGAATGAATTGGTGGAGTTGAATGGCATCAAGTGGTAACAGACTGCTTCACGTGTGTCATGAGCACCACATAGCTTCACTCTGGGTCCTGATGGAGCTCCATGGTCAGTGTCTTGCTGTTTGGCTCCCCTCTTATAAAGATTGATTGACCGTATTTTCTTTTCTTTTTTTTTTAACCTTCTGACTGGTTACAGTTTAATTTTTGGCTGAAACTCTAGACCAGCAGTTTTCAGTTTGCTTTTGGATCTCCTGGCAGGGAGAGGGAGAAGGTTAAACCCGGTTTCATAATAATACGAAGACATTATTTGCTTTTATTACTCTCATTCTCTCACAGGTGTACAGTGGAATTTCCAGAGACTGAGTGGCATACAAGATGGCATCTTCTCTCTGACACTAATGGAATGTGTGCTGGTGGTCTTGTGTTTTAAAAACTTCTAATATTTGGTTGATGTAACCCACATAAACATAAGAATGAAGCTCTTTGGGGGCCTCCGTTTTTTTAGCGTGTTACGGGGTCCTGAGACCAACAAATTTGAGAACCTCTGTTTTAGACATATTAAAAGAGACACAGTTACTCCAGAGTGTCCTTGTTTTATTTAGTCACCAAGTGTTCATTGAACACCTCCTGTGTGCTAGGCACTGTGCAAGGCTGAACAGCAGCAGCTTCTTGGTGAACATATTGTTCCAGTAACATCTTTTTATAAACCTTGACAAGTGCCAGGAAAGAAATGAACAGAGTACAAGGACAATGAATAATAGGGGTGAAAAGCCCTTTTTGAGGAGAAACCTGAGGAACAGCCAGTTGTGCTGGGTGGGGTGTGGCAGCATCCCCAGGAGGAGCAAGAGGTTGTGGAGTGCTCGGTGACCAATGCCGAGTCGCAGAGCAGAGAGGGAGGCTGGGCTTGGGGCGTTGGGGCCAGCAAAGGGGTTTCAAGCAGGTCCCTGAATATTCTTTTAGATTGTGGGTCGGGGAGGGCGTGTGCTTAAAGAGATAACTGATTTCATTTGTCACCTAACACATTTGGCTTTAGAGGAAGAGCCTTAACATTAAGTTTGGGGTCATCTTTCTTGTCTCCTGTGTTCCTTGTCAGTCGCATTCTCCCAGGCCAAAGGTTCACCCGCCAGGTGAGTAGCCTGGGCAGAAACTTTTCTCATCCCAGTGAGTGGACAGTGGTTGCCTCTGTTGGAATGGGGGCATTTCATCACAGATATACCTGCAAGTTTACTCTGTAGACCATCAAGCAGTAGTAGTCCACCTGGAAGCCTTCTACGCAGTGGACACATTCCAAGAATGGTGTGTGTCACATTTCTGCATCTCTGACTTTATTTGCTCCTCATAGTAGCCCTGTGGATTATTGACCTGATTTTTAAATGATTAAATTCCTGCTCCAAGTGGTGTGCTCTTGGGAGGTGGTGTGCTTAGTGGAGTGACCCGGGAACACACACAGACTGAGGACTTTGGAGTCAAAAACAGTGCTTTTGCTACCACCTCAGAATTTTCTCAAAGAATGATTGGAAATAAAAATGCATTTCAGGGCTTCCCTGGTGGCGCAGTGGTTGAGAGTCTGCCTGCCGATGCAGGGGACACGGGTTCGTGCCCTGGTCTGGGAGGATCCCACATGCCGCGGAGCGGCTGGGCCCGTGAGCCATGGCCGCTGAGCCTGCGCATCTGGAGCCTGTGCTCTGCAATGAGAGAGGCCACAACAGTGAGAGGCCCGCGTACCACAAAAAAAAAAAAGAAAAGGCATTTCAGTTATATTTGAAAAGTTAAACATTTAGGGACTTCCCTGGTGGCGCAGTAGTTAAGAATCCACCTGCCCATACAGGGGACACGGGTTCGAGCCCTGGTCCGGGAGGATCCCACATGCCACGGAGCAGCTAAGGCCATGCGCCACAACTACTGAGCCTGTGTACCTAGAGCCTGCGCTCCGCAACAAGAGAAGCCACCGCAATGAGAAGCCCATGCAACGCAGCGAAGAGTAGCCCCCGCTCGCCGCAAGTAGAGAAAGCCCACACGCAGCAATGAAGACCCAATGCAACCAAGAAATAAATAACATAAATTTATTAAAAAAAATTTATTTAAAAAAATTAAATATTTAAAAGAAGTCTGTAGCAGTAAAAGGGTCCTTTTGATTACTAAATAACTCAGAAACCCAGCCCTTTCACCATGGTATTTCTGGTGGTTTGGGGTCCTTTATATGGTTACACTTATAGTTTCTGGGAATGTGAAGCCATCTTTGCTCAGAAATCATTGTCTTCAATGTAATTTATTGAAAACAAGTTATGTTTGCAATATTCCCAACAGTAGCTTAAAGACCTGCTTTGTAAGATGAGCCATGAGAAAGTCCCTTCAGCTCTTGTCTTCCCTGTAGCAGTGCTATGACATAGGCCCCTCCTTATGCTGGGGGCATATTATTATTCACATAATTCCAACTCTCTCTAAAAGGGCACCGAAGAAAAGAATTCAGTGTTAGTGCTACTTGCTAGACAAAGCTGAGAGTCATTTATAATGGAAATCATTTTAGAATTCAGTGGTTTTTATTGTACACTCTCCTCCATGAATTCTGTATTGTACGTATTTTATATTGACTTTTTTAGCGGTCAGTTTCAATTATTTGCTATTGTGAAAGCTTGTTCTTGGCCCAGCCCTTCATCAGGAGTCAACATGTGTGTATCAGAGCAGCCACAGAACTGGCCTCTCCTCTTTAATTGTAGATCATTTTGGAAGATGAATACAACTGGGTGTTTATTTTTAGAAATCAGATTCTCTCTTAATGAAGCATTTCTTTTCACAGAGGAAATTCTGCACTAAGCAGAAGGTTTGCTGAAACGCAGTCTCAGTCTGTACATTGCAGTGTCTAAACACCAAGTGAGACTCTATTTGGCTTTATTATATGAAGTCAGGCCTGCTGAGCAGCAGTAAGGACCCAATCACTCTCTCTTGGTTTGGGGACAGGAGCGGTAGCATTTAGTAACCTCCTGAGCAGAAAGTAAAGGTAAGCAGAATTTCTAAAATGGCCCCCCAAAGATGTCCCACCCTGATGCCCAGAGCCTGTCACTATGATGAGACATTGCTGATGAGATCATTGTATTAATGGAATCACATGAGCTTTTAAAGACAGAGAGCTTTCTCTGGCTGGTGGCAGAGATTGGAAGCAAGAGTGGACTTGAAGATGGGGAGGGATGGATGGGGAATGCAGGCATCCCCTGGCTGACAACCAGCAAGTAAACAGGTCCTCAGTCCTAAACCTGCTGGGAACTGCCTTCTGCCAGCAACCTGAATGAACGTGGAAGTGCATTCTTCCCCAGAGCCTCCACAAAGAAGGGAGACCCTGAGCAGAGGGTCCTATCACGCTGTCTGTCGCATGATACATTTGTGGTTTTGAGCCACTAAGTTTGTGGTAATTCATTAACATGGTAATAAAAATCTAATACAGGTGGCAAATGCCATCTTTATTGAGGAAAAACCTCTCTCTTGATAGCTGTCAGAGCCCTTCACTTTCAAAATCTCTGTGCTGACAATGTAACATGCTTTCTTTTTTTTTAAGATTTTTTTTTGATGTGGACTATTTTTAAAGTCTTTATTGAATTTGTTACAATATTGCTTCTGTTTTATGTTTTGGGATTTTTTTGGTGGCGAGGCATGTGGAATCTTAGCTCCCTGACCAGGGATCGAACCCTCAACCCCTGCATTGGAGGAGAAGTCTTAACCACTGGACCACCAGGGAAGTCCCTAACATGCTTTCTTGATTTAGCCATCTTCTTTTTCTTTTACTTATTTTGACATTTTTGTTTGTTACGTTTTTTTGGTAGAAATACAGTAGTGCAATGACTTTCAAATTATGTTGACCATAATCCTTTGTAAGAAATAGTGTTTACATTGAAACTCAGCTCATTGACACACACAACTGAAAGAAAAAATTCCCCCAAAGACTTAATCATCATGTCAGATGCACTTTGACATCTATTTTATTTCATTGTTAAAAATGTAGGTCATGACCCATGAAATCAATTTCTTTACCAGTTTTTCCAGAATTGGAAAATCATTACAGTTGGTTGTGCAGTTTTATTGTACTTCTTAGACTTTCAGTCTCATGTTACTTTAAAAATAAATTTGTATTTAGGAAATACCTGTTCTTGGTTAAGTGGTATAAGGTTGGAAAGGGTCTTCATGAAAAGTCTGTGTCCCTCCTGCCCGGGGTCCCTGCTCTCCTTCTGTGTTTCACAGGAAACCACTCTTGGGAGCTACTGACAGATAGTCTGCACGTGCCAGCATGCATGGTGTGGCTCTACTCTCTGCCTGCTCCCTCCATATACCCCTTACTGCACATAATGAGCTTTCCCTTCTGCTAATGATTGCCCACGTTCCTTTCTATCATTGTGCCAGTATTAACTCAATCAGATACGAGCCCACGGGCAATGAAGTTATGCCAACCCTTTGCTTCCACAAACAGTTTTGTACAAACCTCTTCCTGCATATGTGTGAGGATGAATTCTTAAAAGAGTTGCTGGGACAAAGTGCACGTGCATTTGTAATTCTCAGCAAAATTGCCATCTTAGGAGGGAGGTTTACCAGGTTGCTTTCCCACCAGCGATGAGTAAGCATGCTTGTTACCCCATACTTTTGCCAACATGGGTGTTTGATTTTTTTTAGATGCTTTGTTGTTGATGATGATGGTATTTCTCATTGGAGCTTTAATTTGTATTTCTTGTTGTGAGAGAGGTCAAGCATCTTCTGATGCTTTAAGAGCCATCTGTATTTCCTTTCCCATTTTTTGATTAAGTCATTGATTTGATAAATCTAATTTGAAGTCCGTTGTAAACACGAGCCCTCTTTGCATCTTGCCCTCCTTCTCTAGTCCTTCCTCAAGTTCCTTCTGGCTTAAAAGCAAACAAGCCCAACCAGACCATTTCTTGTGGCCCCATACGTGTTGATGAAGATCAGATGGGCTGATTCACTCTTGTTAGGGAGCAAAATGTTTTAAATGTAGCTTTGCTGGTAAATGAAAAAGGGCCCAGTGGGGTTTCGCAATAGAGGAGGAGGAGGAAGTGGCTGAGAGGGAGGTTGGAAAGTAACGTAGTGGAGGGAGCAAGGGAAGGAAGTGAAGCAAAAAGCAGGCGGGGAAGGGTAGGGTTATGGAAGGTACAGCTGGTGTCCTGCAGGGAGGAAGTCCCCTCCAGTGTCAAATTGGTAAGTTCCTGCCACAGACTGAGAATTCTGCTTGGTGAGTCTGTTATGGCAGGCCTCCCAATGGCAGTAAGTTCTCTTAAAGGGAAACAGAGGTGGGAGCATGCCAGCTTCTACCAGGGATACATGGAAAGTTTTCTATTCCTTATATGTTTTTGGCAGTCTTGATAAAATCATTTAAAACAGTGGGTTGATAGGAAAGGCAACCATTAAGTGACTTGAGGACAGCAGAACAAACATGTCATTCCTAAGAAATAAAAGCAACTGGAATTTAGGCCTAGACAGAATCCAGAGGTTTGTTTTGACATAATTGATGACAACATCTTAAAAAGAGGGGATTTTTATGAAAATTTTTTTGTAATGAGATTGCTTTACATTCTTTTTCATGACCGGAGGAAGGTCTCTTGTTTGAGAACCAACAAAGAACTTCAGGAACAGAGGGCTTAAGTTTTCTCAACACATATGAATTTTCTCGTTATGAACATTTACTCCTTTTGTCAGTCACTGTGGAGTCCTGTGTGGTCTGATCCTCGTGGAGGGGAGAGAGTGTTCTCTGGCTTTGTGCGGGGGGCATAGAGTCTCCTTTTCCCTTGAGCCAGCACAGCCTCCTGAATGTCACCCTGCCCCCTGCTCTCAGGAGGAGCTGGGGAGCTGTTGGCCCGAGCCGCTGAGAGGAGACTGCCAGCCCCTTGACTTGTCTTGACCTCCCTGGTTGGACCCTGGAACTGTGTTTGCAGCTCTTGGCTTCATTTTGTTGTTGCCATTGTTGATCAGGCCAGTCTTTTAAATCCTCCTTGGTAGGTTGACAGATTTTACTCGGCCTGATACCAGCAACAAGTTAAGCTCTTTAAAGTTGCTGTCGCTGTGCTTTGATGATCATTCTGCGCGGGGACTGGTCCTGAACTCTCAGCATGCGCTCCTCTTTAGCTGGTGACAGAAGGAACCTCTACGGGGACTGTGATGGCCCCATGAATCTTGCTCATTTTCTCGCTCTTACGGAGAAAGAGCCGGGATAAGGCATTTGTTGGTTTATATGTATGTAAAACAACAGTAAGTAGATTTTAAAATTTTCCTTGTAACCTCATGATCTAAGAAGAAGGGAGACTTTTGCTCTGTTATTGGGAGGCCTGTTGAGGCTTGGATATTACCTGCTGAAAGTGTCTCATGATGTTCTTTGTGGGATCAGAGAGGACGAAGTGAGGGCAGGAGCACAGATAGAGGATGCCGAGGCTGTTCCTGTTTCCCAAACAGAGCAGGGGCTTGGGGCTGCCGCCATCCTGCAGGCCTGCCAGTCTGCTGCAAGTACAGACACAACTCTGTGTGAGTCCCCGTGACACACCTGAGACAGGAAACTCATGGGGAAGGGATCACCGATGTCAAGTGTGTGGATAGTCCGGCTGCTTCCTCGATGCAGGTTTTGTTCTGCTCCAAGGCTCTCCCTCCTACCACTGAGCCTTGGCAGCACAGATGTGTGCTAATGTGATCGTTACCCCGGACTTCCCGTTTTCACATGAATTACTTGAGGTTCAGAACGGGAGTGAGAGGCCATTTTGTCTTGGTTTCAGCTTCCCATCTGAGACCTGCCTCCTTTCAAAGACACTGATCCTGGGAGGGCCTCATTCTCCAGATACGACCCTACTTTCCTTTCACAGGGTTTGCCTTCCCTTCAGAATACAGGAAAGTACGCGTGGTTTCAAGAGGCTCCTGTCCTTAGAATGTAACAGGGAGGGAGATAACTAGGTATCGCCCCCGTCTTCTTGGTGAGCAGTGTACTTTTCCCTTGCTCACGTGGGGAGGGCGCTTCCTTCTGTACCTCAGTCCAAGCGACTAAGCTTGACCCAGCAACCTAGAGGACGGAGAGCTGACCTCTTAGCAGTGAGGGACAAGGACGTGAACCTACATTCCTGTCCTCCCTTCCTCCCAGGTCTACTTGGGGAGGCGTGGTGACGACGCTTACTTTTCTACACCATGACCAGCTTGTGGCCTTGCCTACAGGTGCTGAACAGAGCTGCTGGTCACCCTCACAAGTTAAAGAAGGGAGCAGGAAGTTCAAGAAGGCTCCCCATCTCAGAGTGGGGCTAGGGCTGAACATCAGAGAGCAGGCTGACTGTAGGAGCTGGGGACATTAGTGTGGCTCTCCTCAGCCTGCCTCCGTGCAGCGACTAACAGTAAAGGCCCTGTGTGCTCACCTCAGGAGAATAGACAGAGGAGCCCGTGGTGGCTGCCTGGAGGAGGGCACAGGAGAAAGCAGAGGTAGCTCGTGCAGTGGGAACATAGCAGCATAATATTGAGACCGCCGCCCCCCCCCCACACACAATTTGTGTTAGAAAGAATCGTGACCAAGTAGTGCAAGGTTATTGGAGGGATGTCATTTTCGTGGCTCCAAATAAACTTTAGATTCTTAAGAAATTGGACCAGCAATGCTTTTATGGAGAATATACGCAATGTTCACGTGCACATTCAGCTAGAAAGTAAATGTGGATTCTTTGGTGACTCAGAAGATGCGCTCATTGAGTAATGCTGCATAATTTTAGCATATACATGTAGCACGATAGCATGTAGCTTCTTGGATCGAGCTTCTTTAGGTTGAGCTGGGTTTACAGTGATGTATCGTCCCCATGCTGGGCAGCAAGAGTAGCCGTCCAGTGGACATCTCAGTCAGAGTGCCAGTTCTGTCTGGCTCTTCCCAGGCTGGTGTATTCGCTGGAGAGGCGGCAAGGTGGGGAGAGCTGTCCTGGTGGCTGATGCAAGTCCGTGGTCCCACAGCTGGAGTGCCAGGATGAGAGTACATCCTGGTGTTGGCACTGAGCAAGCGTGGAGCCAGGTGGGCTCTCCAGCATCAAGAAGCAGGGCTGAGGGCCACTGGAGTGGGCCTGGGGAGGGCAGGGAGGAGATGTCAGCTTGCTCTTGATAACAGACCCACAGTACTGTCTTCCCGTGGCCCTTGAGCTGTCCCTCAGGATAACTGTCCTAAGCGGGGAAGAACACACAGGGTGCTGTGAGGGCCGTGGAATCTCAGGAGTCAGTCTTGATGAGGCCTGGCAAGGGCCCCACAGAGGCTGGAGTGCGAGGCTGGGGGACCCTCTAGTAGTGGTCATGCATCCTCAGCCCAGCTGTGCTCCCTGATCCTATTTCTCTCCTCCACTTCTCTTCCCATCGTGGTACTTCCTCACCCTCCCAGACTTCTCTCTAATTTTGGCTTGTTCACGACCCCTCAGAGCCCCTGCTCTATCTCATGACCCCTTGCTATACTTTCTTCCACATTTACATGTTCTTGATAATTTTCTCCATACACAATCCCAAGATTAGGACTCGGGAGCATTCTGTGCTCAGCCCCCTCCTGGGCCTGGGGTTGAGCCCTGGGTTGGTGGCCCTGTGCTCAGGTAGTCTCCCTTTTGTATAAAGAGCGCTGGCAGGGTAGTGAAGGTTCGTGGACCAACTGCCAGGCGGTGAGGGAGGAGTGGCTCTCACATTGTGCCAGCCTCAACGAGGATGATCCCAGGTACCAGGTTAAAGAGTGCTGGGTGGGGGAAGCAGAGCTAGCAGGGAAGGTGCCTCATGTTTCTTTTGCATTTGCGTGTACCTTACGGTGCTTGGTTTCTTGACTTACGTATGGCCTAATTAAGTTTAGATGCTTAGAAGATAAATGACCACTGAATATACAGAAGGTTGATGGTGCTGTTTCAGAGTCTCAAATATTTCTTGGCTACACTTTACCTTCATCTGAGGAATGAAGAGTGCTGCTTGGTTTGTTCTCCCCTTGGCTCGTAGGGACCTAGTACGTGCTATTCACTGAGCAATGGGCAGCGGCAGACCCATTGCCATTCACAAGGAGGTGGTGTTTGCAGTCCCCTGGCTTTTCCTGAAAACTGACTGGAGGTGTGTTGTTGCAGGCTGGGGGCTCTTCAGTGGCATCCGCTCCAGTGTCCGCCTTCTCTCGCACTTCTGTCACGCCCTCCAATCAGGACATCTGCAGGTAATGCTCTGCTTCACATGCTACGGTGGTTCATGTGCATCTCAGGAATGAGCGTTCATGTCTGCAGGTTCTTGATTCTCCATATGCCTCTGCTTTAAACAATCAACCTGGTTTTATGTGCTGTTTGCTCACCAGGTACCACGCAAGTCTCATTTCTTCACTTTGATGCCTATTTTCTTTTAAAATTGTTTTTACTTTCTGTGCTTTTATTCCACTGTTCTCTGCATGCAGTTCCAGTGCAGTGTTTTCTGAGTGTTGTCACCACAGTCCCGTGCAGTCTGCTGTTGTCTTGAAAGCTCCTCCCTGCCAGAGTTCTCTGACACAAGGGCTCACTGTGACAGTTGTCTGTCAAGACACAGTGCAGGCATCAAAGAGAAATTCCCATGGCTCAGAATGGGTCCAGGCCTTGAAGCCTGCTAAGAATACCAAAGCCAGAAGAACACTGAAGTTCTCAAAATCCCTGAATGATGTGGGTGAGAAGGCCCCGGATGCTTTGGAAAGTTTTGACTATGCGGAGAGGACTTGCTCTGAAGGGAAACTGATACTCCCTCAAGACCCGTGTCTCGGTATTAACAGGCTCCACCAGAAAGAAAAAAGAACACTGAATCGCAAACCTCTTGGCAGTTCCAAACATTCTTGTGTTTCATCCCTTTCCGCCAATCGTTCAGCGGCCTCAGAGGTGGGAGCCGGCAAGGGGGGCACGCACGTCCTGCTTCTGGACGAGAAGGCAGATGGCGAGGCCGTGTCCAGAAGCCGGCGGCTGCTCCGGTACCTGTTCTCGCTGTCACACGGCTTGAGCACCAGCAGCCTGCACTGGTTCCACGAGCTGGAGAGCTGCACTGCCGGCCCGCACCCTGCCAAGTCCTCCAGCGGGCTGGCTGGGAGCGCGGGCTTCTTCTCCGACGAAACGGGAGATGATGACGTCTTTGAGGACAGCACATCCACAAAACCGAAGAGCAGGGTCCTGCGGGCGCCCCTCTGCTCGGTGGAAAAGGACAGTGACCTGGATGGTCCTTCCCCTCTCTCTGAAAAGGGCCCCCCCATCTCTCCCGTGTCCACGTCAGGGGATGTCTGCAGGTTGGTTTGCCAAGAACCACCATTCTGGCCCTCTCTGCTCCCCACACCTCCGTGGCCTCATCTTGCTTTAATATGTGAAGTTTCAGGAAAATGAATAGGCAGTTGTACACAATTATGGATTAATAGTTTTCTCCAGAATAGATTATTGGTATCATTTGAAAAACCAATTTTTATGACATGGGTCCCAAGATAGTTTCACAGATGATAAAAGAGGAAGAAGCTACACATATTAAAGGCCAAGCTGACTCTTCTCAACTAAAAATAAGTAGCTTTTGCATAAGGAAAGCGGAAGAAAAAATAGTATCTCCAGTCTTCCAGCTTGATGGTCTAGATATTAAGCATTGGCTTCCCCTCTCGACCTCATTATTACCCCTCGCTCCACCTGCGACACGATGTGCATGGGGAAGGGCTGCTCTTCAGCAGCTCCTTCCTTCCTTTTAACTTGGATGCAGCCACCTCTGCCCAGGTCCTAACTCCACTTTTATCTTCCCGGGTGCAGCATCCTTGTCAGGCCTCCAAAAGCTTTCAGAATTCACTTTTGCCGCTACTCTTAGGCCTTCCCCATTCTAACCTTTCCCCAGTGGCCCCTCCTCAGGATCAGCTCTTATCATTTCTTTTAACAATTGGATCAGAAACCCCTCTCACAGAAACAAACAGCCGAGAGCCTGGCCTGGGCCAGAACCCAGTTCCTTTCAGGCCAGGTGTCCCTACCTGCTCTCCAGCTGCTGGAAAAGACCTTTCTGTTTCTCAAAAGTCTGTTAAGTTCCTTGAGGTTAGTAGCTACATCCTGTTGCATGCACCCTTAGAAATAATGAATGATTTAAATTTCTCACTTATTGCTATGAGTGATCCTGAAAAAAGAAATGAAATTGCAGCATCTTATAATGGTTTTTCAGGTCCAGGAGAAGCACTGTGATTTCTCTGTTACCTCTCTGAGAGAGGACAGAAATATGTAGTTGTGGTGTGTGAAGGTGAGGTCAGTGATTATAGCTAGCAAGCAAAGTTCATCATCTTTTCAAGTCACTGGTATTTTTGAAGGGTAGAGTGCTGGTTTTGTTTTACACAGAAATTTTACCTCTGATTATTTTAATGTCATGTAAGTTCTGGAAGATGTTTCCTTAAATTCGTCTTTTTAGTGAAGTTCTTAAGTCTTACCCAAAATGACTGCTTTGTTATTTTCTTACATCATTTTTTCCTCTCTGTTGCCAAAAGCCACCCAGACTTTCCATGTTGGTGCGGTAAGCTAGAAATTTTTAGTTTGTAGTAATTGTTTTCATTTGTGTTCGTATGTTTTCGTGCTTATAGTCATTTTGTGATGTTTGTTTCGGAACGTTTTCCTTGGGGGGACTGACCTTCCACTGAAGCGTCATCTTCCCTGTTGTGTGGCCCTCCTTGTAATGACTGGCTGTCCTTCTGCCACAGGATCTGTCACTGTGAAGGGGATGACGAGAGCCCTCTGATCACACCCTGCCACTGCACAGGGAGCCTCCACTTTGTGCACCAGACCTGCCTGCAGCAGTGGATCAAGAGCTCCGACACACGCTGCTGTGAGCTGTGCAAGTACGAGTTCATCATGGAGACCAAGCTGAAGCCTCTGAGAAAAGTATGTGCGAGGCCACCCTCGGAAGTACTTTAGCTTCACTGAGACGAGCGCCCAGAAGAGTTAGCACCTGGGACTGGGTGGAGCCCAGGGACTGGGACTGGGTGGAGCCACAGTTGGCTTGAGTTCACTCCTTTAAGAAGTTGGGGCTGGTGTGTACATTCATGTTTTTGGTACTGTTTTCCAAGTCCCTCCTCTCAGGAAGAAGCTCTTTCTGTCCATTCAGTCATATGATGTTTTCTTTTTCCTTAAAACTAAGACTGCCTGCTTGTCTGTATCAGTCATTTGGCCCTTGACCACAGACTGTTTTGTGACATCTTAGTCAGCATTAAACTTTGTATGTATTAACTCTTCAGGCTTTGCCTCTAATTAGGTCCATATAGTGGAGATTAGTATCTCTCTCCAGCACAAAGAACAGCATAACATGGTAAATTTATTTCTGTATACCTGTGACAGGTGTTTCCTAGATGGGAAGTGGGGGCAGATGGGAAAAGAAAGGAACCACAGGCATTACATGCAACACAGCTCTCTTCAGGTCCCATGTCCGTGCTTCCTCTGAAAGGAGCCTCATCCGGTGCTCCCCTCCTGTGTAAACACTGGCCGTTCCATGTGTCTGTGTGCCCAGAATATGGAGAGGCTTTGTTTGGAAGAATAAAAGGTTTGTTCTTATCTCAAAACTCATAAATTGCAAGGGGAATTACATAATCAGGTAACAGCACCAACATGCCGATTCAATGCTAACTTCTATGGTGATCGCTCATATCAGATATTCAGAGAAGGAAGTATTCATTGTGGGTCGGAGCTCTGGGGAAGCCGAGTGGTGGTAGCATCATAGAATGTTTGGTGTTGAAGCAGTTCTTGGAAGATCAGTAGGATTTAGAGGGGAAGTGAAAGGGCTCTAGAGAGGTCAGATTGTCTCTGGGGAAAAGCAGCCACCGCAAAGGTAGGGTGGGCATTTCAGGGGAGTGTGAAAGGCTTGAACTGAATGTGTCTTAGAAAATCAGGGGGACATTTTAGGAGGGAAGCCAGATGAAGATACTGTGTCACACCATAGCAGAAAGAAATCTGGATGCTAGGGAAGGCAGGCGCAAACTACTTAAAAACTGTTTTGTCCCATAAAAGCCTCATTGTTTTTTGGGTGCCTGCTCTATGCTGACTCTTCAAGTGAGTCTTACGGCACTTTGACCAATATAGATAGTCCATGAAGGCTCTACTTTCAGTTTATCCTGCATAGAACCACCTGGAAGGGTTGTGAGCAGGGCTGGCAGAGGATATGCAGTGTTTACACTTGTTCTTTTTCTCTACCTCTATGTGTTTTCTTCTGATTCGGAAACCAGTAAATGAAAAAGAAAATCTGGCTATTTGGAGTAAATTAATGAGCTCCTAGAGGAGATGGGACTGGCACAGACTGCTTGTACCAGGAACTCTTAGCATCGATTTCACAGTGTTGCTGCCAATGTAGCAGAGGACCAAAGAGTGAGCGCCCTCCACCATCACCTTCACGACATAGTGTGACCCCTCTGCTAGTGTGTTGTGGTGTCATCAACCCCCTTCTTCCCCTCACTCATGCCAGTCAGCAAGTCACGGAAACTTAAAGTGTGCCACCTGGGTCTTGGGCCAATGTGCTGTTTTCATCAGGACCAAAACCATAAAGTCTTGTATCAAAGCCGCTGAATGCCTGCTTCGCCAGAATAAGCAGCCAGGGGATTGCTGGTGGTGGGTCATGGCTCATCTCGATCCCAGCTTCTCTTCATCGCCTAGAAAGTTGGATGTGGACAGACCACCAGTGCCTGGTACCTGGTTGACGCCACATGGTTTAAAGGGAGCGACTCTGAGTGTTTGGGGAAATTCATCTAGCTTGGGAAAGGGGGAGGGAGGAGGGAAGCCAGTCTTAACCATCAACAAAGCTCTCACCCCATCGTAGCGCTTTACGCCCATGAGCCTGAGCCTCACGCTCTGTGCGTTGTCTTTCCAGTGGGAGAAGCTGCAGATGACAGCCAGCGAGCGCAGGAAGATCATGTGCTCCGTGACGTTCCACATCATTGCCATCACCTGTGTGGTCTGGTCCTTGTACGTGCTCATCGACCGCACTGCTGAGGAGATCAAGCAGGGGCAGGCAACAGGTATGTGCTCAAAACGAAAGGTGCACCCAGGAGATCCTGGATGGCACAGTGGGTCTTAGGATTGGGGTGTTATTCCAGGTTGATTTTCAAGTCAGACCTCAAATGTCTGGGCTTCTGGAAGGAGGCATCAATCATGAGGCACTACGCATCCTTTTTGGATGTTTCTTTTGCTGTGGTGGTAGTTTTTAAAACCCAGTCAGGAGAGATCAAATCATGGAGAGAATGGAGAGAGAATCTCCATGAGTGCCCCCTGGAGGAGCAGGATAAAAGGGAGTGGACATGCTCTTCCACTCCTCCTCCAGCGAAGCAAGATTCGATAAGTTAAGAGTCCATGGTTATGGGAAGTTCAGAAATTGTGTTTGATTTACTTCACATCTTAAATAAGGTCGGCTGATAGGCTAACTGGGTTTTTTCCCTTCCAGGAATCCTAGAGTGGCCCTTTTGGACTAAATTGGTGGTTGTGGCCATCGGCTTTACTGGTGGACTTCTTTTTATGTACGTTCAGTGCAAAGTGTATGTACAATTATGGAAGAGACTCAAGGCTTATAACAGAGTAATCTATGTCCAAAACTGTCCAGATACAAGCAAAAAGAATATTTTTGAAAAATCTGCACTAACAGAGCCCAACTTTGAAAATAAAGATGGACGTGGAATCTGTCATTCCGACACAAACTCTTCTTGTTGCACAGAACCTGAAGACACTGGAGCAGAGATCGTTCACATCTGATGATGTGGAGGGTGTGTAGTTCTCCTGGACATCTGCGAACAGCTGAAGGAAATTGTTTACTGCCAATTGTGTACATTTTCTTATGTCGTTTAATAGCATAGACCGGGCAGGTGACTATTTTTAATGGCTTCTCTTTTTCTAAACCCTCCTTAGTGACTCCCCTGGAAAATCCTCACGTCAGCTGTGCACGGCTGGGTTCTGCTTCCGCCAGCGTGTCTACAGGAAGGGAAGTTGGAAGAGCCCGTAACACCGTGATGGGGCGCTGGCTGGGTTCTGGCCTGTAGTCTTGAGCAGAATGAAAGAATAAGATGCCAAACCTGAGGTTAGAGCAGGAGCTGGTAGCGCCTGGGTCCTGATGCGCCTCTTCCAGTTGGCAGGTCCCCTCACCGACCCTCTGGAGTGGAGTGTTGGGAACATCTAGCCATGAGGAGAGACTTCCCCCTCACCAAGCAGAGCGCGGGGAGGCCGCCACTGACAGTTCCCGAGCAGATGGGCCGTGGTGCTCTGTGCGTGGTGGTGAGTGATTCACTAAGCAAAGCAAAGCACTTTACAAAAAGAGAATCTGTATTTTGTAATATGTGTGTCCTGTGGGATTGACATTTAAAAGGACGTCTCATTTGGAAACCTTCCCTTCATGACCCTGATTATCTCTTTCACATTATAATAGATCTAAAACCCTTTTTGCCTTATATATGCTAAGAAATGTGACGTCTACTCTGGACACAAGTCCATAGAAGGGACTTGTGACTCTAAAGCAGGACAAACAGGTCTGAGGCTTTTTCATAACACCTTGTGGGAATTAATGGATGCTAAGTGGCAATTCGAGCATAATTTCTGTGGTTTTGAGCCTGTTTTGTGACAAGTCTTCATGTCATAGGGCTGCCCTGAATGTTTCTTTTTTTTTGGTCAGCCCGGAAGAAGGGTTCATGAGGTCTAAATGAAAAGAAGTGAGTAATTAGAACAAAACTGAATATTTAAAAACTACTCCTTTAAAGACAAACCTCTCCAGTTTGTGCCGGCTTCACACTGATGGAGTAGGCATTGCGTCGCCCTGGTCTGGGGCATGCACGCTGCAGGTGCCCCTGGGTGCCTGCCACTCAGCCAGCCCCTGCTCCTGGCACATTCTGTGGACCACTGCCCAGGGCAGAGATGCAGACAGGCTGGCTCTGGGGTGAGGGCCAGGAGTGAGCAGCAAACTGCCCTGGTCCACTGTCCCTGCTCCCAGCCACTCCCCTGCCCATTTGTCGCCTTAACTGGACTGAACAGAGAGGATCCTTTAGGGGCCCCTGGCCCTGCTATCAGTCCATTCTGTCATCAGGGATTATCTCCTGTACCATTTTTCATAAAACAAAACCAAAATTACTACCATCAAATGGCCTTTGTCCTTTTAAAAAGGTCTGCTTAAAATTCTGTTTCTGAAGACCAGTTTCATCATGCCAGGCAAATAAGAGTCAACTCCAGGAAAACAGGCCAGGGGAGTCTGCAGTGTAAGTTAGGTCTGCCGGGATGCTTACTCTCCAGGAAGCGCCGCAGATGAGCATCTGGGGGGAGATGCCTGGGGGTCCTGCCCTCCATCCTCTGAGCCTTAGTTGCTTCATCCAGCTGTTAAGAGGAGGAAGCAAACAGAAGATGATTCCTTTCCATTTCAGAGTAGAAGCCCCGTGGTTTGTTTTGAAAGCCGGGAGGAGGCGGAAGGATCCTTAAGCTCTGGAGGAGGGCTTTGCCCTGCCGTGGCTGCTCTGGTCTGGCAGCTGCTGTCCAGTTGTAGCCCATCCCTGGAAATAGGGCAGCCGGCCCTCTCTGTCTCCCAGGGCACGTCCAGCCCGTGCCTGTGCTCACTGTGCCCCAAAGTGCAATTACCTACACCCCTTCTCAGCCTGGGGACACCAGGCAGCTACAGACTGTCCACTCAGGAGACTCCCAGGTCAGCCCTGCCTGTGCCCCTTAGGAACTGCCTGGGCAAGGCCCCTTGTCCCTCTAACGGCGGATGAGTGGTCAAGGGAAGACTGGGATAGCTTTTTAAGTGGGAATCTTTCCCTTTCCCCCCGGTGGAACCCCTTATGCTGGACTTGAAAAGCACTGAGACTTTCTGTAGAGAGGAGAGTGTGCTTAGGTGGGGATAGCCCCAGGGCAGCCCACCCAGAGTGCCTGGCGCCCTCTGCGGCAGAGGTGCCTTTATAGCCATGACTGTTGTGTTGCTCCCATGCCCAACTGGACTGTCACGGGAAGCCCTGTCACTTCTTTTTAGGAAGGGCCTAAACACCATCTCGTCACCTCCAGCCAAGCTCCTGAAAGCCTCTGCCTGTGGACAGTCAGCTCCATGTCCTTCTTTTCTCCCCTGGGGTGGCACACAGCTACCCAGTTGCCTTTCTCTTTCCTCGCAGGTCCTGTTGAGCACCTCTGCCCCCCTACTGAGTCCCAGGGCTAATCTCTTCCCCGAAGGGACTAAGGGTGAGTGCGAAGCCCTGCCAAGGTTGGGCTGTGCTGCCATCTAGTGGGAGCTGTGGATCTGCCAGGCATTCCTTTAGTGTCAGCTTGCTCTCTAGGTTCTTTTGGGGGCTTAATTACTCCCCATTTCCTGATCATTCTGCACCTGGCTTTAGTGAGAAGATGACACTTGGATGAACTATATAGAAACGTTGAATGCGCTTGCAGGTCTCAGGGTCAGGGGGGCCGATATTTGTAGGCCAGGTGAGGGGGAGAGGGAAGCAGCCTCAGGGGTGTCACCAGCCAGCCATCTCTGATTTGGCCTCTATTTCCCCTCAAATTATAGTTCAGCTGAAGGGCTTTTGTGCTTGGGTTTATTTTGAGATTTTCCTGAAAATTGTGAAAGACCTCTTCCTACCACAGGCCCCTAATGTCACTTCCTTTTTTACTTCCATCCACTCTTTTCAATCTTATGGGTCCAGTTACAAAACCTGCGGGTGTGCCCTTCCTGGCTACAGACATACGGACCCCAGGCAGTTGGGCCCGTTCAAGAGCCTCCGCTAAGGCCTGCACGGGTCCGAGCTGCCCCCGCTGCCTGGTGGTCGGCTGCAGAGCTGGAGGAGGACTGGGCACGGCAGGGTGTACAGATCCACGACGGTGTGGATGTGGCCTGATGCAGATACACATTTGAGATACTCTCCCTCTTGGATCTGATCTGAAATATGCAGCTTCCATCTCTAGTCCAAGGAGAGACTGAAACATAGGGAAGTAAAAGCATTTGTCTTTGTTTTGGAAGTAATTGTGCAACTCATCACCTGTTTAGATGCAGTGTTTGTAGGAGGTTGATTGCTAATAAAGACCAAATTTACACTGGCATGTGTGGTGTAGTTTCTAAAAGGCACTTCACATTTGAACTTTTTCTTAACTTAGAGAATTTCAAGTTATCTAAATGTCTAGTTTTGTATCCCTTTGTGTATGTTCACTGTTCTTCGGCATTACTGCTTGAATAATTCTCTGTATTGCGGGGGGTGGTTGTACTATACACGGGAGTATCTAATTGTAGCAATAAAGCTTTTCTTTAAAAAGGAGTTTTTCCATGAAAGTGTTTTCCTGCAAGGAGGCTGGGAACACTGGCAAGCACTCCAGTGGTCTGGACCCCTTTCCGGGTTCCTCTGGCTTGCACATCAGGAAAGTAAGTCATGCAGACTCGCGTGCAGATTTGGTCTGTCCCTGTGAGGGAGGAAGGATCACTGGCAGTGGGTTCTGGAGGATGTGTGGGCGTGGGAGTGAAAGCTGAAGTCGTTCTCATAGGTGTGCTTGTCTCAGACATCCGGGCTCAAACAACTTGGACTCACCACACTCAAGTTCTCTCAACTTGAGAGAAGCCAGACTCAAGTTCAGGGTGTGTATGGCAGCACGACCATTGGAATGGTACATTGCTTAACTGGCCTTATCTGCTGAAACATATACTGAAGCACAGCCCAGCTGAGTGAGGGAACGGGGCAGGGCCGACGGGGCTGCTGTCGATAGCTTAGCCTGGCTGCATCTCCTGGCTCCTGGCGGGGCTTCCCTGAGTAATGACAGTGCCGTTGATCCTCCAGTCTCGAGACTGCAAACCACTCCCGGGTCTGGGAGTGCCGAGGACGGGCACCTGGCTTCACCTTTGTACACCAGGTGAAAGGAGGGAGGCCAAGGTCGCCCCAGCATACTGCCCTTGGTGAGCCGGGAGAGTCCGTCCACGAGTGCAGGGAGACTGGGGAGCTAAGAAGCAGGAGGGTGCTTTGCCAAGTGTCCTCCTTGCCTGACTTGGGAGAAGAGGTCCCCAGAACTGAGTGGAGCTGTTGAGGCCCCTAGAGGAAGAGGTGCATCTGCTCGGGTGTGGGCTCGCGGGAGGGACAGAGGCCAGCGTGTGCCCCAGCCCTCCCCCGAGAGCTCCCTTGAGCTCAAGCGTTCAGTTGGAGGGAGTGGCGAGGAGCATGGAGCTGAAAGAGGAACCTTCTGTAAGAATGCGAAGTGGGGACTGCCCATGAGGAGCCTCTACGCTTTGGGGACCCGATGAGTTTGCGTTTGGCTGAAGAGACGCCCAGTAAGGTCTTGTTGCCGGCGGGCTTGAAACAGTGCCACCCCCAGGCCTCTCTTCCCTTTGACACCAGCCAAAAAATGACGGGTTGGGGCCGCTGATGGCACAAACCGCTAGGGGCGGTTTGAATCCTCTAGGTCGGGGGTGGGGGTGGCCCACCACTGCTCGCAGACCAGCCTCCTGTTTCATAAATGTACTTGTAGACGTACAGCCTTGCCCTTCATTGACACTGTATTCAGCTTATTTCCTGCTACAATGGCGGATCGTATGGCCTGCAAAGCCTACAATATTTACATGCCCCTTTACAGAAAAAGTTTGCCAACGCTTGGCCCGTGTGATCAGCGCCCCCTAGAGTTGTTGCTGCACAGCCCACGTGGTGTGAGCGGCATAGACGACCCTCTCTAGGGCCTGTCTTTTCTCCCAGCCTCAGAAGTGCAACAGAGAGCAGGAGTCCCACTGCACGTTGGGTCAGGAAAGAGCTGAGAAGGGTAATTCAGCGGGGAGAGAGGGACAGGGATGAGCCAGTTCCTCTGGGCTGGCAGGCCCAGCCTCTGGGCCGTCAGAGAAGCCTCATCGGCCCTGCCTCGCCAGGCTGCCTCCCCCGGAGCTGAAGTGAGAGGAGCGCAGTCCAGGCTCTGCGGGCACGATCTCAGCGTCCCCTCCGCATTAGGTAGGCGTCTGGAGGTCCAGGGGTCCAGGGAGCCAAGCTGGGCTCCACTTTGTTCCCCTTGTCCAGCTTCCACCCTTTCACTGGAGACACACAGTGCCAGGCGCTCGGCAGAGGGGAGCTAGCCCGGCCGTGCTTCCCGGCACTGCTGTGGCACAGTCTGCAGGGGGACCAGGGGGAGATGGGAAAAGGCAACACAGGTGGTTGTGAGAAAGAGTAGCCTTGTTATCCTTATTCTCCTGCGCTTCGGTTGTTAAAATGCCCTATTATGAAGCAGTGATAAGAGTCGCTGGTAGCACTTGGCAGGGGTGCTTTTTATGGATTGGTTGGTTCATACCAACAAAAACTTGGTAACACAAATGTCCCTTCAGATTTTTCTTGCAGAACTTTTCTGTCCCATAAAATCCAGTCACCTGGGAACCCTGGTCCCGGGACTCTTTGCTCAGCCATAGGAGGTGTGTGGTTCCCTGAGGATTGTATAAGTGCCTGTGTCACACTCCTGGGGGGATGCCCATAGCTTTTATCCGATTTTCAAAGTGGTCTGTGCTTCCCCTCCACAGGAACATCCCTCACCCAACACTAAGAACAGGTGCTCCAGTCTGACCCCCATGTATAGCAGGGAAACTGAGGCCCAGGGAGGGCATTGCTCTGAGTCACGGAGACCCCTCTGACTCAGGGCTCTCCTCCCACCCCACCCTCCAGATCTCAGCCAGTTTCTGGGGTGTCTGGGAAGAAATGCAGCCAATTTCCAATTCCCCCACCCCATCTGATTCCACCCTGTGGAGGCCCAGGCCCAAGAGACAGAGTTGGGCTCTCTGGGCTCATCCCACCATTTATGATGGAGGAAGCGAGGGCAGACGTGAAGCTCCTGGGAGCAGGGCTGCCCGCTGGGTTGAATTAGCATCTGCCTGGCCGACTTCTGCCTGTTGGAGTCCTGCCCCCCAGAGGCCTGCTGGCAAAGGCTTCACTGCTTCAGAAGCACTTGTAAATTCTTAAAATGTTGGAGATGAAAGGTAATCTGGTGCGAGATCACCCAGAGGCATCACAGCAGATGACGTGCAAGGCCCTGGTAGGCCCAGCTCTCCTCCAGCTGGTGGCCTCTCAAGGGTTCCGTTTCCTCACCTGTGGACTGGGGCTGACGCTCCCCACCAAGCCCCTTCAAGGCGAGCTTTAGAGGTCAAGGCAGTGCTCATGAGTCCCCACATTTCCCTTTTTGAAGGGTCCACCCAGGAATGTAAATTGGTGCAGCCACTATGGAAAACAGTGTGGAATTTCCTCAGAAAACTAAAAACAGAGTTGCCATATGATCGAGTAATCCCACTCCTGGGCGTGTACCCAGACAAAACTCTAATGTGGGGCTTCCCTGGTGATGCAGTGGATAAGAATCCGCCTGCCAATGCAGGGGACACAGGTTTGAGCCCTGGTCCAGGAAGATCCCACATGCCGCGGAGCAGCTAAGCCTGTGCGCCACAACTACTGAGCCTGCGCTCTAGAGCCCGCGAACCACACAACTGCTGAAGCCCGCGTGCCTAGAGCCCGTGCTCTGCAACAAGAGAAGCCACCGCAATGAGAAGCCCGTGCGCCACAACAAAGAGTAGCCCCCGCTCGCTGCAACTAGAGAAAGCCCACGCACAGCAACGAAGACCCAATGCAGCCAAAAATAAATAAAAACAAAAAACCAAGAAAATGCCCTCTAATGTGAAAAGATACATACATGCATCCCTATGTTCACAGCATAAATGTGGTGTGTGTGTGTGTGTATATAATGCAATATTACTCAGCCATAAAAAAGAATGAAATCTTGCCATTTGCAGCAACATGGTGGGCTTAGAGATTATCACACTAAGTGAAGTAAGTCAGAAAGACAAATACCACATGATGTCACTTTTATATGGAATCTAAAAAATGACACGAACTTATCTATGAAACAGAAACAGACTCAGAGACGTAGAGAATGGACTTGTGGTTGCCAAGGGTGGGGGGCGGGAGAGGGATGGATTGCGAGTTTGGGATTAGCAGATGCAAACCATTATATATGGAATGGATAAACAGCAAGGTCCGGCTGTAGAGCACAGGGAGCTATACTCAATATCCTATAATAAACCATAATGGAAAAGAATATGAAAAAATTTGTGTGGGTATATATATATATGTATGTATGTATAACTGAATCATTTTGCTATACAACAGAAGTTCACAGAACATTGTAAATCAACTCTACTTCAATAAACTTAAAAAAAAAAGTCCACCCAATGTTCCTTGCCCCAGGCTGTACCAGTGCACATGGAGGTAAGAGGGTACTTCGGACCCAGGGATCCTCCTCACTTGGGGTGTCAGGCTGGTGGGGGGAGGATGACCCCTGGACTGAAATAGAGCCGACCAGATGGCCTAGGGTGGCTGGCCTAGCACATCAGGTGTACACTTTCCTGAAACCCTGTGGATTCCACTGACCCAATTCTGAAGCCAAGGGCTGGGGGCTGGGGCTGGGTGTGTGTGTAGGAGGAGACAGAGGACTGTCATCCCCAAGCTCAGGGCTGGCTCTGCTTCTTGGGCCTGAGGAAAGAAAATGCATTTTTTAAAAAGGCATGTTGCTTTCTCTGCCATAGGAGAAAACAGCCCCCAGCCCCCAAGACGATGCCTGGAATCTGTAGGGTAGGTGCCCAGCTGGGAGGAAAGTATGGGAGCAGCACGGCGGTGACTTATGCCAGCCCTAGGCCACCATTAGGGCACAGAAATAAATACGGCGGGTCCCCTATCCTCCAGGGGCTCTAGTTCCAAGGGTGAGACCACGTGGGAGGATGGAAGAGGTTTGAACAAAGCCCTGGGGGAGAGACGAGCTCTATCTGGGCAACTAGGGTGTCTCCCCAGAGGGGATGAGATCTGGGATGTGTTCTGAAGGAAGAGTAGGAGTTTCTGGGCAAAGAAGAGAGAAAAGCACCTTTTCTCCAGACTGAGGGTTGGGGGGAGGCTTTTGCCTAGACGGGATCATAATGATTATGGCTTTTTGGGGTTGGGGAGGGGATTGAGCTGTTTGGGGTGATTGGAACGTAGCATGTAGAAGGAGACCTGTTTTAAATAAACTTTATTTTTATGAAAACCAGTTCTTAATGCATTCAACAAGAATTTATTTGGGCACCTACTGTATGCAAGAAATTGAACTAAGCATAAATAGAACAGAAAGTAATCATCCCGTGTCCCCAACAAGAGCAAACATCCATCAGTTATGCTGCTCTGTGGGGCTTTCCTGCTGCAGAAGTGCTGAGCTGGGTGGTGGGCAGGAAACTACACAGTCCTCTGTGTAGGAAAGGTCCCTGCAGTGTTTACACACTTCGATCAAAGTATGGGATTCACTAGAGACTGAGGAACAAACAGGAAAATGCACCGGAGCTTAGCTATATCAAGGTCTAACCTGGGGAGCCTTTGGTTTGAAGCCAGGAGCCTGGGGCCTGCGGGCAAATTCCCAGGAATCTGAAGGCCTGCTCTGCAGCCGCCCTGGGAGCCTGCCCTCCTGGGCAGGCTGGAGTCTGGTTGCCGAGCCCAGCCTGGAGCAGCTGGCCGTCCCGGAGTGAGACGGGCTCAGGCGCCACTCAGATGGCCACACTGTTGGGAATCCGGTCTGGGGACAAGTAGTAATACGGCAGCTTCTTCTTCTTATTGCGCTCGGCGATCACGCTGACGATGGTGTCAAGTTTCTTACGGAATCGGGCCATGGCCTCCTTTACAGGTGTCTCGATAAAATGCTCCTCCGGGTACATGCCTAGGAACAGCTGAGGACGCAGACACGACAGAGACACGTTAATCTGCGATGAGGCGATGTAAACTGACAGGCCTTGTCCCACCCCAGAGACCATCCTTTGGGAGGCAAGGCGTGTGCTCATCCCCCAATCTCCACCTCCTGCCACCTGCTGAGAGCGCCCCGAAAATGCTCCTGGGCTGGGACCTTACGGATCAGTGCCCTGCCGCAGGGTATAAGGCTATAAGGACGTGTAAAGGTGCAGGCGGACGTGGAGGTGGGGGGTAGTCCTGGCCGTGGTGGGCATGTGGCCTGGTCCCAAGCAGCACTCTCGCCTTCCCGCCTGAACTCAGGGCAGCAGGGCCACAGGGGCCAGTGCAGGCCTTCTCTCCAGCCCAGGACGGCCACAGCCAGGCTCTGTTGGGGGTGGTATGCCCATTTGCACACCCACACAGATGCCTGCAAATTAAAACTAAGCGTACCTTTTAGAAACAAACTATGGGATTGTTAAAATTGGAAAGTTTCATACCCAGGGCTGGTAGAAGTGGGAGAAATATCCCGTGCTCTTGATGGGGTTTTAGATTTAGTTTGTGGAGGGCAATTCAGTCTCAACATTCTTTGACCAAGAAACTCCTCTACAAGGAACGTACTGGTTCTACGGACACACGTGCCAAGACCCATACATGCAGATGTTAGTGAGGGACCACGACATTAGCAAAGGTCCCAAAGCACCTCAGATGCCAACGAATGCCTGCGGGTCTGGGGCTGGTTCAACTGGCCCGTCATTCTGAGCAGCCATGTGCCGACACCGTGGGGCTGTGTCTACCGAGAGCCGGCTTTGGGATTAGCTTCGGTAGGTTGTATGTGCGTGGGAATGTCTCAGAAGATACCCAGGAAACTCTCAGCCCCACCACTGGGGTGCTGGGGAGAAACCCACATGACGGAGCTTTGTCAATGGCGGGGGTGGGGGGTGCCCTTGTGGGGAGTGTCCCAGTGTCCCCCAGCTCTCCTGCCCCGCCCACGCTGAGCTCCAGCCAGGCTTGGCCCTGAGGGCTTCTTGGGCCCCTCCAGCCTTGCAAGTCAGGATTCCTGGCCAGCAGGGGTCCAGCCTGAGCCCTAAACCACAGAACCCTGGGGTTGAGGAGCGGGTTAAACCTTCTGACTCCCGGAAGGGGCGAGAAGGCCTCCGGTCTCACCTCATTGTCCTGGAACTGGCTCAGCGCCCACACTGCACCCAGATGCCAGCAGGAGCGGCCACGGTCGGGCAGCATGTCCACGATCTGCTCGATGGTGACCACACCCTTGACCTTCGGCGGCGGGGCTCGCATGGTTGGGGGGGCATTGGGGATCCAGGAGTACCAGTCGTACTGTGGGGATGGCCACCGACTCGCGTGGGCACCTCTGCGGCGCAGCCTCCGCCCACCTTCGTCTCCTGCGCCTCCTCCCGAGTCCCCTCTCCCGCTCCAGCAAGGCCAGGGCAGGCCCCTCCCTCGGGCTGCGCCCAGTGCTTAGCACGGAACCAAACCGCACCAGGAACACCGGACTCCTGGCCCCGGGGCTGCCTGGGCTTCATCCACCCCCGTCTGTCTGGAAGGCGAGGAAGTGGGGCGGTCCGCCCAGGGGCCCTCAGAAGCAGTCAAGGTGGGCTTGGCCACCTCGCCCTGCCCTTGCCCACCTGGCCGAAGTTCACTGCCGCGTGCTGGGCTGAGGCTGTGAAGATCACCACAGTCAGGTACTCGGACAGCTTCTCCTTGGTCTTGATGGACTCGGGGAAGCCTAAGGCAGAGCCACGGGCTGGCTGAGGCCCCGACCCTGGGGAGGTACCCCCGACTGGCAGATACACGCCTCCACCCATACTGCTTCCTGGGTTCCCACACACTAGTGCTGGAGGGCCCGGGCGTGGGCAAGACTCACTGGGAGGGGACAGCCGCTTGGCCCAGTGTTCCTGTTGTTTCTGACCTGAGCTCTCAGGAGACACAGAAAGGCCCTGAGATGTCCCCTTGAGGCATACTGGTGGATAGGGGTCCCCTAGGGGTTCTGGCCCCAGTGCCAGGTGCTAAGGTGGAGGCCACAGGCCAGCACTGCCCAAAGAAAGTCAGGGAAGAGCAGAAGAGAGGGCTGGGGGCGGGGCAGGGGGACATCCCTACCTGAGGCCTTCTTGCCCCGCATGCCATACATGTAAACGTCCTTCACGAAGTCCTGCAGCTCCTGGTCCCCTTCCACCACCTGGTCGCTCTCGTAGTAGATGTCCACCACCTCGGCTGTGAACCTGGCCCGGGAGGAGAGGCCCGGCTAGGAGTGGGTGGTCCAGCCAGGGTCTGCAGAGCGGTATCCCGGGCCCCACGGCAGAGCCCCCATCGGTGACGCTGTCACTCTTTAACGTCCAGACTCACGTCACATGCTCTTCCACCCCCGCCCCGCCCCAGCATACCCTCGTTCCCCCATCCCTGCCCGGACGATGGAGCCAGGCCCTGGCCCACTTTGCCAGCTGCCCAGCCCCCTGGCCGGGTCCATCAGCGCCCAGGCCCACTCCTCCTGCTGCCCAGAGCAGGTCCCACAGCCACAGCACTCACTCCCTGATGGCCTCCCACACCAGGAGCCCGTCGTCCCGGTAGAAGTAGTTGGGGATGTCTTCTGTGTTGTCCATGCCCCGGGCCTTGATGGCCTCAGGGAAGCACAGGGAGCTGTAGGTCAGGTCCTGCATGGACTTCTGCACCATCTGCACGTGGCCACCGCCCCCTGTGGCGTTGGCCTTGAGCAGGAGGGGAGAGAGCACCATGAGCCGAGGCTGGTTCCCCGCCTCCAGCCTTCCAGCCCCAAAGCTCAGCATGAGAAACTGTGAAAGGGCAGGAGGATGACCAGGCCTGCCGAGGGCTAACCTAGGTCTCTTGAGGTGGGTGGGAGGGACGTGTGACTCGGAGAATGCCAAGGGCAGCCCAGTGAGAGGTTACGGGGAGGAGCCTCTGCCCGATCAAGATGTGAGGGGCTGAAGTGCAGAGACTGGGAGCAGCTACAGGAGGGAGGGGAGAGCTCCCGCCCCCAGCAGCGCAGCAGGGACAGCTGGCAGGGTGGAGCCTGGGCTGGAGCAGCTCTCTGGCCAGGCCTGCCCTCGTCCTGAGCACGGGCTGCCCAGAGCCCGAGCACTGCTCTCTGGGACCTGATCTTTGGGCACAAGACGGGGGCAGATACCAGCCCCCAGGACCCTCACAACTCCGTTGAGAGCATCTTGTGTGCCAAGGTGAGGGCTGGATAGACACACCAGCTGCTGAGATGCAGGCACACACACACGGTGGCTGAGTGCTCAGGGTACAGAATCTTCAAAGGAGGGCTTGGGTGCTGGGGGCCAGACACTGGTCCACTGTAGGCATTTGACCCAAGCAGGACCAATAGAGTTGCTCCCTGGTACTTTCTATTTGGATGGAAGATGATGTCACTGCGTGGGAACATGAGCTTGGAGCTCACTGTGATGAGGTCCTGTTCCCTCTCCCACAGGGGGAAGGCTGTCCGAGAACCCCGTCTGAGAGAGTGAGACCCACACAGTTTAAAGAGTGGAAGAGTTCCATCCAGTGGCTTGTACCCTGGGGACATTATTCGAGTCCCTGGTCCCTGCGTATGAGGCATCCTGGTGGGCAGGGGTTGCTTGGGGGCTCTGGGCCCAGCACCTGGTGCTGAGAGGGAGGCCACAGGCCAGTGTTGCCCAGCGAGACACGGAGCTGGGAGCTGTGGCTCCCGAACCCGAATATGTCCAGGCATGTGAGATGACACAGTTCCTTTACAGCTGCAGCTGGTCTGAGATGGGTTTTGTCATTTTCCACCCAAATGGTGATTCAGCCCTAGTGATCATCTGGCCCACTCACTAATGGGAGATGAGAAAGCAGGGAAGTTGCAGGTAGGGCTGCCGGGAGGGTCCAGGCGCGGTAAGCCTCCTGGGGGGTCAGAACAGGGGTGGGGTGCTGCCTGAGAGGGTGTGATGGGCAGGGGGGACCTGAGCCCCCGCTGACAGGGCGAGTAGGCTGGGAGCACCGACGGCCTGCAAGGGCAGAGTGTGGGAGGCTGTGCTCAGAATGATGGGCGGCAGAGTGGGAGGGGAGATGCAGGTCCCCAGTGTGTAAGAGGTGGGGAGGCAGGAGGATGGAGAGGGGAGGGAGGAGGTGACGGGGAGACCACGGTGAGGAGGAAGAGTGGGTGGTGCTTGGAAGTGGCTGGGTGGGAGGGGTGGACGTGGGCCAGGGAAGCTGGGAGGCTTCACTTGGAGCACCTGCAGCCTCCCACCCTCCCCAGGCCTCCACCCCAGTGCCTAGGGGGCTGGACCTCAGGTTTGAGTGGAGGCCGCCGAGGTTCTGAGAAGTAGGTGCCTGCCGGGCCGGGCTCTTCGGGGCACCGAGGCGGGTGGGAGGTACCCACCTTGTCAAAGAGGCCGTACTTGCAGATGAGCTGCTCCCGGGCCTTGGTGTTGATGGCGACAGTGAACCGCACGTGTGCCACCAGGAGCTGGGTGGAGGGGCAGGAGGAGACATCAGAGAAGGCCGGTCGGGGGCGCCTGACCAGGTCTGTGCCTCCTCGGGGGTCCTCCGTGGAGGGGCGATGCTACAGGCCTCAGGGAGGGAGTGAAGCTGACATGCTGACCTTCACTGTGGAGCCGCTGCCAGCGGCCTGGGGGATGGGCGCCACTCTAATGCTCTAATGCATAATGGTCGTGATAAAAATGATAACAGTCAACACTTACACAGAGCATAACTGTGTGCTAGGCACTGTTTGAAGCTCTCAAATCTGTCAACTATTTTAACCCTGACAGTAATCCTAGGAGGCAGGCATACTATCTGAACTGTTCTACAGATGGGGAAACGGAGGCACATAGAGGTAACCTGAGCCTGCAGTCACCCCAGCAGTCAGTGCCGGTAGGATTTGGGAACAGAGGAGGGCAGTGACAGTGGGGGCTGCCGCCTGGGATCAGACAGGGTCACACTGAACTCTTCTGCCTCTTCAAAATCTGCCCACCTACCCAAGGCGAGCCCAAGCTGGAGTCAGGCCCCAGCCCTGTGTCCTCAGGAACCAGCAGGCTCAGAGCCACTTCCTTCCTTGGGGGTACTTACCCACCTCCCCAGCATCTCTCCAGGGGTCTCTTATGGCCACTCCCAGCCACAGTCCTGTGGGGATGTCAGTACCCCTCTTCCCTCCCTTCTCTCCCCCACCCCCCATATCTGGATACCCTCTCCCACCAGGTAAGGCAGCAGCTTGCTGTACCTTGAAAATGGGGTGCACAGCAGGCAGCTGGCGGTACAAGGCGATGCCAAAAACCTCAGACACTAGATGTGTGCGCAGAAGGTGGGTGATGGTCTGGTGGATGTGGAAGTCACAGGAACGCACCCAGATTTTGGCCAGAAGCCAGTCAGACTTTGCATCCGAAGGGAGAAAAATGGGGTTCTCATCTCCTGGGACCTGGTTGAGCTGATACATTGGAGAAAATACTGCAGTATTTCGCTCCAGACTGCAGCCGCAGAAGAGCCTGGCCTCTCAGGAAATTCCAGGAGAATCCAAATTTCTTAAACAGTGACTTGAATTATGAGAGGATCATGGAAGAGGGCAGAGGCCTAGAGATCGTATTTCCCATCCCAGCTGCATCACTTACTACCTGTGGGACCCTGGGCAATGTAGCCTTTCTGAGCTCTGGCTTTGCCATCTGTAACAAGGGCACAGTGTCTACTCACCTCACAGTTATTAGGAGAAGTGAATGAAAGAGCATGAAGGCATCAGCAAGGAGCGAGCACCGCCATGTGTGAAGGCTGTGGTCTTCCACCCGTTCCCCATCTCCGCTCCTCCCTCCTGGTTCCACCTGCTTCTCTGCTGCTGCTTTTTGGTCTCCCAACTTTCCTTTCCTCTGCTCTCCCCTTAAATGCTGCTGTTCCCTAGGCTCTGTCTTGGTGCTCCTGAGTTCCCTTCTGGCCCAAGATTAGCAACTCCAGTTCCTGGGGCTCTAGGGCCAGCATGATGCAGTGTCCCAAGTCACTGTCTCTTGAACCCAGCCCTGCAGCCAGGTGCCTCCTTAGTAGAGGCTGGCTTGTCTTTCCCTTCCCCGTTTCAACTCCACACTGGGGCAGGGGTGATTTTTTTTTCTAAAATGTAAATCATGTCAGGTCAATCCTGTCTTTAAAAACACCCAGTCACCTCTTCGTGCCAGAAAATAAGGTCGCCAAACTCCGTGATCTGGCCCTGACATATCTACATTATCCAGCCCTTCCTGCCCAAGCCCCTGGTCCCTAGCTTTGTCCATGACAACAGCCCTTGGCATTCCTGGGGCTCTCCCCTAGCGCCCGGTGCAGCCTCGGGACCTGACAGCCCAATGTCATGTGAGCCTGCAAGGTAGTTGCTGTCATGACCCATCTTTCTGAGGAGGACACAGAGCCTGGGAGGGGTGGACACATGGGATGAGAATGAATTGTCCAGAACAGAGGAGGAGAGTGGTGGAGCCGTCATAGGAACTGGGAGCTGGGCCGGGTGTTAGACTCTTGCTGGGAGCAGTGTGGTGGGAACAGGGTGACCCAGGAGAAGAGCTGCCTGAGATGTGGGGGAGCCAGACCAATTTGGGTCCTCAAGGTCATGCTAAGTATTTTGGAAGGTAATTTCCCTGTCTCTCCCTCAAAAACAGAGATGAGGTCCAATAGAAATATAATGCAAGCCACAGGTGGAATTTAAAATTTTCAGGTAGCCCTGTAACCAAGCAGGACCCTATGGGGGTCTTTCCAGGACAGATCCCCTCCATGTCCTCTGCCTGCCTCTTGTCTATAGAAAAACTTTAGCCTCCTAGGCCTTCCCTGAGTTCCAAAGAATAAATTTAATCAGAGAAGTGAGAAAATGCAGAAATAAAGGAAAACAGTCAAGCAAGATAAAATAATATACTTTAGCCATTAAAACAAAGTCAAGGAACTTTAGTTGCTCCTCAAGGGCTATAGATAATATTCTGAGCCATATACTTTGAGCTGTTTTGCAGATACTGAAACCCCCAGCAGGTGGAAGAAATTAACTGTATGCTGCCCACAAGCACACAGACCCCAGACCAGTTGGAACCAGAAGGCTGATGCTGACTCCCGATTACCTCACCACCAACCAATCAGAAGAATGTCCATGAGCTGATCACACATCCCACAAACCCGCTCTCTCACCCTGTCTTTAAAAACCTTTCCCTGAAAGCCATTGGGAAGTTTGGGGCCTTTTGACCACTAGCTGCCTGGACTCCTTGCTTGGGGCCCTGCAATAAATGCTGCATTTTCCTTCACCACAATCTCTGGAAAAGAGCCAGCTGTGCAGCTGCACCAGCCACAGACCTTAACCTGAATGGGAACCTTGTTCCCATCACCAGCGGTGGGAGCTTTTGCTGGGAGAGAGGAGCAGAGGCAGTCAGATGAGGACCAAGTACACACTGATAGATGAGCAGAACATCCCTGCTGGTGGAGGGCTACTCCTTTGAGGCCTGGATGGAAGTAGACGCGGATGGAAATGGTGCTAAGATACTTGTATATGCCCTTGACAAAAACCAAGCAAGAGGGTCAGGAAGGCTCCTTCCTGAGCTGCTGTGGGAGCGATGGGGAGGTGGGGCTGGGGCATCGCTCCCCGTTTCAGGTGATGCATCTCAATGCTGTCACTGTGGACAGTCGCCTGGACAACCTGCAGCTCGTACCGTGGGGTTGGCGGCCCAAAGTCAGAGACCTCGAGCAAGTGAAGGGAGCAAAGCTTATATTGGCTTGCAATTCAGCAGCTTCCCACGGACCCCATAGCGGAGCAGTTCCCCGTCCTGAATGTAACCCGGTACTATAACACCAACGGGGACATGGTGCAAGAGGAGGAGACTCCCTGCACCTGCTACGAGCGCCGTTCCCCTCCCTGGGCGATGACCGAGAAGCAGCTCCGGGAGTTCAACATCAGGGGCCGCTGCCAGCTGGCTCACTACTGTGGCTCCCAGTGCCCGCGGAAGGACTGGTGCGCCCACAAGCAGCACTGTCAGGAGAAGCTGCGCCCCTTCCAGCACGAGCTCGAGCCGGAGCCTCGAGCCGCAGAGCAGCAGTGCAGCGCCCGCGCTCTCGGCTTCCAATCTCCCCGGGACTCGGCGGACGCAGGCTGAGAGCCAGACCCGGAGCTGCTGAACGAGCCGCTCCCGCAGCCGCGCAGCTGCCGGGGGCCCCTCACAGCGCACTGCCGCAGCGTCCCCTAGTGCTCACCTAGAGCAGAGACAGCCGGGAGGCGCCCGCCAGGACCCTTCTCATTATCTCTATGTTAATTGTTCGTAAACTCATGTACAGTTCTTTGAGGCGGAGGACATGGGGGGCGGGGGGGCTGTCGTGGGAAGGCTCCTTAGGGTCCTGCTCAGTAACAGCCACAGTAATAAAAATAAAAACCAACGGGTGAACTTTATGTTAATAATACAATTTTATTCTACCCAATCTCTCTAAAATGTCATTGCAACATGTAAATAATAAAAATTCTATTTTTTTTTCTCGTTCTAAGTCTTCAAAATCAGGTGTGTATTTTGCACTTCCAGAGCGCCTTGGTAGGGGCTAACCACATCTCAAGGGCTCTAGAGCCGTGGATGGCCAGGGGCTCCCACGCTGGACAGACCGGCTCTAGACAGCCCACCCCGGGCCTGCTCACCCAGGACAGAGCAGTGCAAGGAGAGCAGAGTTTGACCTTCACAATATTTTTGTTTGTTTGTGAATGCAATTAGTTGTCAACCTTTAAATATCAGTACTTTCACATAAAAATCTGGATTAATAGGTTTTCTTGGAAAATTAGGAGGTCTGCGAACTCTGAAACCATGTTTTCATAGAACAACACTCCAGCCCCTTTTAACAGTCCCAGCTCTCAGGCTCCCCACTGCCCCACCTCTACCCTGGCCCCTCCCCTGCCGCCCCCCCTGTCCCGCCCCTCTTATTGCCCTGCCCCCCCCCCCCTTCCCCAGCCCCCTGCCCCGCCCCTCCCAGTGCTTCGCTATTTTGCACTGACTGCGCGGCCCCACCCATACCTGACTCTGCTGGCAGAGCAGGTAGGATGCCTGCTAGGCTCTGGTGCATGCTCTGTGGCCAAGGAGACCCTCTGCGGCATGCTAGGGGCTATACTTGTACTATCTCATTTATCCCTCACCGTGGCCCTGCAAAGCAGGTATTCCTTGACATTCCCATTTTACATAGGGGGAAACTGAGGCTCAGAGTGGTTTAGCAGCTCTCCCAAGTCACAAACTGGTAAACAGCTGAGCTGGGAAGGGACCCAGTGCTCTGCCTACTCCTTGGCAGTGCCTCTGGCCTTTCTCTCCACTCTCACTGCTTAGTCCAGACCCTCACTTGCTATCATCCGGAACTCTTACACCAGCCTTGCAGGTCACTCCGATTTGGGCCTTCCCTCCCACACATTCTTCCCACCCTCCCCACTCCCCTCCAGGCTGTTAGTGATGCTGTGGAACTCCAGAACGCTTGGTGTTCTGTGTTTAAATTTTGGGAGGGGTGGTGATAAGGATGTAGCCTTTTGTTTCTGATTAGGAAAGATTATATACTTACCGTAAAAAATTCCAATCATTACAGAAGAGCACAAGAAAGAAAGAAAACATTTCATAATCCAGCCTCTTTGCATATATGCATATTTGTGCAATTTTCCACACATTGATTAGCGTTATAATCAAGTCTGTTGCTACTTTCTTTTGCTCACCTGTGCCCCAGCCAGTTCCATCCCAATGTTCCCAACCTGGTGACCTGTGTCCTTCTGCGACTCCCCATGCCCACAAGAGTATCTGGTCACATCTGTGGTGGGCCCTTTCCTTGCATTCAGTTGACATAGAAGAGATCGTATAATCTCTACTCTGTATCTTGCTTTCTGCTGTTAACTCATAGCTGACTCAGGTCAGCTGGGATAGATCTAATTTATTGGTTGTAAAGGTGGCGTAATAGTCCATGGTCTGGACATAAAAGGTCTCTGGAGGACAGGCTGCTTCAGAGGTGCCTGAGAGTGGTGAACAAGGTTCCTAGCTTGGCTGACTTCTCCATCACTTGTCCCTTTACCTTTTGCATCAGTTTCTGAAGCATAGGGCTTCTTTCTGATAGCAGCCTGGGCACTCCTTTGGAGGAGAGGTGCCCCAGAGACTGGGAGACTGGTGAGGCATGAACTTTGGAGCCAGAAGGCCTGGCTCGAGCCTCAGCTCTGCCGCTGACTACCCCTGTGCCTTGGTTTCCTTATCTGCTTAAAATGATCGGTAGCACTAGTGCCTGCCTACTCAGAGGGTTGTAGTGACAGTTACATAAATAAAGGTAGGTCCTGATCTGAAACCCTGGTGGCCAAATGTTTCAGAATTCATAATTTTTAGGATTTTAGCAGTGTGTCCATTTCATCATGTGACACCTCTCTCCCCCTCCCTGGGTCTGGGGCAACACAACATTTTACACTCAAATATGTTAGTATTTCTGCAGTGAAACGTATGCATTTCATACTAAGTGAGAGAAAGCCTCTTAAATAGCCTCTCCTGTTGGTTCACAGCAAGCTTTGCTGCCAATGAATTTGCTACACATTTTTGGTAAGTCTAAGAGCTTTAGAATTTTTTAGATTTCAGAATCCAAGGGGTTGTGTGTAGGCAAACCCTTGCAATAGCCTTGGCGGTTAACATCTGGCAAAACTAGCTGCTATTACGCCCACGGCACTCAATGCCTGGTTCATGGCTGACTCAAAGTACTGTTTGCTGAGTGCTTGTCTGCCTTCCCCTTAGGGGCCCCTGTGCAGCCTCCCCCGTTCATGGACCCACACCTCATCCTGGCCCGGGTGTGGTTTCCTGCTGTCTGCATACCAGCTCCCACAGTGTTGCAGTGGCCTCCTTCTCCATCATCTCTGGTGGAGACAAGAACCCCGGGGCACATGAAGGGAGCATCTCAGGACGGGAACAGTTCCTGAACTCCATGGTCCCCTCTTGGCAGCCTCAGCTTCCAGCTCAGCTCACAGCCTCACTTGCCTGGGCTCTGCTGGCGTTTTGATTTGGGGCTGGTCACGACGCTGGGGTGGGGAGCCCAGTGTGCTATCCCAAGGCAGGTCCTCCTCAGAACCAGGAAGTTCTCAAGGGTATCTTGGGGAGTGGAGCCCTTTCTGCCCATTGTGGTCAGCCCTCTCCAGGACTGGCAGGAAGCCCTAAGTTCCTGTTTTTCCTGTCTACCTGGAAAAGCCTTCAGGAGGACACTCAAGGCAGAGCTGCCTTCTCCTCCTAGAGCTTTGGTGGTGCCACCCAGGAAATCCTCCCTGAGCCCTGACTGCTGAGGGTAGAGCCGCCCGGGAAGAGAACAGGTCCCCTCAGCCTACCTGGATGGCAATGGGGACAATCTTGTTGGCCAGATTCTTGTACAGCAAGCAGATGGGCGCAGCAAGAAACTGCAGAGTGCAGGGGTCTGTTTTGTTGACATCGATGCCATCCAACAGCTTGAAGTCCACGATGAAGATGTTCCCCAGCTGTAAGAGGCAGGAGGAAATACATGCAAGTCAGTTGCAGCCTGAGATGGACCCAGCAACCAGGCACAGAGGGAGGGAAAGGGGGCTCTGGCTGCCCTGGCAACTCAGTGGAGCTCAGAAATTTGTAAAGTTCTTGGTCCTCTAACTCAAAGGCTGACTGACATCAGTTTTCACAGGTTGCGGTGGGCTCAGTAAGGTGAAGGAATGGCAGTGGCTCTTCCGCACTTGCTGTACCCGAAGTCTGCCTGACCCTCGTGAAGGATGTTGAAAGATCACCCGGAAGGACACAGTTTAAGAAGAAGAAAGTAGGCAGAGTTTAGATGAAATAAATGAGAGAAGTCAAATGCCAAGAGTGATGCTGCAGGACTCCACTTACAGAGAGTTCAAGCTGGGTAAACTCAGTGTCAGGGTCAGGACCAGGGCCACCCTTGGGAGGAGAGACGGAAAGGGGGCAGGTTCGCAGGTGGAAGGCTCTGAGGGGTGGGGTCTACAAAAGTAGGCGTCCACCGCGTCAGGAGGGGGTCGTCAGGGCCGGGGGAGGTCTTTAGACGTGGGTCTTCAGGGGTGAGGAGGTCTACAAGGGCGGGGGGGGGGGGGGGGGGCGGGGGGTGTGTGGGGGGTGGGGGGGGGGGGGGGGGGGGGGGGCAAGGGGGGGGGGGGGGGGGGAGTCTGCAAGGGTTGTGTGTGCTCTGTGTCCTGGTCTGAGGCTGGTGGCACAGCGGGGTAAGGTGCAAAGTCATTGGGCTTGCTGCCACTCCTGATTCGTGCCCTTTTCCGTGAATATCATACTTCAATATAAAACAAATATGCACCTGGGATTTGGGGAAGGTAGAAAGCCGCCCACCCCAGACTACACTTGAGTCCCCTAGAGGGAGCTTAAGCTGAGGGCCGCAAGGGCTCCTTTCGCCAGAGCTGGAAGAGTTCGGGTGCAGGACAAGCAGCGCTTCTTCTAAAGCCTTTTGTGTTTTAAGCTAGCAATGGAGGCAGGGGTTGCGGTCCGGCTGGGGAAGGGGGTCGGGTCTACAGTACGGTGGACACTGGTCAACAGGTGCTCAAGTCAGTTGCACGTCCACGACTCTGCCTACAGAGGGCGCGCGGGGGCCACTGTGCAAGCGCTTGAGGGGACCAAGGCACTAGAGAAGCTCAAAGCCTGGCCATCACCTTCCTCCTTTTTTCAGACGCAGAGGACCCTGGCAGTTGTCTGACACCGGTGATGAGCTCCGAGCAGTCTGCTCGAGATGCATTCAGGGCAGGAGTGGGACGGGGTCGGGGAAGGAGGGGATGGTGCCCTCGGCCAGCCAGGGCAGAGGGAAGTGGGGAGAGGCTGCTTCCAGGATAGCAAGTGATGGCCCCTTGGGACACCTTGGCCAGAAGTTGGAGACACTAGTCCCGGTGGGCACAGGGTTGGCTGGGCTTCTGTGATGGGCTGGACAAATGCCTTTCAGAGCGGATGTGGCCATCAGTGACCACTGTGCAGAAGAAATGGCTGCCGATCAAATCTTGAGCCGACCCAGGTTGTTTAACATGATGAATGAAAGGCTAAAGGGAGGCCCTGGGAACCCGGGGGCCTGGGGTTTGGGTCTGCCTATGGGGCATTTCTCTGTTATTCCAGGCCACCTCCTCTCTCTGGGCCTCAGTTTCATCCTGCTGGAAAGTGAGAGCACCAACCCTATCTCTCAGTTGATATTCTAGGTTCTGTAGAAGATGCTGGTGGTCTTGCTTGTCTGGTATTCCTGTCCTCTCCTTTTGGTCGACATAGTCCATTCTCCTGACCATAGCGATTGGTTCAGGGAATTATCCCAAGCTGGACCCATGACACTTGCTGGAAGTGTTGGGAAACAGGGACTTTCTTTCTGGGATTGGGTAATGTTTGCTAAAATGGTGGAAGGTAAGTCTGAAGCTGTTGGTGGTCATCTTTACCTCCACAAAAGGACACCTTCCTAAGAAAAAAAATCCAACAGAGGCAGAGAATTGAGAAATGGAGAAATGATGCCAATGGATTACCTGAACCTAGGACCCAGCTATGCCTGAGCTAGTCGCTTTGCTTCTTCTTTTTTAAAAAAACTTATTTATTTATTTGGTTGCACCAGGTCTTAGTTGCAGCACATGGGCTCCTTAGTTGTGGCATGTGAACTCTTAGTTGCGACATGCATGTGGGATCTAGTTCCCTGACCAGGGATCGAACCCGGGCCCCCTGCACTGGGAGCATATTGTCTTATCCACTGTGCCACCAGGGAAGTCCCCTCGCTTTGCTTCTTGCTGTTGCCTCAACCAATGCACTTCTTATGATCTTTGTGACTTGAAACTACAAAATCCTAATATAAAGTCTAAGAACTAAAACACTCTTGAAGAGTTGTGACGATACTCAAAAACAACAGGGGTAGAATTTCTCTATTCATGTTGTAAAGAATAATTGCATAGGTAAAGATTAAAAGAAAAAAACTTTGGAGTTTTAGTAGGCCACAAACTTAATGTAGATCATAAGATGCTGCCAAAGAGAAGTAGCAGAAATGACTGTGGGAATTAAGAACCATATTGTAGGGGATGGAGCGATGTATGTGTAAGAGACGGGTGGTGTGTGTGTAAGACTCCAGTCAATGGTGGCTATTGGAT
The DNA here is from genome assembly GCF_003676395.1 of Aethalodelphis obliquidens. Lineage (NCBI taxonomy): Eukaryota > Metazoa > Chordata > Mammalia > Artiodactyla > Delphinidae > Aethalodelphis > Aethalodelphis obliquidens. Next base: position 509,474 of record NW_020837955.1, read on the forward strand.
TATTGCTTCACCACCAAAACCACAGCTGAGTATCAAGACCATAACTCGAAGGAAAGACGACCATTGTGGTGGCAAGGACTCCTGCGCGGAGGCTGTCCCCCTGCCAGGGTGGCTGGACGCTCAGTCCCTTCCAGTTCTAGGATTCTCTGGCTTTTAAGATTCAGTGATTCTCTGATTTGAAGTTTGAAACCAACAGCACTGAATCAATGTTACTACGTCCAGCAATTAAATCTACAGGGGAGAACTGCTGTGTGTGCCTGTCTACGTGGGGACAGGTTGTCACCTGTCCACATGACCAGGTGGGGCAGGAGCCCTACCTGGGGACTTCAGCTGGGCAGGTGGCCCTCCAGAGTCAGGTGGGCAGGGTGTGAGGGCTGGGAGGTCTGTCCACAGACGGCACTGACCATCGCTCTCTTTCTGGGGCCCCATGGTGAGCTGAGCAAGCAAGACAGGGTGACTGGAAACAGCAGAAGGCCGCCTAGACACCTGGGGCAGGTGGCAGGAGGCCTGGTCATCCTGGCTTTAGTGGGAATGGGCCAACTGATGGGAGACTAAGGCCAGTTCCCAGAGCCTCAAGCTCCTGGCATGGAAGGCGGCTGACGCTGAGTCCTACCAGAGGAGGAGCTTTGAACCCCTTTCTGTCTCAAGACTACAATAGTCCTGGAACTGGAGAAGGCTGACCCTGCAGACAAGGGCCAGGAGAAGGGCTGGGGAGAGGGTGAGGACAGAAGCAGAAGACCAACACTTCTAATTAGGAAGTCAAAAGTTCCATCAGTGTTCTCCTTTTTGTTTCTTTTTTTTTTTTTTTTTTTTGATGCAAGGCTTGCTTTTTTCTCCAGTTTCTTTACCTTTGCAAGGTGGGTAACAATTGATGGTCCTGTGTGTAAAGCATCTCTCACAATGCCTGGCCCACAACAGGCCCTTAGTTAGAGGGAGCTCTTTTAATCGTGATATTGATATTGAAAATATTGATATTATGCTCTAAGACCTGCACATCACGGGGAAATATCCCTCTCAATTCCTCCACCCATGCTGGACAAGACAGTTTTCATAAATGCTCAGGAAAAGGAAGAGGTCACTTCACTGAGGGCAGTCGATCTTGCCATCAGCCAGACAGATGAGCCTGGAGGTAGCAGCCTGGGGGCCAGCGAGCAATGGCCAGCAGGAAGTGGTTTCTGCCCAACAGAGTAGGACCTGGCCACCTGAGCTGAGCCTCTGGCCCAGGCCACCGTCTCCAGCCAACCAGGTTCTACCTCAACCTCCTGCTCCAAGGTGAGCTGCCGCTCCAGGCTGCACTCCACCATCTCTGTGGTAACCGGGAGATTCTCTGGCAGCTTCACGCAGCGCTGGATCAACACAGGGTTGCAGCCGTTCAGGAACTGGTAGCCAAACATTAAGTCTTCTTGCCAGTGATTCATAACCTGCTCTATGGAGGAGAGAATTGGAGCTCAGCCTGAGTTCTGAGCCGGGCTGAGGTCTTCCTGATGCTAGCGGAGGGCCAGAGTCCTTGCCGGGTCCCCTCTCCCAGGCACTCAGTGGACAGCCCACCATGCCCAACTGCTTGACCACTAGGTCAGGCCATGACACCACCCCATCCTCCCTGAGCTGGCCCTTAGTGGCTCAGAAGGTTCCTGGGTAACCCCTTTCTCAAGCACAAAAACAAAAATAGACAAATGGGATTGCATCAAACTAAAAAGCTTTCTGCACAGCAAAGGAAACAATCAACAGAGTGAAAAGACAACCTACAGAATCGGAGAAAATCTGTGCGAACCATATATCTGATAAAAGTTTAATCTTCAAAATATATAAGGAACTCCTACAACTCAATAGCAAAAACACCAATAACCAGATTAAAAAATGGACAAAGGATTTTTTGTTTGTTTGTTTTTGCGGTACACGGGCCTCTGACTGTTGTGGCCTCTCCTGTTGCAGAGCACAGGCTCCGGACGCGCAGGCCCAGCGGCCATGGCTCACGGGTGCAGCCGCTCCGCGGCATGTGAGATCTTCCTGGACCGGGGCACGAACCCGTGTCCCCTGCATCGGCAGGCGGACTCTCAACCACTGCGCCACCAGGGAAACCCTGGACAAAGGATTTGAACAGACATTTCTCTGAAGACGACATACAGATGGCCAGCAGGTATAGGAAAGAATGCTCAACATCACTAGTCACCAGTGAAATGCAAATCAAAACCACAGTGAGATAGCACCTCACACCTGTCAGGATTCTATTATTAAAAAAAAAAGACAAGTGTTGGTGAGGCCATGGAGAAGTTGGAGCCCTTGTGCACAGTTGGTGGGAATTCAGGATGCACAGTTGCTATGGAAAACAGTGTGGAGTTTCCTCGAAAAGTTAAAAATAGAACTGCCACATGATCCAGCAATCCCACTTCTGGGTATTTAACCCAAAGAATTGAAATCAGGATCTTGAAAAGATAGCTGCACCCTCATGTTCCTTGCAGCACAATTCATAACAGCCAAGATGTGGAAACCACCTAAATGCTCATCTACAGAGGGATGAATAAAGAAAATGTGGTATATACATACAATGGAATACTATTCAGCCTTAAAAAAGATGGACATTCACAATATGTGACAGCATGGGTGAACCTGGAGGACATGATGCTAAGTGAAATAACCCAGTCACAGAAGGACAAGTACTGCATGGTTCCACTTATATGAAGCATCTGAATTAGTCCAGCTCAATAGAATCAAAGAGCAGCACAGTGTGGTTGTTGCTAGGGAGGTGTTGTGGGGAGTTACTAATCCATGGCGTGAAGTTTCAGTTAAGATGAGTATGTTCTAGAGGTCTGTTGTACAACACTGTACCTATAGAAAAAGAAAAGAAAAGAAAAAACCCAGGTCCTTGTGCCCAGGAAGCAGGGGCCCTAGGATGAGGGAGAAGGAGGGGAGCAGGGGGCACCCTGGGGAGAAGTTTGTGAAGGCAGTTTCCCCCCTTGCTTGTCTCCTTAATGTCTCCTAATCTTTCTGTTGCTGTGTGGTCCTTCCTGTGCCATCCCTGGCAGTTATGATGCTACTGTTCTACCAAATACATCCTAGTCCAAAGGAACCCACAGTTGCTTTCACGTAAATGCTTAAAAAACAAGCTAACTCCTGCCTTTTCTCTGTTCAGAAGCATCATAAATGATTGATTTATTTAAAGAAAAAGTGTTGATATTTATGAGACTTTCGATGGTGAAATGAGGTTGAGGGTGCTCAACACTGGACATCCAAGGAGGAGAAACCTCTGGCCGTGAGGGTGATGCCCAGTGGAGCGTACTGTGTGGGTGCAGGCAGTGCTGGCCTGGGGCACAGGGAGGCCTCGTGCTGGAGTGGGTGGAGCAGCCCTTTCCCACGCCCAGGCAAGGCTCCCCAGCACCATAAGAGCCCCCAAAGCACACTCACCAGAAATAGTGTTGCTGATCCTGAGGAAGATTTTCTCAAAGTCAGCGAAGTCGCTCCAGGAAGACTGGAACATGTGCATGAAGCGGTTGATGAACAGGTTCTCCATCCTGCAGACCGAGACACGGCGGCGCCCCTGCACGCTCTGGCCTCACCTGTCCCCTGCCAAGCCCCTCCGCACCCTGGCCTCATGGGGCCTCTAGGGGACTTGAACCCAGGGCAGCTCCAAGGGGGCAGCTGATTGGCTGACAGAAACTGGCACCCATGCCCATGCTCTTCCTTCTGCGTTTCCCCTAAGAAAGAGACCAGTCGCCTGTCCTCGACAGCAGTCTACAGTGCTCTCTTCCCATTCACACGGGCTCTGGTCTGTGCCTTCATTCATTCATTCATCAGACTTTTTGCTGCCCCAAATTGATGCAAGCTTCCAGGGACAGAGCACCGTTATCTCCTATGTAGCTGCTCTCCCGAGTCTCCTGGATTTGGGGGGATAAGCAGTTTAGTGGAATTTAAGCCTCATTTACTTTCTGCCTAACCTTGGCTCTTTGCCTTGTGCTGAGGAGTCCATATGCAAGGCCAGAGAGGGCAGCTGAGATGGATGCAGGCAGCACAGAGTGTTAAGGGCCTGGCCGAAGATCCCAGCTCCATCTCTTCCCAGCCATATGGCCTTGGGCAAATCCCTAACCTTCTGTGCCTCAGTTTCCTCATCCATGAAACGGGTACAATAACTGTCCCTGCCTCACAGGGCTGACATGATATATAGAAAGCATTGATTTGTAAAATGAGTTCAACAAATATTAGCGACTAGTACCATGATTATCACTTACTGTTAATATTAACTTCTGCAGCCGTAAACTGTGGTGTTCTGGAGGGACCAGTGGACAAGTTCACAATCCAGGCTACGGCACAGAACTTTGCCCTCTCCCTCCTGGGGTCCTTCTGCTTAATTCATTCATCCCTTTCTTCCTTCACACTCAGTTCACCTAAGAATCTTTGCGTCTGGCTCCTCTTTACTTCCTCTCCTCTCTGCCCTCCTTGAGTGCTCTCACCCGGGGCACTGTGTGTCACATCCTAGTGGCTGTACCTAAAGAGTCAGCTCTAAACTCCCCTGATCTCGCTGAAGCATCTGACAACCAACCCCTTTTTCCTTGACACTAAAATGCTGACCCCCATGGACTTCATCCCTGCTTCAAACCCCCATGGTCCTGCACCGCCCACCCCCCCCCAGTAAAGGCTGGGATCCTTGCCCAGCTCTCTGCGTTGGCAGCCTCAGCTCCACTTCCCTACACAGGCCCCCACTCTGGTCCTCCTGGATCACGGAGTTCTCACCGCCCTGAAAGCCATCCCCTCCACTCCTCCAATCAGCGTGGTGAACTCCTATGCATCCTTCAAGACCCAGGTTGGGCTTCTCTCTTAGAAAGCTTTTTTCTGATGCTGCCTCCTCAGAGCTTCCTCCCTGCCTCAAGTTTTCCCAGTGCTCTTTTCCAAAGGAATATCTACCACATACTATCATGATGAGCTGTCCATAGCTTGGTCTCCACTAGACTGTGAGCTTCTTGGAGCTGGGACCAAGGGACCACTTTTGATTCATCTCAGGCCCCCACCCCCAGGAGCTCAATTTGCATTTGTCAAAGGACAAGCAGCAGGTAGCCTCCTCTGGGCCAGTTCCCCTGGGAATGTAAGAAGCCCAGAAGAGCCAGCAAACAGGCAGTAACAGAGCCTGAGAAGGTGGCTCCCTGGTCAGTCTCCTTCCTTGGGCTCAGGAATGAGGACAAAGTCCTCCCGAGCATCCAGAATGGAGATACTAGATACTAGGTCTACACTGTGCTAGCCCGCACCGCAGAGGCACTGCCTACGTGAGTTCGTTTAAATCTCATAACAATTCTAGCAGTTAGGCAGCACCAGCCTCATTTTATAGGAAGGAAATGGGTCAAAAAAACTTAAATAACTCTCCCAAGATGGCGCAGACTAGAGTCAGAAACAATCGCTGCTCTCCAGGCTCTAAATAAGGTGACCTTTTGCTTTTAAAGGGTAATTAGAGATGAGTTGATACTTGTTGCTATACTTTGAATAGATTAATAGGTTTTCTTCCCCCAGGAAAGCAAAGTATAACCTTGCTACCCCGAGTGTGGTTGGTGGGCCAGCAGCATCAGCACCCCCAGGATGTCATTAGAAATGCAGAGTCTCAGGCCCCACCTCAGCCTTCCCTAATCAGAAACTCTAGGGGTGGGTCTCTAAGTCCAGATTTTAACAGGCCCTCCAGGGGATTCTGATGCAAGCTATAACTTGAGAACCATTGCTGGAAAGGTTGCAATGTTTTCCAAATTAATTTAATTATAAAGCAAACCCTTTTTAAAGGAAACATTACTTTATGATTTGTGTTAACTTATACCTTTATTTTATGATCCATTTTTAACAAAAAACTGCTACTTTAGCAAATATAAGTAAAAATTTCCAGGTCTAACTTTTAGGTGGGAATTTTATTCCCCCTACATTTTCCCCAACAAATTTATTTTCCAATGGGACACATCTCTGATTCTGTAACAGAATTCAGCATAGGTAAATAGGGTTGATATACAGACATACAGGGATCGGTTAGAACTAGGAGGAGATGACTTTAACGATTACCAAGGAGATCCAAGGATTTGGGTGGCATTCGTGAAGTTAAAGGGGAGAATCCTATTTTCTGAGTGCTTTGGTGATGTGCAGCCAACTTGTTTCTGAGCTGGGGTGACAGTAGGAGGGTGTGGGGACTTCTTCCCGCAAAACTCCTGGCTTTGGCTTCCAAAGTCAAGAGAACAAGTTCCCTCGGCTTCCCTGCTCCCGTGCCATCATCTCTCCCTCTCTCGCTCTCACCCCAGCCCTCCTCATGGGCAAGGAAGCCCATCTTTTCTCTCTAGCTTCCTGCTCTTCATCTTGCGGCCTGCTCTTTCCTTCTCTATGCCACCAGCTCCTTTCAAAGAGCTACCATTCATGTAATTTTGTCTGACTTCACGCAAGCAGTGGGTGACTGGTCTGTGGGGCTGGAGCAGGGGTGGGAAGACTTATTGCCTTCGGACCACACTCTTCTCCCTGTCCCCAAACAAAGCCTCTATCTGGCCCTCGACCCCCTCTCCCCCGTCCCTTGCAGGGCTCCCAACCTTGCTTGGCCTCAACGCTCCCTGAAGCCTCTCTGCTTAGCCCCGGGCCTACCCATCCCACTCTACCCTTGGCCTCACTATCGGAGGCCGGACAGGGCTCTGAACGTCAACATGCCCCCTGACTGCACTCATCTTCCTCTTCACCACTTCTTGTCCAGCTTTCCTTTCTGATGACCACCCCACTCTGCCTATAAGCCAGAGGTACAGTGTCAAGGGTGCCTTGGGTTCTCCCCTCGGCCTCTCCCCATTTTGACCTGAATTTCAACTGGATCCCGGGACATCCACACCACATCCCGAAGTCCTCCCTACTCTCCTGTTCCCTGTCTTTGTTTTTCCCCACTGCTGGGCTCGCTCATCTGACCCTCAAAGGCTGCCAGGTCTACCTTCTGCAATGTGGCTCTGATTTCCCTCACCTCTCCCTGTTTCTCATCCAACACTGCAAATCCAGACCCCAAGGAGAAGGATGCCCCTCCCAGGAGCTGCCCCCCCGACCCCGATCTCATCTGATGAGAAATGTCCGGTGGGTGAGGACCCAAGCACCCTGGTCTGGTCATCTCTCCCGAACTCAGTCACATTTCTGCACTGTTCTCCTCTACTGGGAAGGAAGCTCTCTTTCTCAATTTCCTTTGAAGAGAACATTCCCTTACCAGTCCCGCCAACCTCCTGCAATCAAAGCTCCAGGCTGCAAACGGTGAGTGGTGATTAAACAGATAAGCTGCTCCTCCTTTGACGACAACATGAAATTCCACCACCCACGTGGTTCTGTGAGTAGGCCCAGCCACACCCAGCCTTTACATGTGATGCTCCCTCTGCCAGAGCAGCCGAGTCCTGCTTCTCCAGGCTCCCAACCGTCTGGTTAGCTGCAAGGCCAGCCTAGGTGTCCTGCTGTGAAGGCTTCCTGGACCCCATAGTGAGATAACACCAAACAGAGGAAGGGTCCCTCTATGAGCCCTTGGGGGCAGAGGTCGATCTGAGGGAGCAAGTGCTCAGCAGGTGATGCTGGAGAAGTGGGTCCTGGCTGGCCTGACCTCATTACTGGGAATGAGTGAAGACTAATGCTGTCTTTAGGGAGAACCTTCTCTGTGCAGGGTTGACATATGTGGTTCCTTAATATTCTCACAACAGCCTGGAGTGGGAGCTATGGTCTCATTTTTTAGATGAAGACACCAAGTCTCAAGGAAGTTCACCAGCTTCCTTAGGCTCACCTTCCACTGGCCCAGAGCCCTCTCCCATGAATCCCTCATCTCCCGGGGTGGGGTCCCTCTGACCTGCTTCCCTGAGGCCCAGTCCCCTTGACTCATCCTCCTCAAAGGCAGAGGCTGTGTCTCTTCTCTCCTTCTTAGGACCGCATGGTCCTTGGTTCACTGTGCCAACAGAGCTGGTGCTCAGCTGACCACCCCAGCTGGGCTATGCCAGGTGGGGCTGAGGGCCCATCTCAGGATTTCTTTGCTCTGGTCCTGCCAAATAGTTTGCAGCTCAAGGGGCCAAGTAACATGGAAGATGTAGAGAAAGATGGGCTATGGTATTGCTGGAGAGATGGTGGCCTGTGTGGCCCATACTGGGGAGCACAGGGGAGGAAGCCTCCCTCAGACCTGGGGCTTCTAGGAGCTTCTGGGAGAAGGGGCACCTTATTCCAGTCCTGAAAAATGATGAGTTGGACTTGGCCAGGCAAAGAAGGGAAAAAGGGCATTTGAGGCAGAGAAAACAGCGAGGCAAAGACAAGGGGACACGAAGACCCCCAGCTCTGGACACACATGGCTGGGGTGTCCTGTGCATCTGGGGGCAAGAGAGAAGGCTGGGCAGAGACCCCTGTGGTTGGGGTAATCACTGAAGGATTTTAGGTAGGCGAGTCAAAGAATTATATTTGCTTTGTAGAAGGAGCCGCCAACAAACTATACATGTACTTGGGAATGAACTTCCAATTTCTGTGTGGGATGGAGCCTGGGGAAGCAGGTAGAAGAATGTTCCTGAACATTCTGGGGAGACATGGCGGAGCTGAGAAAGGAGGACATGCACACTGAGACCCAGGGGATGGACATGATCCCACATTCACCTGGATGGAGGGTGAGGCCAAGGGAGGCATCAAGGCCAGTGGTTTCAATCCTGGTTGCACATTAGAATCCCCCAAGGAGCTTTTAAAATATACTCATGCCTGTGCTGCAAATGCTGGCATAACAGCCTGGCTGCAGTGAGGTGGCACGGAGTCTTAATATTAAATGCACAGTCAGGACCGAGAACCACTGATCTAGGATGCTGTTGGCTATGATGGGGATACGTGAGAAGGAAAAGGTAAGTGTGTGATTGTGTGTGTGTGCGTGTGTGTGTGTGTGTGTGTGTGAAGTGAGGGCCTGTGAGGTGGCCACAAAGGCCACACTCGATTCATTTTGAAAGGGTTTACTGAGCACCTATCCTGTGGCAGCTGCTGTGCTGGGATCCTGAGATAAAAGATGACAATGACCTAAGGAACACTGAGCAGACATAAGAAAGGCACAGCCTGGCTTTCACTCCACCATCCCTCCATCCACCATCCACTATCCATCCCTCCACTCACCAACCATCCATCCATCCATCCACTCCCCCACCATTACTAAGCAGAGGTGGCACTACTCCCCAAAGCAGTATCATCTCTTCTGACCTTGCTGCCTCTCTATCATTATCGTTTTCTCTCCAAACTGCCCCTTTTACAAGGGCCTTCTGTCCTTCTTGTATCATCTGGTCTGGACTCTGCTCTCCTAAAGCCACATGGCTTTGACTCAATAATGCTAACCCCTGGGTAGGAAATGAGACATATGATTGCCCTGATGTTTCCAGGGAGCCAGGTGTTGGGTACTGCTGCATTACTAATCTAGTGGTTTGGTTTTAATTTTACTCTCCATTTGATCTCAGTAGTAGCAGGGAAGAAAATCCCCAGTTTCGAACCCCAATAGACCTGGATTCAAATCCTGGTTTTGCCAATTCCTGCTGAAACGACCTTCGGCAAATTCCTTGGCCTGGACCTGGCAGAGCCTCAGTTTACTTACCTGGAGATGGTTAAAAACAGTACCTATTTCCTGGGGTTGCTGTGAAGGTTAAAACAGACGATTCTATACAGAAAGCACCCACACCTACAGCCTGGCACTTAGTAGAGGCTTATTAAGTGTCAGGCCCTTATTACTTCCTCCCTCCCATGGAGATGCAGCTGCAGGGAGACAAATGCATCCCAGTCTCTGTGATGTGAGGGGATTCCCTGCGGAGTCTGATTGTGAGGCTGTGTGTGTGTGTGTGTGTGTGTGTGTGTGTGTGTGTCTGTGTGTGTGTGTGTGTGTAGGGTTTTTCTCAAATGCCCCAAAGAGGAAGGCCTGAGTGTGTGGCCTCCCACCCTTTCTTTACAGAAGTTCGACCAAATGAGGCAACTTCTTGAGTGGAGCAGCTATGCAGCTAAGCAAATGCTACCACAGAAGCTAACTGGGTTGGTGCTTCTCCACCTGTCTGCCTCCTGGTTATGCCAACCCAAGGCCAGCGCCCACCCTGGGAGACTCTCACCCTGGTGGTAGGGGGTGCTGGGCACCGGGAGGTGCTGGATCTCCTCAGGGCCGTCCAAGGCTTGGTCAGGTTGCATGACCACGGATTTAGGGTTTTCCAAATTTGCATGACTGTGAGAATTCCCTAAAGTATCAGAGGACAGATTCAAATGCCCCTCCACTAGCCCTGAGGTAGGGCTGGGGCTCCGTGTTGGTAATGAGCACCCAGGGAGTCTTTGAAAACCGTGTAATAATTCAGCCGCCAAGAAGGAGCACAGGACTCGGATCTCTGCCGTTTATTAGCAGGGGCTACTGGGCAAGGTATTGTACTTCCTTATTCCACGTATTCCTCAACTGCAGAATGGGGATAAGATCTGCGCCTGCCTCGTGGGGTCGTAGTGAAAGATGAACGGGGATGCATGTAAGTGATCAGCACAGGCATGTTGGTCATTATTACCGCAATGCCCTACCAGCTGGGTGACATCCTGGACACTGTTTACCCTTGAACTAGCCCAAGGGGAGATGAGCTGTGGATGGGGATGGGGCACTCCAAGTAAAGACCTCCACTCCGGGCTGAAAGCAGCTGTTTGGTGTCTGGAGTCCTACAGTCTGTAAATTTGTTTAGATACAGGTTTCCCTGTGATTTGATTGTGCATTAAGGATCCATGCTATTGCCGAGATACAATCAAACGATTGGGGAAGAGTTGCTCGGCTGAGTTGATTCCCCAGCCCAAGGCCACCACAAGGGGAGGAATGAGGGTTCCGCCGCCGGCCCCAGCCGCTGGAGGGCTGCCCAGCATCCTCGAGTTCTTGAACACTTACGCTTTAGAGTAGTTCAGAACAAAGTCTACTCCCTTCTCACTATCGAACTGGATATCTCTGGGTAAATCCTTGTGGCATTTGGCATCGATACTCAAGGGGAAGCCAGGGTTCCACTCCATCCATCTGGGCGTGAAAAGGAAGGAGAAGAAAACTGGGTTAAATGTCTGGCTTTTGGGTTGGGCCCTCAGGCTGAAGGCTGCCTGTGTGGTCTGAGGATGTGCCCATAAGGTCACCATGCTTTAGCTGAGCGTGTGCCTGGCGAGGTACTGGGATGCCTCGCAAGGTCTGGTGTCCCCCCACCTTGCTGTGCCCTGAGTCTCAAAGTGGGAAGCCTGAGGTTCCCTAAACCTGAAGCTGGGATTACAGCAGAGGGGTGGTGAATGGTAGGTGCACACCAGTGTGTACAGAGAGCATCAGAAGACCTCATTTATTTGAGGTGACATTCAAGGGCGATGTCTCCCCAGCACAGAGCTGCCTTGCTGGTCCCTGGAGGTGGAAGTGGTTAAGGTTGCCCCATCACATTTGACCTAGACATCCAACATCCTACCAGCTTGGTCATCACCCCTGTATTGTGTGTGGTGGTCGAGGGAAAGGGGACAGCGGTCATGCCTTCCCAAAGGGGGCATGAGTCAGCAGGGAGGTTGGTGAGGACTTCCAGGCACAGACTGATGCCAATAGCAGGTTCAGAGATTGTTATAATCAAAACAGCTCCCCGGGACTTCCCTGGTGGCACAGTGGTTAAGAATCCGCCTGCCAATGTAGGGGACACGGGTTCGAGCCCTGGTCCGGGAAGATCCCACATGCCTCAGAGCAACTAAGCCTGTGCACCACAACTACTGAGCCTGCACTCTAGAGTCCGTGAGACACAACTACTGAGCCCACGTGTCACAACTACTGAAGCCCGCGTGCCTAGAGTCTGTGCTCCGCAACAAGAGAAGCCACCGCAATGGAGAAGCACGAGCACCACAAAGAAGAGTAGCCCCCACTTGCCGCAAGTAGAGAAAGCCCACACGCAGCAAAGAAGACCCAATGCAGCCAAAAATAAATAAATAAAATAGATAAATTAAAAAAAAACAAATAAGACCCAGCTCCCCTCAAAGACAGGCTGTGCACTCTACCCGGCCAAAATTTGTAGAGCCTGGTGTCCTTAAAATTTATCCTGTAGCATTGGGCATTTAAGTTTGTTTTTTAAATTTTACTTTTCTTTTTGTTTATTGAAAAACCAAACCAAACCAAACCAAACCAAATATCTGTTAGTTTATTTTAGGGTGGGGAGAATGATCTTTTATTTATTTAAATGATCTTACATTTGTTTAAAAACCAAAATTTACATTCTGGGATTTCAGTTTTTCCATTTGTATTCCTTTTTTGCGGTACGCGGGCCTCTCACTGTTGTGGCCTCTCCCGTTGCGGAGCACAGGCTCCGGACGTGCAGGCTCAGCAGCCATGGCTCACAGGCCTAGCTGCTCCGCAGCATGTGGGATCTTCCCGGACCGGGGCACGAACCCGCGTCCCCTGTATCGGCAAGCAGACTCTCAACCACTGCACCACCAGGGAAGCCTGTATTCCTTTTTAATCTAATCTCTCTTATAAGAGGGAAGTAAAACACTGAGAGTTTAGGTCGTTAAAAAGTCTTAGGACATGGAAGCAACCTGAATGTCCAACAACAGAGGAATGGATAAAGAAGATGTGGTCCATACATACAATGGAATATTACTCAGCCATTAAAAGAACAAAATAGTGCCATTTGCAGCAATATGGATGGACCTAGAGATTGTCACACTGAGTGAATAAGTCAGACACAAAAAGACAACATATGATGGCGCTTATATGTGGAATCTAAAAAAAAGGGTACAAATGAACTTATTTACAAACAGAAGTAGAGTCACGGATATAGAAAACAAACTTATGGTTACCAGGGGATGGGGGGAGGGATAAGTTGGGAGATTGGGATCGACATACACACACCATTATATATAAAATATATAACTAATAAGAACCTGTTGTATAGCACAGGGAACTCTACTCAGTGCTCTGTACTGGCCTATTTGGGAAAAGAATCTAAAAAAAAAAAGGAGTGGATATAGGTATATGTATAACTGATTCACTTTGCTGTACACCTGAGACTAACACAACATTGTAAATCAACTATACTCTAATAATTATTTTTTAAAAGTCTTAAGGCCCTTTAATATCATCTTGTACTTTTATTGTCACAAAAATTCCACCACGTTTTTTGAGGTATCCTGTTGGCCCAGTAAGCCTCTCATTAGTATCATCAGAGGTGAACAGGAACTGGATATGATCACTCATATGATCACTCAAAATGCATTTTGAAAAGCGTTTTCTGTTGTATAGAACCTACATTTCTCGCTGTTAGTTAGTTTACTAACAACGTTCTCTTTTCCTAGACATTAAAAAAACCTTCTATTTTTGTTGTCTGTATTAACACCAATCCTGGATTAACATTAACCAGGGTAAAAATGTGGATGAATGCACAAACGTCAATTAATTTATTGACTTTTTTCCCTTTGTTTTAGAAAATGATTTAAGGTATCTCCAATATACGTGTAAAATTGAGGCAGTCATCTGGTAGCCCCACTGGTATTAATTGTCGATTACTTAATTACTGTTGGTCAAATCAATTTAAATATTCCTAACCATCTTTTCCTAGCCACTGGGAAGTAGGGCTCTAATTAATTTGAAGAGCTGAGTAGAGCTGGATTTCTTCAGTATGGAAGCACTGAACCCAATGAGGAGAGATGGGCCAGCAAATACATTCACGTTTTCTTAAGGGTAGAGTTTACTTGGAGCACATTTCAAGACCCCACCTTCCTGCTGACCCCCAGCCTCCAAAGTGCCCCACCTCAGGAGGTCAGGAGACAATGGCCTCTCACTGCATGGAGACAGCACAGTTTGCCAGCTAGTTTACTACTGGCACCTGAAACAAATACCTATGTTCCTTCCACTGCAGGCACTGTTGCCTGAGAGGCCTGACAGGCTGATATGCATAGGAGCCAAAGGCCTTCATACCCACAGATAAATAGGCAAAGAAAAAAATCATACTCCATTGGAAAGACCAAATTGAACAACCAGGCAGAAGGGAGGAAGGAAGAAGCAGAAAAGACATTTAATTTTAAAAAGAGAGAGAGAGAGAGAGAATTCTTAAGGAGATGCAATTAAAATCTAAAAAGACTTTCTGCAACCACAAAACATGATTTTGGAATTGAATATTCCATAGAAAAATGGAAAAAAAGAGTAATAGTCACTGTGAGATCTGATTGGTCTGCTGGAAGACAAAATCTGTTCACTCAGTAACTAATTATTGAGTGCCTGTTATGTGCCAGACACTACTCTGTGACAAATGGAAGGAAATGCAACACAAATACACAAAGAAGTGGAAGTCATGGAAGAAAACATAGGAGACATGAAAACCAGATATAGAAGATTTGATGTGCAGAGAGAGTTCCAGAGGAGAGACAGGGATACATGGAGAAGTAAAAACCAAAGAAATAGGAGAAAAACTTCCTTAAGCTGAAGGGACCTCAATTTTCTGAGTAAATCCTAGGCAGGAAAAAAGAAGAAAGGAAAAAAAAAGACATTCCTAGGGCTTCCCTGGTGGCGCAGTGGTTGAGAGTCTGTCGATGCAGGGGACACGGGTTCGTGCCCCAGTCCAGGAGGATCCCGCGTGCCGCGGAGCGGCTGGGCCCGTGAGCCATGGCCGATGAGCCTGCGCGTCCGGAGCCTGTGCTCCGCAACGGGAGAGGCCACAACAGTGAGAGGCCCGTGTACCGCCAAAAAAAAAAAAAAAAAAAAAAAGACATTCCTAGATATATACTGATTAAATTGTAAAATGTCAAAGAGGAGAATGCTGTGGAGACGGAGCGGGGATTGAGAAAGGGAAAGAGAGAGAGGAGAGATGGTTCCACAAACTCACAAGCTTCTGGGAAAAGGAAAATAACGAAACTATCACTAGGTTTCTCATTTGCCATACTGAAAATGGGGAGATAGTGTAAGGTGTTTACAGACTTTTTTACATAATCATTTAAGCCTCTTATATCAAGTATGGACTCAGACATTATATTACCTGCATATATTACTCACCCTTTCATATATTAATTGAACAAGTTCAGCCAAACAAAAATGACATTAGAATGAACAAAGAAGTTCCTAAATATAGTAAAGAGTGTTTATTAGAAAACAATAGCAAATATATTGAACAAATAAAAATATCAAAGGCATTTGCTCAAAAATCAAGACCCAGAAAGGATGTTCATCCTTGCTACTGTTACTTTGTTTTGGCAATAAGAAAAAATTATCAGTGATGTAATAATGTAAACTAAGAGACAAAAGTATCATCATTTACATAATATGATCAAATAACTGGTCAATTAAAAAGACTCACTTAAAAATAGAGACAATATTGGACTTCCCTGGTGGTGCGGTGGTTTGGAAACCGCCTGCTAATGCAGGGGACATGGGTTCGAGCCCTGGTCTGGGAGCATCCCACATGCCGCGGAACAGCTGGGCCCGTGCACCACAACTACTGAGCCTGCGCTCTAGAGCCCGCGTGCCACAACTACTGAAGCCTGTGCGCCTAGAGCCAGTGCTCTGCAACAAGAGAAGCCCCCGCACCGCAATGAGGAGTAGTTCCTGCTCGCCACAACTAGAGAAAGCCCGCGCACAGCAACCAAGACCCAACACAGCCATAAATAAATAAACAAATAAATTTATTTTTTTTAAAAAGGAGACAATAAAATAATTTAGTAAGGTGTCAATACAAAGTAAATATTAAATAATGAGTATTATCTTTATCCCAGCAATATTCATTGGCAAATGGAAAAACACCCTACTTAGAATGGCAAAAGCTATAGTTTCCCTTGGTATAAAGTGACCAGAAAGGTGAAAGAACTTCATGAAGAAAAAGTAGAAATTCTATTGAAGGACATCACACAAGATCTAAATGGGTGGAAAGATGAAACATTATTAAAATGTCACTACAGGACACACATGTCATTCAAAGCGATTCTCATCATGAAAAACTTTAAAAAGAACAGTAAGATAACATAACACCTATTCACATTTATTAGAAAGTTCTGGTAACCAAAAGATGGCACTGGGCCATGGAGTAGAAAAACAGACCCAAGAAAATATGTGGATATAATACAAAACTAGCTAATATTTATCCAGTGCTTTTTATGTGTCAAATACTAGTCTGTGTGTTTTCATGGTGTAACCTATTTAATTCTTTCCAAAATCCTTAGGAAGTGGTACTATTATTTCCCCCATTTTACAGATGGGGGAATTGAGGCACAAAGAGATTACACAATTTTCACAGGACAGAGTGTGGCAGTTAAGTGGGAGCTGAGCCCAGCACTGGCGGCAGAGCCCATGCACAGGGTCACCACACCAGCTCCATGCGCTGTGGGTGTCATCCCAAAGCAGCAGGAAGAAACATTATGTAATAAATGATACCAGGGACATTTGACCCCCACTTCACATCATGTATAAAAATACATAGCCGATGAATTAAAAGCCTAAAGTTAAAAATAAAATTATAAAAATATTAGACAAAAATATGAGAATTTATGTAACACTGGGGTGGGGAGGGCCTTCTTAAGCAAAGCAGGAAACCCAAAAGTTACAAAGAAAAAGAATATATACATTAAGAAAGTAAAAAGCTAAAACCTGTGACAAAAGCAACTGAAGACAAATGATACACACTATACATATAACAAAGGGATACAATCTTAATATATAAAGAGCTGCTTTAGATTAATAATAAACCCACAGGAAAATAAAGCACATAAATAGGCAATGCAGAGGCTAAAGCCATCAGTGGTCGGGGTATGCAGATTAAGACAGCAGCGGCTCTTACTTAAGGATTCCTGGATTGTTAAAAATTTAAAAGATTGATGTTATCAGGTATTAGTGAACGTATGGGTAATAGTATATTTTTACATACTTTTGGTGGGATTGAAAATTACTGTAAAGTTTAGGGAAGGGAATTTGGTCATTCTTTTTTTTTCTTTAAACATCTTTATTGGAGTATAATTGCTTTACAATGATGTGTTAGTTTCTGCTTTATAACAAAGTGAACCAGCTATACATATACATATATCCCCATATCTCTTCCCTCTTACGTCTCCCTCCCTCTCACCCTCCTATCCCACCCCTCTGGGTGGACACAAAGCACCAAGCTGATCTCCCTGTGCTATGCAGCTGCTTCCCACTAGCTATCTATTTTACATTTGGTAGTGTATATATGTCCATGCCACTCTCTCACTTCGTCCCAGCTTACCCTTCCCCCTCCCCATTTCCTCAACTCCATTCTCTACATCTGCATCTTTATTCCTGTCCTGCCCCTAGGTTCTTCAGAACCATTTTTTATATTTTTTAGATTCTATATATATGTGTTAGCATACAGTATTTGTTTTTCTCTTTCTGACTTACTTCACTCTGTATGACAGTCTCTAGGTCCATCCACCTCACTACAAATAACTCAATTTCATTTCTTTCTATGGCTGAGTAATATTCCATTGTATATATGTGCCACATCTTCTTTATCCATTCATCTGTTGATGGACACTTAGGTTGCTTCCATGTGCTATTGTAAATAGAGCTGCAATGAACATTGTGGTACATGACTCTTTTTGAATTATGGTTTTCTCAGGGTATATGCCCAGTAGTGGGATTGCTGGGTCATATGGTAGTTCTATTT